>NW_028274823.1:87055050-87371668 GCF_037043125.1 Eumetopias jubatus | reverse complement strand
CCTCTCCCACTCCCCCTGCTTGTGTTCCCTCTCTCGCTGTGTCTCTCTCTGTCAAATAAATAAAATCTTTACAATAAATAAATAAAATAAAATGGATCTATAATTGACATATAACACTGTGCAAGTTTAAGGTGCACTACTTTGATTTGATGCATGTATATGTTGCAATATGATTACCAGCTCCGCGTTAGCTAACACCTCTATCGTGTCGCCTAATTATCCTTCCTTTCTGTGGTGAGAACATTTGAAATCTAGTCTCTATCTTACATTACTCACAAAAATTAACTCAAAAGGGATTAGAAGACTTAAACATAAGACCTGAAACCATAAAACTGCTAGAAGAAAACACAGGGGAAGAGCTTCTGGACATTGTTCTTGACAGTGATTTCTTGGCTGTGACACCAAACACACAAGCAACAAAAGCAGAAATCAACAAGAGGGACTTGATCACACTGCAAAGCTTCTGCTCAGCAAAGGAAACCACTGACTACATGAAAAAGCAACCCACAGAATGAGAGACAATATTTGCCAATGATGTATCTGACAAGGGGTTAATATCCAAGATATGTAAGGAACTCCTACAACTCAAGAACAACAACAACAAAAATCTGATTAAAAAATTGGCAGAGAAGCAGAATAGACATGTTTCCAAAGAAGACAACCAGATGGCCAACAGACACATGAAAAGATGCTCGGCATCACTCATCAGGGAAATGCGAACAATCAAAACGACAAGGAGATATTACCTTAAACCTGTTAGAATGGCCATTATCCAAAACAAAAGATAATGTGTTGGTGTGGATGTAAAGGAAAAGGAGAGTTGTGTCTTGTTGGTGGGAACGTCAGTTGGTTCAGTTACTATGGAAAACAATATGAAGATTCCTCGAAAAACTGAATATAGAACTACTGTATATTCCAGCAATCCAATGTCTAGGTATATAGCCAAAGGAAATGAAAACAGGGTTTTGAAAAGATATCTGTATTCCCATGTTTATTGCCACATTAATCACAATAGTCAGGACACAGAAACAACCTAAGTGTCAGTGGATGGATGGATGAAGATGTGGCATCTATGCAATGCAATATTATTCAGCCATGGGAAAGAAGGAAATCCTGCCATCCACAACAACTTGGGTGGACCTTGAGGACATTATACAAATGAGTCAGAGAAAGACCAGTTCTGTATGATATCACTTATATGTGGAATCTGAAAATGCCGCACTCACAGAAACAGAGAGGAGAATGCAGTCCCCGGGGGCTGGGGTTTGGAGGAGTCCTGGAGAAGCTGGTCAAAGGGGACAAACCTGCAGTTAGGAAAGGAAGAAGTTCTGACGAGGTAATGCACGTCCCTGAGAATAGAGTCCCCAGTATGTACTGCGTACTGCAAAGCTGAAGATACCTTTTAGGATAGTGTTTTTATTGAACTTCTCATGCCTGGTAATCATAGACACATAATTTGGGACTGTACTTAGGTAAATATCAGTGAGGATCTTGGGACACGTGAAACAATATGTCCGTTTTCAGAGCTTACAGTTGGGAGTCTGAGGTTTGCATCCAAAAGCTGCTCCAGCATTTTCAGCTGTGGGACCTGATAGAAGGGATTGAATCCATCCACCCTCATTTTTCCCATTCATAAAATATGAACTGTAGCAACCCCTATAATACATGATTAAAGAAATTGGGAATAAATCTGATTACGGCTTCATGATGCTTAGTAGAGTACTTGGCACCTTAATAGTAATGACTGAGAGAAAATAAAATCTATAGTGTGACAAAATAATTCTTACATCCTTCCCCATCCACTCAGCAGCAGGTAACACTGGTGGACACGTCAGTCACTGGTGGACAGTGGGAACCACGGGGCCAGAGTTAAACAGATAGCAGAGCAGATCCCACAGCAGCTGCTGCAATCCTAGAGAAGCTCTGGGAATTAGGAAGCTGTGATGCTTGGTTGTGCCGGAGAGTCCGAGGCTAGCCCAAAGCAGAGGTCTTTGCCAGCGGCCGCGTGCATACCACAACGATGGTGATTTATACTGCAACCTGAAGATATATTGCATTTTTGGAAGACAAACTTGGAAGGATAGAGTGGGAGCTTCTTGTCTATCTCCTTTCTTCTCAAATAAATACTCGTTCCCCAGAAGCTCTGTTTACTTGGCGTTTCACTGTTACACGTACCTGTCACAGTGTTTCATTTCATGAAACATAATGTAAGAACTGGCAGAAGCTCCTCAACAGCTAGCTGTCATCTACTCCCCTCATCTTTTCCTGGTCCATATGCATTAATACGGCAGTTTGATTATTAAATGCATCTGTTCCTAGAATGGGATAAGCTCCACTAAGCTGTTTCCTGAGTAATGATCACAGGGAAAGGGCCAGGGGATTACATAGACATAGTTTGAACATTTTGCCGTGGTCATTCCTGGGCGTACTGTATCATTCTTTATCCTAACAGCCACTAGGCCAGTCTGGTTGGCAAAGCCCATGGCCGGCAGCCTGGTTGGAAGATTGTCTAGGGGATTTGGAACTAGATCAGGTTAAATTTTATGAAAATGTTTTGTTCCTCTTGCATTCAACCCTTTTGGACCAAGGTCTATCTGCAAGTGGGGGAAGACGCGGGGGGGGAATGAAATTATAACTACTGAAGTGAGACGTACCGATTTTGTGACGTTGGAGGAAGAGCAAAAATCCCCATATCTAAGAAAAGAACATCTTAGACCCCAAGAGGTGCAGGAGAGAGTTGTGTTGATGATCTTTGTTTTTCAGAATGCTGGTGGGGTCTTTCTCAGAAGGAGAATGCTCTAGTGCTGTTCTCCCAAACTGTTGCAAGAGTTTGAATTTTAACTGACTATTGATTCTGACCACAGTAACAAGCAGATTTGTTAATTTACAAGTAGCATAACATATCAGACCCTTCACAGTTCAGGACTCAACACTGTATAGTAGACATTCCATTTTCTGTCTAATTAGCGCAGAGATATTGGAGAAGTGTTAGGACTAAAGTAACCAATAGCAAAGGTTTTGTTTTCAAATGTGCAATACATTTTTGGAAGAAAGTGTATTTTCTTTGAAGCTGACTTTATACTATTGAACATTTTTGAAGTTTTAGATGAATATCTAAATATTTAAAGTGAATATCTTTGTCTATACTACCCTCCCCAAAGGTGACAATACAAAGGTGATATTTGCCATTATATAGCTTTAATAAGATATATATTTCCAAATTGTGAAGACAGTAAGAGAATGCTAATTTTCTGTGATGTTACAGGTGTTAGGGCAGCAAGGACAACCATCCAGAATCTGGGTTATAATCAAATAAGTTTGGGTCAAGTTTAATGGGACAAGAAAACAGTAGTGAACATTCAGTACTTCCTTTTTTTTTTTTTTAAAGATTTAATTGTTTATTTTAGAGAGAGAGTGTGTGAGTGGGTGGAGGGGCAGAGGGAGAGGGACAAGCAGACTCCCCCCTGAGCTCTGTGCTCAGATCAGCCCAATGGGCTGGATCTCACCACCCTGAGATCATGACCTGAGTGGAAATCAAGAGTCGGATGCTTAACCAACTGAGCCATCCAGGCGCCCCTTATTAGGGAGCATAATACATAGCACTTTCTTTGATTTGGCCAAGAAAACTTTAGGGTTAGACAGAAATGAATTGGGATATGACCTGTACAAGGTGTCCAATGGAGACAGATTCTTACTCTCTTTCCTCTTATGTGAGATGTTTAGTTGTAAAGATGAACTGAGGTAAAGATAAAACCTTCTGACATATGTTAGGCACTTAGTAGTTGTTAAGTATTTTTGCTAAAGATAATAAAAAAATGTGTATGAAGAGAGGTAAAAATATTTAGATATAGTAGTTTTGAGATACTTCTAAATAAGCATCTCAGGTGGCATGTTAAAATATTCATAGGAAATAGAAGTATTTAAAATGTAATATGTGAAATCATACAAAGCTTCAGAAAACTATTTTTGAATGAATGCATTATATTGTGATTCAAAATTTTCTTTTCAGGAAAGACTAAACAATCTTCTATTTTTTTTTGACTTAATAGCATAAAACTCAAAGCATTAACATGATCTGCATGTAAGAAAAGAACAAATACAGTGAAAGTCTGACCTCTAAGAATGGCAATACATTCATAAATTTATATTTTATTTTTTTAACGCCAAAGTTGCTTTTTTTTTTTTTAAAGAGTCTTGTTACCTTGATATTCAAGAACTAAAGAGTTGTAGATGCTTGGGGTGCCTGGGTGGCTCATTTGGTTAAGCATCTTCCTTCAGCTCAGGTGATGATCCCAGGGTCCTGGGATGGAGTCCCGAACCTGGCTCCCTGCTCGGCAGGGAGTCTGCTTCTCCCACTTCCCTCTGCGCCTCCCCCTGCTCACGCTCTCTCTCTCTCAAATAAATAAATATAATATTTTTTTTAAAAAGTTTTAGATTCTTTAAATTCAAGTTACGAGTATTCAGTAGGCAAATAATATTCCAAGTTACCACCTAACACCAGGTTTCAATATTTACTTAACTTGTTAGCCAAAGCAATAGAAATCTACACTGAGATGCAAGGAGTTTAATACAAGTTTTCATCTTTTATTTCTATCTCTATGGTCAGACAGTATAGAACTTTGTTTATGTGATGTTCCCCTCTACTAAGGCTCATTAATAGTCCCCATGATTCTTTGTAGCTCTTAGAGATGACTAACTCACCTCTCAGCTAGGGGAAAGTAAGAGGGTCAAGTGTGCGGTGGGATCTCAGTTTTCTCACTGAAGTTGAATGCACTTGCATGTTTCACTTTTTAGCTGAGACAGCTTTTGGCTGAGTCTTGTGGCATATATTACAAATAAGAAAAACAGCAACAACAATATCAACAAAACCTCAAGAAACAAAGATGTTTCTCTTTCCCTCTGGTTTGTTATCTCATGTCACCAAAAATTGTACTGACCTCAAAAGAGCATTCACAATACCCCGTAAGAAGAAATAGTAAAGCTGTGCAACCACTCCCAACTTGAGAAAGGAATGGATTTTATTTATTTAGATGTGATTTTTTAAGTTCCTAAAGGGAATTATTGGACTATCATTAATAGTTTTAATGTCTAAATTCATCTGGCATATCAAAATATATTTACCCACGTCTGAACACTAGTAATTGTTCTTAGCAATAACATACATAGACAAGAATTCAATAAACAATTAAAAATCATTGTCCATATATTATTTTAATATAAATTATTTGAATTAAAAATAGATAATTATACTTAACTGAATACAATTAACATTCAATAATTGCTTTTTACAAAGTTTTCAGGCTATGTAAGAAGGTGCTCAGGTAGGAAACACACAAACGAGATTTTTATAATTTGGCGTATCATCAAGAATGAATCTAATTGTATAACACCAACTCCTTGTAAATTACATGATTTCTTTTATACTCCTTGCTAGATTAATTACAGGTGAGTGCCGGGAAATAGAAAAACACTAACTCATTAGATTAATTCCCTCTTCCTACTCCTTAGTAATACAGTGGAATAGGGGAAGCTGCTCTACAAAATATTTTTACAGTGAAGTTTCTCTCAATGTTTTCACACCTCAAATAGAGTCATTTCCAAAGTTTGCCACAGCAACAAAGCATTGACAAATAAGATGTATGACTTCGCCTTCTGGACAACATAGAATTATTAGGGACTGAATTTACTGGGCTGCTGAAAAACTGTGCAAGGCCGGTGAACTGATGTTCCCCAAGACGCTGTCTATCAGGTAACAAGAGACAGTGTTTCTTCAGAGCTGAGAGATGCAAATGAGGTGAGCTTTATCATTGCCCAGAGGCATCAGGAGCAAATGAGGTAAGCCCTATGTCTGCCCAGTCATGAGAGTGTTTCCAGGCCCAGGCAACAGAGGAGGGACCCAAGCAAATCCAGGGGAACTCCTTGGCTTGAGAAATGGGAGCCAGGAGCCTGAGGGGAACAAGGCAACCCGACTTTGCACAGCTAAGTAACTGAGGGGAGAAAGCAGTGTATAGACTTGCACAGATCTTCAGAAACCCCCTCAACTGTTCAGTTAAGTATTGATGAACACTGAAGGTGGGGGAAAGAACCACCAAAAAGGAATAAAGTTATAAAGCCCCAGAGATGCAGGTCTTGGAATAGGGCCTGTTCCCAACACTTAGTCCGGAAAACCTCTTGGTTAGAGTATAAAGAAGGGCCTTGCCTTGGCAAAGGGGAGTGACTAGCCTTAAAGAGAGAACAACTCCAGCCTTGCCTACAAGTCTTAGAAGCAAGACTCCAAAGGAAGACTAGTGTAACTGTGTCTAAAACAAAGACTGAATATCTTTCGGAAATATTCAGCAATGAATAAGGTTAAATCCCCAGTGCCTGGCATCCTATTAAAAATTACTAAGCTGCCAGAAAGGAGGAAAGTAAAACCATAAAAAGAGAAAATTAGTTGATCAAAACTGACACAGACCTGACACAGATGATAGAATTATCAATCACTATTAGTGTATTCCAAGTACACACAGAACATATATCAAGATAGATAATATTCTGTGCCCTAAAACAAGCTTCTATAAAATGAAAAATTTTAAGGCCATGGAAACTCTCCTTCCATTAAAGAGTAGAACTGAGTTAGAAATCAGTAACAGAAAGACCTCTGGCAGATCTCCCAAATTTGGAAATTAAATAGCACAACCCCAAATAACTCACTGTTTGCTGAAAAAATCCAAAGACTAAGTTAAAAATGTATTTGAACTTAGTGAAAACGAAAACATGGCGTATCAAAACGTGTGTGAGGCTGCTAAAGTGATTTTGGAGGCAAATATTAGTGCTAATTTTTTTTACATGCATAAAATAGTCTTAATTTTATTTTGATGTTGAATTATAAGGGCCGGATACAGAAAAATTTGTAAGCAACTTCAAATCATTTGCAGAAGTAAGTGAAGTTGGTAATCTGAATGAGTGAATGAATGGGAAGTTACACACCAAACAAGAAATCACAGAAAATCTTCAAAATCTGTAAAGTTCTCTTATTCAATTTATTAGTGCTAAATGTTATTCTAGAAAAGAAAGTTCTCAAATCAATGATACTAGATTCCTCCTCTAGGGAAATAGAAAAGGCTGAGAAAATTGAGGCCAAGATAAATAGAAACAGTCTTTTACTAAATGGTCCTGGAAAAACTGTTTATGGGAAGAATGGTTATAAAAAAATCCATAAACAAAAACATAACCTTAATGCATCTCATACTGTGCATTATAAGTAAGCTGAACTAGGGCCCCTTTGGTGGCTCAGTCGGTTAAGTGTCTGCCTTCAGCTCAGGTCATGATCTCAGGGTCCTGGGATCGAGCCCCGCATCGGGCTCCCTGCTCTGCGAAGAGTCTGCTTGGGTTTCTCTCTCCCTCTGCCCTCTGTGCCCATCTCGCCCCTCAAATAAATAAATAAATAAATCTTTTAAAAAAAAATAAGATCTCCCAAGTAGAAGAAAGCATAGAATCCACTGAGCCCAACCCTTTCTTGTAACAGATGAGAAAATAGCAGACATGCAGAGGGGAAATGACTTTAACAAAAACATGTAACTTAGCTCCTCTTCCCTGACACACAGTTTCCCCAAAATTAACTATATATAACTTTTTTCATTTTTATTCTTCCTCTTGAAAAAGAGACAACTTAATAATACATGTTGAGAAGTAATCCTGCTTGTTTTTATAAGGTAAGGGTTCTCAGTATCAGTAGCCAAAAAAATTCGCTTCTGATCCATCAGTCTAATTTTTTGAAGAGAGGTTTCCTCTGGTTAATCCCCTCAGAAACAGACTGTGGGGTTTTTACCCTTCCTGGGCACCAGTGGTGTTAGGGAATTGAGTGACATAAAAGCCTATACTAGAAACTCCTTGTTCCATTAAACCACGGTTTCTCAAACTTTTTCTGCAAGCATCAGATAGTAAATATTTTGAGCTTTGCAGTCACAACTACTGAGCTGTGCCACTGTAATCCCAAGGCAGCCAGAATGTATACAAACAAAAGTATGGCTGTGTTTCAATGAAGCGTTTCTCAAACTGGTGGATGGCCGGACTGGGCATGCAGGCCACGGTTTGCTGACTGTTGTAAACCACGAAGAACTCAAGAAACAGTAATCCTTAAAGCTGTAAACCCATACAGTGCCTACTGATAGTCAGGATGGTGATGGCACAGACAATATCTATATGACCTACACCCTCCTGAGCCCTTGGAGGAGAGATCTAAATGTGTTGGCCCATATATTCATAAAAATAACTTTATGGACTAAATGCTATGGCCTTTATTTTACACATGAAGAAACTGACCCTCAGAAAATTATGCTAACTTCCCCACATCACTGTGGTAATAATCAAGAGAGGAAAAAAAAATTAAAAACAGGACTTTTCTGGCTCTTAAGAACCCAGTTCCAAATAAAACCATTAATGCAGCCTAATTTTAAAGGCCTTGTAACGTCTTTGGTTCTGGAATACTTTGGCTACTTCATCCATATTAATCCTCCCATGTAATGGAATGTGAGGTTGAACCGAATCCAACCTGATTAATATAAATAATGACTGCACACAGTAAGCCAAAAGTGATCTCATCCTCAATAGTCTGTGAGGGGGTTAGCTACATTTTTTTCAGAATATTTTCATGTTTTCTTCTTTCTATCCCTTCTGTGATGGGTCAGGATTAAAAGTTTGATCATTAATAGTCGTATGTTTGGTACTCCCTTGCACAGGTTACCTGACTCGATGGAGTAACAGGTAGAAAACTGACTTAGGTTACATCAGGGCTCTTGATTGCTTACAATGTGCTCAGACTGATCACGTGCCACAGCATCAGGCAGCACCTGAAATGGGGGCCCAATGCCTTAGGGATTCTGAAATCAGGGGGGTCCAGTGTAGAAGAGAGCAACAGGCAAGGAAGGGCATGTAAGATAATCAAACATGACTGTATAAAGAGAGGAGTTTTCTGTGACCACACACAAGGAAAGAATGGGGAATCCAGGTGACCAGTGGGGTGATGTTGAAATAGCAGCAGTGAGTGATGAAGAATGTCAGTGAAAGCAACATTGCTTCGATCTGGAAACCATTACAGATTTCTTTCTCAAGGAGAGCAGGTGTTCGGAGTGGGCAGTGCCTAAACTCTGATGTAAGTTTAGAGCAATGATCTTCTATTTGCTGGTGTAATAGGTGGTCTGACTATTAGAGCAGGAGTGAAAGAATTAAAGCCACAAGTACAACTGGTAGCCTGTGTTCTTACGGAAAGACCTTCCAAGTGGAAAGGACACCATGTGTATTGTTCAAAATGTTATTCCTGGCTTCTAGCACAGTGCCTGACACACGGTAATAATTTAAATTTTTGATGAATGAATCAAAGGATGGATGGAAGGATAGTTAGCTGCTTGGATAAAGTGAGTCAAGCTACAACCTGAGAGTTCAGCTTTCCCCTAAACAAAAGGACTGGGAGGGAGCTAGGTATCCCTCAGTTCAATTGCTTCATTTTACAGATAGACAATCTGTGTCTTAGGATGATCAGGATTCAGGTCCAAGCTCATCAGTGAAATAGTAACATCATCTTGGGAACATGTCTTTCTTGTGATATACAAGCTAGTGAGATACAATGTTACTAAGTTTGAGAAAGATCCATTTTTAGTTACATTAACTATTCCCTTTTTTTTTTTTTTAGATTTTTTTATTTACTTGACACACAGAGAGAGAGACAGTGAGAGAGGGAACACAAGCAGGGGGAGTGGGAGAGGGAGAAGCAGACTTCCCGCTGAGCAGGGAGCCCGATGCGGGGCTCGATCCCAGGACCCTGGGATCATGACCCGAGCCGAAGGCAGACGCTTAACAACTGAGCCACCCAGGCGCCCCTACATTAACTATCCTATAATTTAATTGCCATTTAAGAATGGGTAGCTACTGGCAATTACTATTGATTATTATAAAAAAATTTCAATTTAATTACTTTAAGTTTGTGCAATTATACTCACCTCTGTTATAATATCTGTGTAGGGTTTTTATAACTTAGTTCATTGTCAAAGAATCTGACCATGCCTCTATAACCTGACATTTAAAAGTGTACATTTTTGGGGGCGCCTGGGTGGCTCAGTCAGTTAGGCATCTGTCTTTGGCTCAGGTCATGATCTCCAGGTCATGGGATCGAGCCCTGAGTGAGGCTCCCTGCCCAGTGGGGAGTCTGCTTATCTCTCTCTCTCCCTCTGCCCCTCCCCACTCCCCTTTCTGTGCTCTCTCTCTCTGTCTCAGATAAATAAGTAAAAATCTTTAAAAAAAAGAAAAAGTGCTTTTTTAAAAACCTTCAGTAAAACCTTTTATGAAATAAATTACATAAAATTATGTAAGTGAAATCAAAATCATCCATTTGTATAAAAATTCATCCAGGCACAATGCTTTTTTAGCAGCTCAGTGAAAGCTTTCCACAAATGGAAATAGTCTTCCATTATATTACACAAAAGCGTGTATGAAAACTGCATTCCTATATCGATTTCAGCATTTGACACAAGAGAGAAATAGAGAAAATGTGATGTCAACATAAAAAGTTTTATGCCTTAATTTAAAAAAAATGGCATTTTAAAAGCCTATTCAATTTTCATAGTTTAAAAACTTTTGATGTTAATTTCTTGGATAATCGTTATTTAATGCATAACTGAATCGTATTTAGGACTGCGTTCCTTAACTCATAGTTCTTTATTGACCAACGGATCACAAATTGTGTGGCTGTTTTTTATCCATCCAGTTTCCTTGCCACAGTGTAACTCCTGACACTTGCAAGGCTCCCAAAGACCGTGAGATTTGGGAGAAGCGGCCCTCTGCTCCACACTCTCCCTACCTTGACCACCACAATCACATATCCAGTCCCTGCCCCTCTGGGGGAGAAAAATGTCTTAGAATAAACTATTTGCTGCTTCTGAAAGATTTTCTGGATGGGTGGATAGATGATAGTTAGAAAATGCCCTTTGCAAACTCGTAAACGTCCCATGGCAGGGAGAGAACTTTGGTGACATTTAAAGATGCTCCTCCCAATGAGCATGTGCCTTAGAGTTTGAGATCTAATCCATTAACTGTCAGCCCTGGGCTAATTGCTCTTATGTAATTATGGAGTAAGTCAATATGGCTGTTATGAGCTGAATGTCTTGAAGGCCCAGGATCTCAGAATGTGACCTTATCTGGAAATAGGGTTTACAGAAGTAATTGAGGCAAGATGAGATCACTAGAGTGGGCCCTAACCCAGGAGCACTGCTGCCCTTCTAGAAAGGGGCCCGTGGACACCCCGATAGGCATGCACAGAAGGAGGGTGGTGTGAAGGGACACAGAAGGCCATGTGAAAGCGAAGGCAGAGAATGAGGCAGGGTGTCGCCAGGCCGAGGAGCACGGCCTGTTTCTGGCAGACCACTAGCCGCTGGAGCAGGGCATGGAACAGTCTTCCCCGGGGCCCTCGGGACCAACATTGCCCACAACTGAGACTCCCTATTGCTAACATCCCGAACTGTGAGACAGTAAGTAGGTCTTGCTTAGGGGCGCCTGGGCGGCTCTGTCGGGTTGAGCATCTGACTCTCGGTTTTGGCCCAGGTCATGATCTCAGGGTCCGGAGATTGAGCCACACTCAGTGCAGAGTCTGCCTGAGATTCTCCCTTTCCCTCTCCTTCTGCCCCTCCCTCTCTCTCTCTAAAATAAATAAATCTTAAAAAATTAAGCTTCCCTATCTCTCTAAATATATGTATTGCTTAAACAGACCAGTTTGTGATGTTTTGTTTGCAGCCCTAGGAAAGTAAGACACTGGCCAAGAAGTTTAAGAAAATAACATGACAATTATCCAGGGGATCGAGCCGAAAGACAGCCTA
This sequence comes from Eumetopias jubatus, assembly GCF_037043125.1. NCBI lineage: Eukaryota > Metazoa > Chordata > Mammalia > Carnivora > Otariidae > Eumetopias > Eumetopias jubatus. Next base: position 87,359,822 of record NW_028274823.1, on the reverse strand, counting down.
AAACTCTAGAAAGTTAAGGCAGCAGTCCTTATAATTTATAATTGGAAATTTTATTTGTTTTGATTTCTGTGTTACCTTCAAAAGTGTTATGTTATTGAATACTTCTTAAAATTCAGTATACAATGCATAATGTAAATTGCATTTAGTACATTTAGAATAAAATTATGAGAACATGGATGAACATATCGATACCTACTTTGGGATCTTATTTACCTTTGAAGAAGGTGAAAAGGATACACCATTGGATAGGATGAGGAATTCAGCGACTTCAATCACATTCTGCTTCTTTAGAAAAACTGAAATATATATGGGACATTTTTAACATTGGTTACATCTGGGTAACAGCTACGTTGGTGTTTGTTACAACATACTCTGTACTTTTATTATCTTTTTTACTGTGATCAAAAACATATCACCTAAAGTTTACTATTTTCATGCTTTTTAAATGTATTGTACATTACTGTTAACTAATTGTGTTACACTAATAATAGTGTTACACATTGCTGTGTAACAAATCTAGAATATTTGTGTTACAAAACAGAAACTATATCCATGGAACTGAAATTCTGCTTCTTACTCTTGTATATTTACATATGTTTTATAATTGGAAAAGAATCACATATGTAATATGCCAAATCTTTTACCTTCAGAAGGCAAAGTTATGTTTCTCATTAATTATATATATGTAGGGGGCCAGAGAGAATCCCAGTTGAGACACTGTTGGTTGAGATGGTTCACTAATCCGTGGCCGTGACTTCATACGCTGTTAGAGTGATGACTAGGTCTGTCTAGTGTGTCATGGACTCCAGGATGAATGTAACTCTATGGCATGGAATTTGTCCAACACTGCAGTCTATATTCTATCCCCCGCTTGGAGTATCCCAGAGCTACACAGAATGCAAATAAGACCTTTACTCCTCCTTGACATTTTGCTAAAAGGGAAACAATTAGGGGACCAATTCAATTTGTGGCTAATACGGTGTCCAAGATCTCGCTTTTCGAGGTAAAGATATTATCAGTCTGTCTAAAGCAGGGCTCAAATCTGCAACAAATTCCTCACAGGTTTGTTCACTCACAGGCTTAGGTAACTCATTTAGGAAATATGACTTGGTTCTCAAATGCCCCAGATAGAAATTCCGCATAGCCTTTGTCCAAAAGGCTTGCTACTTAACACAACAGGTGCATCTTGTTATTCCTAAAAGCAAAAGTTCTTGCACAAACAATTCAAAGGAAAGGAATGTGAACCTGCTTCATAGGCATTCAGGTAAAGGAGATTCATTTCCTACACTGTCAGATCAAATGGTTCAAGCTGCACTTTAATGACTCTGTTCCTGCTCCTACTCCCTAAGACAAATACAGCAATAGTCCATTTTACAGGAGGTCACCTTCTGAAATTATTGATTTTTCTAATAGGAATCAAGGAACACCTTATGATACAAATACACATTATATTCTCTCCCATAATGCTTACTCTTTAAGGGTCCAGAAATAGTCTGATCTTGATTCTGAAGGTCATATTCAATTTTGCAATAATACCAAAAACGTTGTTGTCTTCATTATTGAAAAAAATGTATTTTGATATAATATGAGAAAAGGAAACTTCAAACTTTTATTTTTTGTAAAATGGAAGTAACATTTACAGGTATTTAAAAAGTAGAAAAATCCAACCTTTTTTAGGAAAGTAGATGGGGTTTTGAAATTGTTGAGAGAGAAATATGAAGACTTACGTAAATGCCACCTGGAACTTCGCAGCACATATTTGCTGAGGGATATGTTTTAGTTCTTTGGATCTTCAAATTAATTTCCTCCCTTTTCATTTTAACTTTAAATAATAGTTAAAAAGATGTTCATATAACAGAGTATTTTAATTTAAACCTTTCAAGTATTCAAGTGGTTGCTTTATAAGTCTAGTGTTATAAAAATGGCTAACTTTAAAATATATCATTTTTCTTGAGGAAATAGCAATGTTAAAACTAAAATTGATTGGTACTTGGCACACTGATGTTTACAGTAGCCCATAAGCCTTATAATGGAATATTCCATTTACATTTCTACCAGTGGGGAGTCTGAAGTGATCCAGGTAACTGAGGTAGTCAGTGGTGGAGATGAGTTAGTTGGCTACTTTCCAGAGGTCAAGTTTTTAATGCTAAGCAACACCCCACGTTAGAAGGAAGTACATTGAGGGGACTAAATTTAAAAGTTAAATAGTACTTACCTATTTTTTTCATACTTTGTAGTTCTTTTAATATTCAAATCCACTTTTCTTTTTGGTCTCTTAATGATGAGAACAACTAAGAAGTCATACTTCAGTTGAAATTTGGGGGCGTCTGGGAGATTCAGTTGGTGAAGCGTCTGCCTTTCGGCTCAGGCCATGATCTCAGGGTCCTGGGATCGAGCCCCGCATTGGGCGCCCTGCTCGGCGGGGAGCCGGGTTCTCCCTCTGCCACTCCCCCTGCTTATACTCTCTCTCTCTTTGTCAATAAATAAATAAATAAATAAATAAAACCCTTAAAAAAAAAAAAGAAATTTGAAGAGGTTATCTCATTTGATGTTCCTGTGGAAGAGTGGCTGTATTATAATAACAATTGCATATTCTTTCATTATGGTAGGAATGAAGTGCGTATTATATGCTTGTGTCTGAATTTTTTCACCTCTGTCTTAATGCACAGTCTATATGGTCTGTATGCCTAAATTGCCCTGTGATATTTGTGGCCACATGGGAAAGCTTTCACAATTTGGACTCTCTTTCTTTCTCTGTCTCTGTGTCTCAGCTTTCTAAACTTTTCTAAAATAAAAATCTCAAGTTTGTCTTCCATTACTGCTTATTTCAAAACCAGCTGGAACACATGGTTGTTCTATAAAGTCATAATTTATTTTGTGAGTTAATAAAGAATTGAATGGAGATACAGAAAGATTCTTGTAATTTAGAATAGAATGGTACCTCTTACTCAGATTGCCAAAGTACTATACCAATATCAGTTCAATTACATTTTGAAAAGCAAGATGGGGAATGAATGATGGTTTCATCAAACATAGTTAATTTCCCCTCTACCATTTCAAGTGCATTTTTAGCAGGAAAGAAAATGTTAGTTACTGCGCTGGAGTTTCTTCTCTGCCCTTCTTGCTGCGAAAGTATATATTGGTTGATCATTAAATAACAAAATTTGGAAGAGTCCCTGTCAGAAAGTCTGCGCAGAAAACCAGGAATATAAGTAAATCCGTCCTACAACCTGCTGTTGTTTCCAACCACTCAGGACTTAAAACTAGGATATTCTGCATCATTTATATCTTACATTGGCTTATCTGGCCTTACACAAAATCCAGTGGTGCCCCCAAGTAATAGCAGATGATCTTAACGAATAAACATTGACTTATTTCTCCAGTTACTGAAAAGGCAACTTAGGGACTACCGTGTACTAGAAAATGTGCTTGATCAACAGAAAATGGTAAATAAGGTAGGATCCCTAGATGTACTAGCTCGCCCTGAGTGGGCCACAGACAGTGATCATGGTAATGCGTGCTATGGGTATAAAAAAATGATTTACAATGCTGTATTTTTCTCCTATTGCTGCTGTAGCACATTGACCACAAACTTAGTAGCATAAATCGTTACAGAGTTTTCCTTCTACAGTTGTGGAGGTCAGGATTCTAACATCGGGGGTTGGTAGGGCTGCGTGTCTTCTGGAGGCTTCCAGAGAAGATCTGTCTCCTCGCCTTTTCCGGTTCCTTGTACCACTCCACTTGTCTGCTCCTTCGGTCACAGGTCCTACGGCTTTCTTTTGTCGACTGCGTTCCACTTGTAAGTGCTTGACTGCCTTGAGTCCACTCAGATGACCGCGCACATGGACGTCTGCCAGACCATCATCCAGCCCTGGACAAACGGGCTCTGAAATACAGGGCAACATCCAACCTCCCAGGGAGGGGAGCACGGGGAAAGCACCCGTTGAACCAGGCCTTTAGGAGACAGGTGAGGCAGCGATCTGGCTATGATCGGTGGGGAACGGCAGGCCTGCCAGAACGTGCTCATAACCGGGAGTATCCGGGTACGTAGTGGTTGCTCGGGAAGATCCTGTTTCCTTCACTCACTGTATCTGGACTTCCTTATAGCACCCGCTGCTTCAAGGAGAAGGGAACAGTGGGAAGGGGCAGGATTTACCCCTGAGCTTCCCGAAGAAACAGCAACCCCATACCCCAAGGTCCCCGCCACTAGGATGAGACCGGCAGAACCCGTTTCTCCGCCAGCCACCTCTCCCAGCTGTAGACTCTGAACATCTCCCGTTAGCAGCTCATCGGACCATCCTGATGTCGTAGAGTCAATACTTAGGAAAACCACTCCCGTTCCCTTTACTCTCACCCCATCTTTTTCCTACCGTGATCTCTTGCTCCCCTAAGATCACAGTCGCCACCTCAGATTTACTGTGTGTAAAGCAGGGAAATGCTTGTCTCTTTGCATCACATCAATTCAGTTTATTCCCAACGGCTGTGGATCCAATCGAACTCCAGTGAGAAGGCAGGCTGCTCCAAAGCATTGCCCACAGGAATCAGGCCTCCCACTTACGCTGTGGTTCATCTTCTGTTTCTTGAAACGCTATGCTTAATTTATTAAATAGCCTTAATCTTCAAATTTTATATTCTCAGCTACAGCATTAGCTTTCGGAAGGAGAGGCAGGTTTGAGACCGAGCAGATGGATCACACCCTGGACATCCTCCAGGCCACTCCTAAATCATCACATAGGCCCTCTCTCCAGAGTCATAGGCTTCTAAGCAAGACCCAAATGACAGGGGCTATAATTATGTCGCTGACCCGGCGTTTTAGAGCAGGTGATGTGGACAAAGTATTGCCAGCAGATTGTGAAGGTGAAGCCCATGACTTAGATGAAAATACGGAAATGAGCAAAGAGCAGTGGGGTAGGGCTGGCAGTTAGGGTTACCTCATCCCTCAGCCGGCACTTCGGCCTACCTCCCCAGTTGGTTGTATGCCAGAAGCTCACAGCATTTCACACTTATTATAAACACTAAGAAATCATTCGGGATAGAAAATAACTTCAATAATGCTGGGTAGTGTTGCTTACAACATGCAAGATTAAAGAACCTGTGGGTCTCAACAATCCGTTGCAAGATGTGAGAGGCTTTGATTGGGAGCTGTTCTTGCCATATTCCTCACATGTAGACCCACAGTCTGAATTCCAAGCTCATGAAAGCTCATGGAAAATTGCTGGTCACATTTTACACCAGAATGATTAGCTGCAGAAGCCCAAAGCTTGTGTATATCCTCTCTGTACTGGTGCAGTTTCGGTGATGTTTTCATTTGGAAGGAGAATTATTTAAGTACGACTTGGGGTTTATTGTTTATTGAACTGTGGGAAATCACCAAGGAACAAAATAATTGGATGGTTTTCCTTCAGTATAAGAACAAAGGTGCTATATATATCATCTATAGTGATTTTTTGGGTAGTAAATTCCAACAAATCTGGGAGGACTAATTACTTGAACAGAATTTTCTGTATTTGTCTTTTGTTTTATTAAACCAGGCTTCACTTTTGCTATATGGAGTTTATAAGCTTGATATATAATAGCCATTCACTGAATGGTAAAAGGTGAAAAGTTTGAATAAACCCAATAAATATATTAATTCAATATATTAGCAAAAGAACAATGAGAAGATTAAAAATAAATTTAAAATATTATAGTTTATATATTTTAGCTTATTTTCCTGTAAGCTCTCAATGAAAGTAGGTTGAATATCTAAAACTAACAACTATGATAATGCAAGCCTAAAACAAAAATGGCTCAGTTCATCAGTTTTACAACACTGTGATTTTTTAAATTTTTTTCCAGTTTTAATGTGAAATAATTGATATATATCACTGAATAAGTTTAGGGAGCACAGCATGATGGTTTGATTTACATCTGTTGTGAGATCATTTCCATGATACGTGCAGCTAACATCCATCTTCTCATGTAGGTACAAGAAAATGAAAAGAGAGAAGAAAAGAATAAACGGGGGAAAGTCTCCTTGTGATGAGAACTCTCAGGATTTATTCTCTTAAGAACCTTCCCATGTGTCCTATAGCAGGGTTACCTGCATCCCCAGGACTTCCTGTCATACAACGGAGAGTCTCTTCCTTTGGACCACCTTCTTCCAAATCTCCCTCCCTCCACCCATGATTTTTTTTTTTTTAAGATTTTATTTATTTATTTGAGAGAGAGAGAGCACATGAGAGGGGCGAGGGTCAGAGGGAGAAGCAGACTCCCCGCCGAGCAGGGAGCCCGACGCGGGGCTCGATCTCGGGGCTCCAGGATCATGACCTGAGCCGAAGGCAGTCGCTGAACCGACTGAGCCACCCAGGCGCCCTCCACCCATGAATTTTTTAAAAGATTTGAAGAAGAGCACTGGAAATGGGGAAATAACATATATCACTACATTATGCTATTTAAAGTTTAAAGAATGTCGGGGAAATAAGAAAACCAGCAAGTCTTATTTATTGAGTACAAGAATTTAGAAGGACAGTTTCTCCATCAGCAAAATGATGATTTATCCAATAAATACCATTCTGCCAATTTGGATTTATATGCATATGCAGTTAATGATAGATAATAAGCCAGGATATGATTTGTTGTTTTATAAATTTTTAATGATGTAAAGAAATAAGTACTTTGGAGGTCTTTATTAAGGAGTTATTAAAGAGCCTGTGAGAGTTACATCAGTTTAACCATCTACTGAACACTGCCATCTAGCTATTTCTTCTCTAATACATACAAAAACATATATGTGTATTTTCCTGAATTTCCTGAATAATGGCACAGATGTAAATTTTCTAGACAAGAGACTGTTACACTTTTTCGTGCCAGAAAGTTATTTCAACTTGTCGTAGGAATCATCCAAAACAATTATTGCTTTTTTTTGGTAGGGTACAATGGCAATGACTTGTAATATTTATTGTTGTTTTTGTGATTCATTGCCATAAACATATATAATTTGGAGTACTGTGTCGTATCAGTAATAAAATAAGTGATACCTTTGAGAGTAATGTAAGGCAGATTCATGCTATGCTAAAAAACTCAAATCACATAGGGATTCTTACCAAAGTTATGTCGAATTTTTTCTTTTCTTTTGCCTTAAGAACTGGCTTTTAATTCTTCAACTCCCCTGCCATTTCAGTGAGCTTTCATTCTTAAACTTAGTGAAATATGGAAAGCCAAATATCCAAGTTTATTAGCACTTCTTGTAAAATAAATTAGTACGCAATGAGGTCTATGTATTTTACTTGTAAAAATATATTTTTCATTTGCATTTTTACAGTGGATGTTGTTAAATTTGTCTTATTGGGTCAAACGTCTTTTCAGCAAAATAATTTCCCATGCTTTGATGGAGTTACCAACATACACTACTCACTCACAGGTAGATAATCAACACTATCAATTTATCTGATTGTATATTTTTTGTCAATTTATCCTATAGTACATATTGCACGGCCATATCTGCGTGACATCTGAGCCTGGTACATTCATTTCCAGTGTTATGGTTACCTACTTATATGACAGGAGAGTCACTGAATTTATCTTCTAGCGATAAGGGGTGTTACCAGCATTTTACTATTGGTAAATAGGAGACTTTCTAATGTAGTCAACTTTATTATGTTAAATAGTGTACTGGGGTAAAGCATTGTGTTGGTAAGTATTTAGTAAATATCAGCGTATGCCAGCATTGCATTCTTCTATTAATGTTTTTACCAAGTAGTATTTAAATACCTTTTCCCCCAGTGGCAGCATGTAACACGTGAAGCGGGTACCTTCATCTAAAATAAAATATTTTTAGCAAATATGCACATCAATTATTGAAGGACGGCCCATAAAGACAAGGTGCAGGAAACATGTACTTGATTACGGAGGATGCGAAGTCCGAGTGCAGGCTTCGTCATAAACGTGCTATAAAGCAGTAGAAGACGGTGTGTCCTAGGAAGATGGCTTTACACGCGGACTCCTGGTCCTGGGAGAGGAGCGCAAGGCCGGACCCAGCGGCGTCGCCCGGAGAGGCCGGCGCCCGCCCACATGCCCCAGGCGGCTCGGCGGGCGGCGGCGGGGCGCCCCGGGGCCGGTCCGTCCGAGAGCGGCACCCGGGCGGGCGGCGGCGGGGCGGGGGCCGGTGCACTAGCCGCCGGGCCTGCCCACGCGCGTGGACCTTACCCGAGCGCTGCGGCCCCGGCCCCGGGCCTATCCCAGGGCAAGGCCCGGCCCTCTGATGAGGCGTGCCTTCACGCCGGTGTTGCGGTGTGGGGTCTGCAGCGTGTCCCCGGGACCACGCCGGCCTCTGCGCCTGAGCCACCCCCCCCCCCCCACGACAGCCTCAGGCCGCGCTCTCTGACCCCGCCGCCTCACTGGGGCCCTGAGATGGGGAGTTGGACCCTTCGCTTACGAGAGCCTGCATCGGGAAACGCCTTGAGCCCTGGGGGGGATCCCCGGGGCCTGCCCCCCGGAGCCTGGCACAGGTGAGAGCAGACGGGGGTTCCCGGGAAGGCCAGCAGGGCTCCTGTGCTGCCTGCACGGTTGCCACGCGGCTCTGGGGGTGTGCGGTGGCAGGGCGGGGATGACCTGCCCTACCGGAGCGTCCGGGAGGAAGCCAACGACAATGGGGCGTGGCGGACAGGGAGCGAAGCAGAGCTCTTGGAAAGGAGTGCTTTGAGCTCTTCGAGGAACCCAGCCCACTGCTTGGAAACAGATTTCGAGCCTGCAGTGCAGGACGGGGGAACCCGAAAGGAGCCCGCCGTCTCGGCTACTCAGAAAAGCAGCGTTTGGAGTCCAGAAGCCAAGGCTTTAGGCATTTGTGACCCAGTAGAATAAGGAAGGGAGGTGCACAGGGAGCTCTGGGGGTTTGCAGACCTGGGGTTCCCTAAGCCCCCTACCAGTGCGAGGCCAACAGCAAAGAAAGGACTAGAATAGTCTCTGTATCTCACACTGCTCCTAGTGCAAAGACGCGTTAACACGTGGAGTAACTAGTGAGATGGATTGTGTCCTTCAGAAAGTTCTGCTGAAGCCCTAACCTCTGATACCTGTGAATGTAACCTTATCTGGATGTAGAGTCTTTGCAAATAGGGGACACCAGAGAAGGTCGTGCTGGAGCACAGTGGTTTCTGAGTTCAGTGTGACAGGTGTCCTTGTAAAAAGATGCACAGACACACAGAGGGAGGGGAAAATGTTGGGTGAGGACAGAGACACCCTGAGTGGAAAAAGCCATGTGACAGTGGAAGGAGAAATTGGGGCTAAGCAGCTACAGGCCAAGGAATGGTAAGGACTGCCAGCAATCCTTAAAGCTAGGGGAGAGACCACTGCCCTTATGACACCTGAACTTTCACTTCTGTCTCCCCAAACAGTGACAGAACCCATTTCTGTTGTTTTATATCACCCGGTATGTGGTAGTTTTTATGGCAGCTCTAGGAGAGTAATACAGACTGGTAGGATCCTTGGAAAATAGACTAAAGACCGTTCTAGGCCCGCTGATCAAGTTTAGTCCATGCTAATCACTTTTAAAGTTAGAAACAAGAATTGGGGTCACCTGGGTGGCTCAGTCAGTTAAACATCTGCCTTCGGCTCAGGTCATGATGTCAGGGTCCTGGGATCGAGTCCCGCATGGGGTTCCCTGCTCAGCGGGGGGTCTGCTTCTCCTTCTGCCTCTCCCCCTCTCCACTGCCTGTTCTCTCTCTTGCTCTTGCTCTCTCTCAAATAAATAAAAAAACCAAAAAACAAAAAACAAGAATTGGAAAGATCAGACTAATTCCATGCAACTTTCTCAACAGAACCCAAGTCAAATTAAAATAATATAAAAAGAAAAAACCCCACAAACTTAAAATTCAAAAAATGTTATTCTTTCAGACATTTTCAGGCATGCAAGAAACAAAAACATAGCTCATAACCGGGAGAAAGATCAGTCAGAAGTAGAAATGACTCAGCAGATAAAATTTTTAAATAAAGACATGATTCCTTTTATAAACATACTTCAGATATTCAAGAAGGTAGAGAAAAGCAGGAAGTATGATAAAGAGAGAACTGCAACATATAAAAACAAACCAACTCACGCTGCTAGAAATGAAAAGTACACTACCTTTAATGAAAATACTTTGTATGGAATCAAAAGCAGTTTAGACAGTTTAAATAAAAAAAGATCAGTGAACTTAAAATTATTAGAAACCATCCAAAATGAAACACAGAAAAAAATACCAGAAAAGACAAATAGCACCTCAGTGGGCTGCAGGAACATAGCACATGGTGTTCTCAGGAGATGGGTAGAGATGTGGATGAAGGAAAAACATGGAAAGAAATAACATCCATAGATTTATGCAATTTTATGAAAACTGTAAACCCACAAATCCAAAATGCTCGAAGAACTCTGACAAAGGAAATGTGAGGAATATCACCCAAGGCACATTACCATCAAGTTGTTGAAAACCAGTGATAACGAAGAAGAATTCTAAAAAGAGACATTGTAGAGAAACAATAACATTGGATTTCTTGTCAGAAGCAGTACAGCTACAAGACAATGAATTTATATCTTTCAAGTACTGAAAGTAAAGAGTAGTATCATTTTTCATTTTTTTCACAAATGAATACAAATTGGTGACTTACCTAATTCACACATAGAAAAGTGAAAGAATTTCTTACCAGTAGATCAACACTAAATGAAATTCAGACAGAAACAAGAGGGGATGCCGTGTGAAAATTTGGAGCTGTGCAAATGAAGGAAACAACAAACATGTAAATATGGCTGTTTATAGGTGTTTCATTTTCATAATTGTTTTAAAATAATTTGATATTTATTTATTAAAGATTTTATTTATTTATTTGACAGAGAGAGAGTGGGAGAGCATGAGCAGGGGGAGGGCCAGAGGCAGAGGGAGAAGCAGGCTTCCTGCTGGGCAAGGAGCCTGACACGGGACTTGATCCCAGGACCCTGGGATCATGACCTGAGCCGAAGGCAGACGCTTAACGACTGAGCCACCCAGGCGCCCCAAAATATTTTGATATTTAAATTATATATAATACATCGTGGCCTCATAAACTATGTAGATGTAAAATGCATGACAAAATATTATAAAGGGCAAGAAAGAAATGCACTTTCATGCTTCTTCACTCTGTATCAGGTGGTATAACATCATCTGAAGATCTGCCATGGTCATAGAATGACCACAGTAAATGAACGCGGAAACACAGAGGTATAGCTAACCAGCCAGCAGTGGAGATAAAATGGAATCATAAAAATTCAGTGATTCAAATAAGGCATGGTTACATTTAAATGAAATTCTAGAATATCTAGGCTAATCTATAATGATGAAAGGTAGATCAGTGCGTTTCTGGGCTTACAGTAGTGAGGCCAGGAGAGACCAGGGGTTGGACCACAAAACGGAGCAAGGAAAACCTGGGAGTGCTGAGTATGTTTAGTTTATTGATTGTGGCAGTGGCTTCATGGGTATTTATGTGTGTTAAAAGTGATCAAATTGTGGGGCGCCTGGGTGGCTCAGTTGGTTAAGCGACTGCCTTCGGCTCAGGTCATGATCCCGGAGTCCCGGGATCGAGTCCCACATCGGGCTCCCTGCTCAGCGGGGAGTCTGCTTCTCCCTCTGAACCTCTTGCCTCTCATGCTCTCTATCTCTCATTCTCTCTCTCTCTCAAATAAATAAATAAAATCTTTAAAAAAAAAAAGTGATCAAATTGTTCACTTTCAATAAATGTGCTTTCTGGTACATCAGTTGTACTATAACAGAGGTGCTAAAAATAATTTCAGATTAGCATAACTTGGAAAAAATGAAAGCAAGACAAAAGGAAAACAAAGCCAGTAATAGAAAGGAAAATAGAAGACAGCAATCTGGTAAATTTATACCCCATCTTTAGTTACATTAAGTATAAATTGATTAAATATTCATATTGAAAAAGATTGTTCACATTGCATAAAAAAGCAAGACCCTAAAATATGCTGTCTACAACACATACATTTTAAAAATTATCACAGAGGGAAGTTAAATGGAAAAAGATGGAAAGAGATATGATGCCAGCTAATAGTTCAAAGAAAGTAGAAGTGTTTATCAGCCAGTGTACATTTCACAGCAAGGGATAAAAAGCTTCATTTTATAATGATAAGTGGGTTTATTCTGCAGAAAGGCCTAACAGTATAAATTAGTATGCAACTCATCGTGGAAATTCAAAATGTATGATACAGAAAGTGATGGAACTGAAAAGCAGTGACTAAATCCAAAATTATAGAGAATTTACAAACCTCAGTAACTGAGAAAACAAGGTGATGTAAAATCAGAAATAATGATGATTTAAAACATGCTCAGGTGTGATAATCTTACATTAACAGAAAATTCCAACCATAGTAGTAGTATACAAATTCATTGCAAGTGTACACAGTAAAGATAATGCAGTGGAACAATCTCTAGTCTGGAGAATAAATTTCAATATATCAAAAGAATTAAAATCATACCGTGTATAGTCTCTGATCCTAGTGGAATTAAATTAGAAATTGGTAACAAAAAGCTAATTGAAACAATCCTTAAATGTTAGGAGATGAAACAATTTAATTCTAAATAAACCATGATAAAACATTCATAATAAAATTTAAAAAAATTCACAGCTGAAAGAAAATGAAAGAGAAACATTCAGATTTGTGGGAGATACCTGAAACATTTATAGCAATAAATGTTTATGGTAGAAGAGAGACTCAAATCAATAATCTAAGCTATTACCTTGACAGTCCAGAAAAAAGCTGATGAAACCCAAACTTGCAGTAATGCTCATATCCATGTCAGAATGTGAGTGCTACTCCACAATACAAAGGAGTAACAGACTGATCCATGCAACAAAATATTTGCATGTCTACAGTGCTATGATGAGGGAAGGAACCCACATGTAAACAGCTAAATACAGTTTTATTCCATTTGTGTAAATTCTAGAAGGGGCAAAATTGAAGGGATAGAAAGCAAGAGCCAGCAGTTAAACAGGGAAGGCCTTTTCCTTTATGCCATGATTGGATGGAAATAAATAACATGTTTTCAATTACGCCTTACTAAAATATGGCAGGTTCTAATTTCACCTTTGACACTTTGAGGGAGATGAGAGAACAGATGACAGTTTTAAGCAAGATGTTGTAAAATGTCATTCCAAAATGATGCTGTTATTGTACTATTTAAATAATTCCTCGTTCTTTGTGGTTGCTTGATGAACTAACAAATGAAGCATACTGGCGCTCTCTAGTAATGTAAGCAAATGTCTAAAAAACAAAACAAAAACAAACTGAAAAGCAAAAGGTTACTGTAAAGTATAAATAAGAAGGAAAAATAACACAATATGTCAAATGGATTTTAAGAATTGTATAAAAGCCATCAAGCAATAAGTGCCTGTGAACACTTACCATATGTGCTTGCACTCATTAATGGCAAGGTAAATAAAATGAAGGCTCTTTAGTCTGGAAAGCAAAAAAGCTGTAAACCTTCCGCAGACTGGACCTCATGTAGCAGTTTTTAAATGTTCTCCTAGAGCTGAAACCGTAGGAAAGAAAACACGCTATTGAAATTCTCATTATTATGAATCGTTATTAGCGGTACAGATCAATGTGAATATTTGAGAAGGGAAGCAGGACTATTTGCAACAGTCTGGTAAATATATCAGCCAGATCATCAAAAGCCATGAACGGTGTTGATAGTGGGCACTTCTCAAATGTTAATCAGATTATTAAAGACGATAAAGAGTTGAGGAGTATATCATTTTCTAAAGCAGACTGATCCCCTGGAATCTCTTAATGAGTAAGATAAAATTGGTTACCTCCTGGAGACCTAGGTACTGCATCTTCATTCTGTCCTGCTTCTGGTACAGTCTTCCTGTAAAAAGTACCTACCCCCTAATCAGAGCTAAAGGAAGCACCAGAATTCCTGTATAGAAAAACAAATTTTTGGAGAGAGAATATACAAATAAAAACACTTCCAGACAAACAAAAAGGTAGAATGAAACTGAACTGACCTATATATTTCAAGGAAATGTGAGATGTAGGAATGGAAGTAGGCATTTTGGGGAAAGATTTCTAATATAGGACTGACATTGTTCAATTGCTGAGTATCTTGATAGGCAGAACCTTTGATCTGTAATTATTGACAGAGCTGATACATGGTGTGGAGTCCTTGGAAGAAAATATGCCTTTGAATGCCCAAACTACTTTTTGTTTGCTATATAATGATGCGGTTAAAGGAAATATTGTATGTCAGTAGCCAATGAGGTTGTGATAACATGAGAGAGAAAATCTTTAGAGTCAGTTACCGTAGGATAATGTCGTTGTTAATGCTAGGTTGCCTGAAGATGACTGACAGGCCGCGGGAGGCACGTGGAAGTTCTTTATGTCCTGTGCCAGGTGGTCTGTTATCTTTTGAACTGAAGCCCATATGCATCGGTAGGGCTGCTTTGTCCAGAAAATATCGAAGTGAACCACACTTTGACAAATCAATTAGTTACTTGCTCCACAAATTGCTCTCCACCTAATTTCTGATCAGAATGTCCATTTTCCATGGAAAACTAATATCTACTCCTTGGAGCGCTAATTCACAAGCTGGCTTAAATAGGAAATTTTATGTTATCCTGATGTGAACTTGGGGTATTAGTTTTCTTAAGTTGTCTTTATAAAGTACCCCCAAATGAGTGCTTAAAGCATGAGGAGTTTTCTGTCTCCCAGGTATGGAGGCTTGGGGTCTGAAATCAAAGTGCCGGCAGGGTCATGCTCCCTCCGAACGCAGTAGGGGAGGCTGCCTGCCTCTGTCTAGGCCCGCGGTGGTTTTCTGGAAACCCTTCATCTTCGCCCGCCTGCACATCCAGCACTTCAGCTTCCGCCTCCACTGTCACGTGACTCCCCCACGTGTGTCATTTCTGTCTTGCTTCTCCTCTCCTTCGAAGGACCCTGGTCATCCTGGCTGAGGGGCCCATGGTACTGCAGTATGGCCTCATCTCAACTGAGCGGACTACAGGGGCAGCTACCCTGTTGCCAGGAAGGCCACGTCTTGGGGTGCTGGGGTTTGGGGCACCAGCACACTTCTGCGGGCGATACGTCGCTAACAGGCGGCTTCTGTAGTCACTCGTGGCATCTCACACAGACCTCTTCGGCAACAGCCTTCACAGTGTTCGTTTGTGTGCTCGGTGAAAATTGGAATTACCTCCTCACTCTTGTGTCACTGGGTCTGGCGTAGTGTCCGACGCAGAGTGGAAGTGCAAAATTCGTATGGTTACGTGAGTGTAGCACCTCTGACTTCTTTGTCTGTTAGTGTTGTCTTGTCTTTCTAAACTTCACAAACAGGACAGTCAACACCAAGTGTTTAGCAAGTCACCTAGCACACAGTAGGCACCCAGTAAATAATCAGCCTAGTCGAGTGAGGCCTCCGTTCTCAGTTACTCATCTCCCTACTTCCAGTCCCCGTATCTTCCTGCTCCAGTTCCACAGCTGGAGTTTGCCTTCTTACCAGGAGCAATCTCAACTCAAAGTACAAGATGATAGTAGGGGAAATTAAAATGAAAAATAAGGATTCATTCATGCAGTAGAATTAGTAAAACATCATAATGAACTTTTTTTATTTTATATTTGTGGCTCATCCTTTGAGAAAGCCTTTTTTATTATTATTGAAGTGGGGTAGATGCACAAACTGGATGTTTTTCAAAGAGATTTTTCCCTAAATATTCTCTCTGCTAGCTGCTACATTTTTTTTTAAAGAATTTTTTTAAAATTTTATTTATTTGAGAGAGAGAAAGAGAGCAAGAAAGCATAAGCTGGGAGAGGGAGAAGTAGGCTTCCCCGTTGAGCGGGAGCCTGACGTGGGACTCGATCCCAGGACCCCGAGATCATGACCTGAGCGGAAGGCAGACGCTCTACCGACTGAGCCACCCAGGTGTCCCTGGCTGATACACTCCACAACATACTTAGAGAGATGCATGTAACTCTGTGGTACTTTTTATCATATATGTAAGTATAAAATACTACAAAAGAGGATTTTAGAGATTGATTCAAAGGGCAGGATGAAAATGAAGGCATCGGGGCGCCTGGGTGGCTCAGTCGTTAAGCGTCTGCCTTTGGCTCAGGTCATGATCCCAAGGTCCTGGGATCGAGCCCCACATCAGGCTCCCTGCTCCGCGGGAAGCCTGCTTCTCCCTCTCCCACTCCCCCTGCTTGTGTTCCCTCTCTCGCTGTGTCTCTCTCTGTCAAATAAATAAATAAAATCTTTAAAAAAAATAAAAGAAAACGAAGGCATCACAGGGTTGGTTCCATTCCAGCTAATCCTGGAAATGTGAGGAGACGAGTGAGGTGGTGGTGTGTCAGAACACAGGCAGGCAGGCGTGAAAGAGCATCGTGTAGTTAGGGAATCATGAGTGAACACGAGCGACCAAAGCAGGGGTTTGAGCAGGGCGGAGATGCTGAAGGTCACACAGGCTGCGTTGCAGTGATACCAGTCGCTATACCGAGACTTCTCCTTGAAAGTCTGCAAGCCCACTTAGGATCTGAATTTAGAAGCATCACTGAAGAACTGATTTCAGCGGGATGAGCATGTTTGCAGAGCTGTTGAAATAATGCAGCAGTAGTAGGTCCAGAACCAAAATAATAACAGTGGGGACGAAAACCCAGTTGCTCAGAATTTAGAGTTACCTCCTGTGTAATGTCTGTAGAACACAGTTTTTAACTTTGTGTATGTGGGTGTTTAACAGCGATAAAATAAATAAGGCTAGAACCAAAATCTTACTTGATAATTAATAACATCATCGACCTGACTGTTGGCAAATATTGAAAAGTCTGGACCTTTTGGGGGGATCTCCAGTGCATTTTGGCATGTTAGTGGTCTTGGAATTCCTTCAAGGAAAAAGAGATTGGGTTACTGCTTTAATCTAGAATGTCCCAAATGATTGTGGTCATGGGGCCCATCTGCCAAGTAAAAACATTTCACGTAAAAATGTTTGCCACACATTGATAAAATACATTTTCTCTCTATCTATAAGCAGTACGTAATGAAAGGCTCTAACCTGAGCACATTCTGAGCTGAATACTGCTGATGCAAGTCTGTCCCCTTGGTGTAGAATTAAAGCCAAAGGCAGTTATGTAAAATAATACTGTAAATGAATATTTGTCATTGAAACCTTATTTCACCTTTATTAAAATGCTAAAAATAATATAAAATTCTTACTCTTGAGTATAGTTGTCACTTAAAAAATTAATTGCCCTATCACATCTACAAAGCAACACAAAATCATATAATTAACATGCCTTGGGACTCATATATTGTTAATAATAAGGTAGCATCTTCTGGTGTATCTAGATCTAATATTGTATAACACAAACTCATTTTCTCGTATTACATATATTAACAGCTTTTATCAGTTTTTGAATATAAAAAGATTTTCCCTCAAGCAAACCTCTGGAAATTCAGACTCATTTAAATGTGTCTACTCTGTTATGGATTTTGTAAAATTAGAGATTGTATTGCTTTGCCAGCATAACACTTACCTGCCAGATTTAGTTCTAAATTACTAAAGCAATGACATTTGATAACCATATTAAGAAAGTGGTAAATAATTTTAGCCATTGTATTGTAAAAAATCAGTTTACCTTTCAGGTTTTTTTCTTGGCAAGTTATTTTTCCTTTCTCAAGTACTTCACTGCCTCAGATCATAGGGTTTTGTACAAAATGTAGGTGTGATAATTCTTCAGATTCTCATAGTGTTGGAAAAGGACCAATCATAGTTCAGGACAGTATAAAGTAAGACATTCTTTTATACGTTTATTTACCACTGGCTATCATTGAACAGGTAAGTCTTTTTTTTTTTTAAGATTTTATTTATTTATTTGAGAGAGAGAATGAGAGAGAGAGAGAGCACGCACATGAGAGGAGGGAGGGTCAGAGGGAGAAGCAGACTCCCCGCCGAGCAGGGAGCCCGATGTGGGACTCGATCCCGGGACTCCAGGATCATGACCTGAGCCGAAGGCAGTCGCTCAACCAACTGAGCCACCCAGGCGCCCCTGAACAGGTAAGTCTTATGTGATCACCAGCTGAGATTTCTGTCAAAGGGTCACAGAACATTTGTTACCTTTCTTTTGTTCTCTGCAAATTCTGTAGATTGTAATTATGAGGAAGGGAATTCTGTATAGTTCCTTGCCCCGTATTCTGTATGTAAGTAACCCATAGTTATTTCATGTGTTTATTAACAGAAAAGAAATTGCTTTGGGCTATATTATAGGTGGGACAAATATATCAGATGAAAGATAGACTCTTACCCTAATAGATGTCTGACTCTGTTTATAGTTAGAAATTATTTTTAGAGCAAAATCTTTGCTTTTTCTCCTGCCTCTCTTCCTTTGTTCTTTTTTTTTCATTTTAAGTACTTTTATTTTTTATTTTATTATGTTATGTTAGTCACCATACATTATATCATTAGTTTTTGATGTAGTGTTCCATGATTCATTGTGTATAACACCCAGTACTCCACGCAGAACATGCCCTCTTTAATACCTGTCACCAGGCTAATCCATCCCCCCACCCCCTCTCCTCTAGAACCCTCAGTTTGTTCTTTTAAACACGTAAATGATTATTTTTGTGAGCAGATAATAGAATCTTCCTACTGTTTCTAAAGCAAAATGGCAGTGTTTCGTAAGTCCGTGGGCTTCATGCAGTGATATCACTTCTGGAAATGCACCTGTATTAGTTTGATAAGGCTCCCAAACAGAATAACACACACTAGGTGGCTTAATCAATGGAAATTTATTTTCCTTACACTTGTGGAGGCTGAGAATTGTCAGGTTTGGTTTCTTCTGAGGCTTCTCTCCTTGGATCGCAGATGGGTACCTTCTCATTGTGTCCTCAAATGGTCTTTTCTCTGTACCCATGCATCCTTGGTGTCTCTTTTTTGTGTCTCTGAATTTCCTCTTCTTATAAAGAGACCAGTCATATTGGTTTAGGTCTCATCCCAATGACCTCGTTTTAATTTCATCACCTCTTTAAAGGCCCTATCTCCAAATACACTCACATTCTGAGGTACGCCATTACCTGTTAGATCTTTGACATATGAATTTTGAGGGGATGTAATTCAATCCATAATCTAATTCTAGCAAAATATCAGATAAGTTTGGTAAATTTTATGTAAATCAAATTTGTTGTATTATTACTTTCTCACTTGATTTCTTTTAGAGCAGTGTAAGGTTTATAGTAACTGTGAGAGGAAGACACCGTGATCTCTCATACACCCACACCCTGTAAACAGGCACAGCCTCCCCCACTGTCCACATGGCCCACCAGAGTGGCACATTTGTTACAGTTAATGAACCTGCAGCAACACATCATCACCCGAAGTCCGTGGTTTGTATGAAGGTTCACTCTTGGTGGTGTGCATCCCATGGGTTTGGAAAGACATAAAATGCCATGTATCTGTCATTATGGTATCCTGCAGAGTATTTTCCTTTGTGTTCTGCCCATTTATTCCTCCTGATCTTTCCCCCCCGCCCCGGCAGTTACTGACCTTTTTACTGTCTTCACAGTTTTGCCTTTTTCAGAATGTCACATAGTTGGAAACCTACAGTAGGCAGCCTTTTCAGATTGGTTTCTTTCACTTAGTAAGATGCATTTAAATTTCCTTCATGCTTTTTCATTGTTTGATAGCTCGTTTTGTTTTAGCACTGAATAATATTTTATTGTCTGGATATAACACAGTTTATTGATCCATCACCTACTGAAGGACAGCTTGGTTGCTTCCAGGTTTGGGCAGTTATGAATAATGCTGCTATAAACATCTGTGTGCAGATTTTTGTGTGGTCATAAATTTTCAACTCCTTTAGGTAAATACCAAGGAGAACAATTGCTGTATCATATGGTAAGAGTATGTTTAATTTTATAAGAATCTGTCAAAGTGTCTTCCAAAGTGGCTGCACCATTTTGCATCCCCATCAGCAATGATCGGAGTTCCTGTTGCTCCACCTCCTCACCAGTGTCTGCTGTTGGCCGTGTTCTGTAATTTGGTTCTGATAAGTGTGTAGTGGTATCTCGTTGTTTTAATGTGCATTTCCCTGATGACATATGGTGTGGAGCATTTGTTCATATGCTTATATGTCATCTTTATATCTTCTTTGCTGAGGTGTCCCTTAAAATCTTTTGCTCGTGTTTTAACTGGGTTGTTTATTATTGTTGAGTTTTAAGAGTTTTTTGTGTATTTTGGATAATAGTCTTTTAACAGATGTGTCCTTTTCAGATATTTTCTCCCAGTCTGTGTCTTGTTTTTCCATTTTCTTGGTGTTGTCTTTTACAGAGCAGTACTTCTTATTTTAATGAAATCCCGCTTATCAGTTACTTCTGTCATGGGTTGTACCTAAAAAGTCATTGTCATAAAGTTATCTAGGTTTTCTCCTATGTTATTTTCCAGGATTTTTATAGTTTTGCATTCTATATTTAGATATGGGATCCATTTTGAATAAATTTTTGTGAAGGGAGTTCTTTGTCTAGACTTTTTTTTTTTCTTTTTGCATGTGGATGTCCACCTGTTCAGCACCACTTGTTGAAAAGTCTGTCTTTGCCCAGTTTTCTTGCCTCTGCTCCTTTGTCAAAGGTCACTTGACTGTATTTATTAAGGTCTATTTCTGGGCTTTCTCTTCAGTTCTTTGATGTAGCTGTCTGTTCTGTAGCCAGTACCACACTGCCTGGTGACTGCAGCTTTGTGGTCACATGGAGTCCAATAGCATCCGTCTTCCAACTTTGTTCTTATCCTTCAAGATTGTGTTGACTGTTTTGGGTCTTTTGCCTCAGTATATAAACTTTAGAAACCAGTTTGTCGATATCTACAAAATAACTTGCTGGAATTTCGTTTGAATTGCATTGATTCTGTAAATCAAGTTGGGAAAAGAAGTGACATGTTGACAATATTGGGTCTTACTGTCTATGAACGTAGACTGTCTCTTCCTTTATTTGGTTCTTTGGTTTCATCAATAAGAGTTTTGTAGTTTTCCTCAGATAGATCTTGTATATATGTTGTTAGATTTAAACCTAAATTTTTCCTTTTTTGGTGCTAATGTAAATGATACTGTGTTTTTAATTTCAAATTCCATTTGTTCATTTCTGGTATGCAGGAAAGCGATTGACTATTGTATGTTAGACTTGTGTCCTGCAACCTGCTCTATTGCTTATTAGCTCCAACGTTGTGAGGGCCCCTCTGTGACGAGTCCCCTAGGGGCTTCTAATACACGTCCACACTGAGCTCCATCCAGCACTTTGACGGTTAGAGTTCAGGTTTGCCTACACTGGCACTGACTGGGTCCCCTGGTGGTTTCTGCTCAAGAGTCTCCGCTCCAGTAATCTTACTTTGACTGTATATATTCACCTGTCTGTTTTCTCCAGTCTTGGGGGAGTAGTTTGCCTGGCCGTGCCCTCTTCTCGGGAATCCAAAATAGTTGTTGATTTTCAGTCTGTTCAGCTTTTGACTCATTGTTAGGATATTGAGCTCCTTATGTGAAGAACTGGAAACTGAAAGTTGCAGTATTATTTTTTAAGGTAGAAACTTGTGGACAAACTGAGTGCCTAGAAATAGATGATAGTTAAGAGAAATTATGTTATAGGCATATAAATCTAATGCCAGTCACTAAAACAAGGCTTTGAAATTGTTTTAATTATATGAGAGCATGATATTTTATTAAATGAAATTAACCACTTTCAAAAATGTGTATTCAGTATGTTTCCAACTTTGTGTCACAAATACAAATAGGATAAATATGTCAAGAAAATATGTCACTTAAAATGATTTCCAGTTGGGATGATAATGAACACATTTTAATTTTTTTCTTTGTATTTTTATATCATTTTCAAACATTATACCAATAAAATGAAAATATACTTCAAATATAAGTTTGCTTTCATAAAATTCAAGTTTCAAATTAGTACAAATTTCTAAAAAAATTTGTATGCCCAAATATAAAAATATTATTACAAGAAACTATCAGACAATTCCATAAAATAGTGTTTAGTCCTTTAAAGCTGAACTTATTTAATTGCTTTGTTAAAGTAGAAATAGAAATAGCTCCATTTGAAAAAATATAATTCAGTTGACACTTCTGGGCAAATTAAATGTGCCAAGGCTTTGCTTTAAAGTTGTGGTCATTGGCTATGCATGCCTTCTTTCTTTATACCACATCTCTTTTAAGTGATAAACTTCACCACAGTGTTGAAGGTTCTAGAGGAAGACCACCAGAGAACAGGATGGTCAGTTAAAAAGTGAGATAGACTGTTATTACCTTCTGACAGAAATCGTATTACAGTCTAACGGTCTCATATCATTTAGTTTTGGTTTGGTCATGAAGAAAGAGAAGAATAGAGGTGTGAGGCAGGGGATAGGACAGCACTTAGTCAGCATCTCTTGGCTCGCAGACACGATGTCCTGTGGATCTGGGTTTGTTAAAAAATAAAGGGAGACTTAGGCCAGAGACTTGCAAATCTTTTTTACATAAGGGTATCAGAACTATCCTAACTCTTTAAACCATAAATCAAAACTTATTTTTCTTTTTTACATTGAAACTGGATAATGCTTTAGTTGTGGTCACTGGTGAAGAGAAGTAGGGCTTAGATCAACAAACTTGCCTTTAATTTCTAGACTCTCTTCTCTCTTACTAGAGTGTCTTTCTTGCTATTGATCTTGGAATAATGATAAAAGTAATGATTTCCTTACTAGACCAACTACGCAGTTTTTAATGATTCATCAATATACAGAGTGACCATAAAATGTAAAAGCATAGATTACATTCTTTTATATTTTAACAGAGGGAACCTTTTTCTGGACTGTAGTTTGTGTATTCACCCTTTCCCCCTGAACTGATGGACGCATTGTAGTGGTATTCTTATACAAATGAAAGGACCTCATGAACAATGGGAAGAAAAATCAATACTTTGCATCAATGGGATAGGGACTTAAAATCAAAGCTCTCTATGGAAAGATAGAGGATTCTATAAATGCTTTATCACCCAGCCACTGCATCCCTCCCACCCCCCACCACTCCAGCAACCCTCAGTTTGTTTCCTGAGATTAAGAATTCCTCATATCAGTGAGGTCATATGATACATGTCTTTCTCTGATTGACTTATTTCACTCGGCATAACACCCTCCAGGTCCATCCACGTCATTGCAAATGGCAAGATCTCATTCCTTTTGATGGCTGCATAATATTCCGTTGTATTTATATACCACTTCTTCTTTATCCATTCATCTGTCGATGGACATCTTGGCTCTTTCCACAGTTTGGCTATTGTGGACATTGCTGCTATAAACATTGGGGTGCATGTACCCCTTTGGGTCCCTACATTTGTATCTTTGGGGTAAATACCCAGTAGTGCAATTGCTGGATCGTATGGTAGCTCTATTTTCAACTGTTTGAGGAAACTCCATACTGTTTTCCAGAGTGGCTGCACCAGCTTGCATTCCCACCAACAGTGTAGGAGGGTTCCCCTTTCTCCACATCCCCGCCAACATCTGTCGTTTCCTGACTTGTTAATTTTAGCCATTCTGACTGGTGTGAGGTGGTAGCTCATGGAGGTTTTGATTTGGATTTCCCTGATGCCGAGCGATGTTGAGCACTTTCCCATGTGTCTGTTGGCCATTTGGATGTCTTCTTTGGAAAAATGTCTGTTCATGTCTTCTGCCCATTTCTTGATTGGATTATTTGTTCTTTGGGTGTTGAGTTTGATAGGTTCTTTATAGATTTTGGATACTAGCCCTTTATCTGAGATGTCATTTGCAAATATTTTCTCCCATTCTGTCGGTTGTCTTTTGGTTTTGTGGACTGTTTCTTTTGCTGTGCAAAAGCTTTTTATCTTGTTGAAATCCCAATAGTTCATTTTTGCCCTTGTTTCCCTTGCCTTTGGTGATGTTTCTAGGAAGAAGTTGCTGCGGCTGAGACTGTTGAATCACAGATCTGTACTTCTGAAACAAATAATGCAACATATGTTAAGAAAAAAGAAAAAGAAAAAGATAGCAGGAGGGGAAGAATGAAGGGGAGTAAGTCGGAGGGGGAGACGAGCCATGAGAGATGATGCACTCTGAAAAACAAACTGAGGGTTCTAGAGGGGAGGGGGGTGGGGGATGGGTTAGCCTGGTGATGGGTATTAAGGAGGGCACGTTCTGCATGGAGCACTGGGTGTTATGCACAAACAATGAATCCTGGAACACTACATCAAGAACTAATGATGTAATGTATGGTGATTAACATAACAATACAAAAATAAAAAAATAAATAAATATAAATGCTTTAGAAATTTCTCTTAGTATAGTACTGCCTCATATTGCTCTTGATTTTCTAAAAATGAACTTTAGAAACCCAAGGTGCTTGCAGTATATTCTCCAATTTTCCTAGGCTCATGAAAGAGTTCTTTTTGTGTTTTTTAAACTGAAGCTTAAAATTATAGCAGGTTGACCTGTTCTATCCTTACAGCCCTCTTGTGAAGGGGGCTCAGCCATCCTTGGCAAAAGGAAGAAGGAACAACACTTTATGCAGTAGTCTGCAGTGTTTGCGCTGCTTATTCAGCAGACGCAAGACAGGCCTTTCTGTTGGGTCTCAGACCATATTCCCTTCCATGTACAAGACTGACAGCAAGAATAATTGGACTAACAGCGATCTACAAAACTGCTTGTTTTCTTCACAGTGAGTATGTTCAATCAGTGGAAGAAACCTGTGTTACATCCAAGAAGTTCTCAAGGCAACAGGTTCAACATGTTATTTACAACATGTGTCCATCTCGAGATTTCATCCTTTGCTCCACACAGTTTCCTCACAAACTCCTGTCCAGACATTTGATAAAGTATGAGATTGCTATTCCACCTATGATTAGTAGTAATTACTGTTTAATTGATTGACCTGATAGTTATCTCATGATATTATTAACTGGGGCAGGAGAAACTTAATCCAGGGAAATTCTGCTTATTTCAGTCTTGAGGCTATAAGTGTATATGTAATTTGGTTTTATCTGCTAATAACCAATGTACATTTTTCTTCCTTACTGTGCTAACTTGAGTAACTCAACAAAATCTTTAAAATATACTCAAATACAGCCATCCGTTTTTCTTACACCTTCCAAAGGCTTTTTACCAAATAAAATTGTAATGAATACTACTGTATGCATATAAATACATTTCATCATATATCACTGTTATTTTATCATTAGTAAAATGTATTGCCTTATTTATACTTCTGGTGTCCCATCAGACCCATCCTCAGGCAAAGTCGAGATGCAAGGAAATGTTTGTCATTTGAAAGCATCTGGCAGTTTGTCAATTTGTACATCTTTTCCTCTGCTTTCTTTTGACTGAGTCAGACTCTAAAAATTTCTTCTTTCTACAGAAATTCTATTGGGGGACCTGGGTGGCTCAGTCGGTTAAGCGTCTGCCCCCGGCTCAGGTCATGATCCCAGGGTCCTGGGATGGAGTCCCACATCGGGCTCCCTGCTCCACGGGGGGTCTACTTCTCCCTCTCACTGTCCCTCTGTGCTCTCTCTCTCTTTCTCTCTCTCTCTGAAATAAATAAAATCTTTAAAAAAATAAATTCTATTAAAAGTCACCGTTAATATGTGTCACTTTCTCTGACATAACACTTTCTTATCTCAGTGAGTGTGCGTTCTTTTTCTCCCCCACACTGCATTTGCTCTGAATATTATACTGTCAGTATTATTCTCTAATTTCCAAAGTTGTAGATAGTTTTCAGTTGGTTTATTTAAGTGAAGTTCAAAGACTACGGTGGTAGTAACTAGTACATTAATATCTTAATTCTTTCAAGCTCTCTCAATCTGCATTTTCACTTGGGACAGCTGAAGAGCCTTTAACCCCAAAACTAAAAACCTGAATGATGTTAAGTTGAAACCTTGAACTTCCAACGAAATGATTGTCTTGATTATCATGGATATCATTCCTGTCCCTTACGTAGTATAATGTTTCCAGTTGTCACATTACACTTGGTCATCGTGTCTCCTGATGCTCCATTTTGCTGTGGCAGGTTCTCACAGTGTGTCTGTTTTCGCGCACCTTGATAGCTTTGAGGAGTATTGGTTAGGTGTTTGGGAGGTTGTCTGTCTGGTGTTTTCTTGTGACTAGGATAGAGCTGCGTGTCTTGGAGAGGGAGAAAATAGAGATAGTGTCCTTTCATCACATCACCTCAGAGGTACACACTGTCAGTGTGACCTGTTACCATCGATGTCACCATGACAGTTGGGCTCAGGTAGACTTTGTCAGGCTTCTCTGCTGTATGAGACTCCCTTCCTTTTCCTGGACGTACTCTTCAGAAGGATGTCACTATGCACAGCCACACTCAAGAAGTGGGGACTTGTGCTCTGTCTTTTGAGAATGGTGTATCTTCAGAAATAATTTGGAAATATTCTGTGTTGGAGATTTCTTTTTATGATAAAATTTAAATTCTCTATTAGCAAAGTTTAGTTATGTAATACAGTGCTATCAACTATGGCACCGTGTGTTACATGAGACGTCTTTCATCTTTTACCAACCTCTCCCTGTGGTCCTCACCACATGGAGGTGATACCATGAAGTATCTGTCTTCCTCTGTCTGGCTTATTTCACTTAGCATAATGTCCTCCACTTTCACCTGTGTTCTTGCAAATGATAGGATTTCCTTCTTTTTATTTTTAATTTTTATTATTGTTTGTTTGTTGGTTTCAGGCCTCTAATGTGGGGCCTGAACTCGAGAACCTGAGATCGTGAACTGAGCTGAAATCAAGAATTGGATGCTTAACCGACTGAGCCACCCAGGTGCCCCAGGACGTCCTCTTTCTTTAAGGCCAAACTGTATTCCATTGCATATATGTACCACATTTTTTTATTCGTTCATCTGTTTGTAGACACGTAGGTAATTTCCATATCTTGCGTATTGTGAATAATGCTGCAGTGAGCATGGGAGTCCAGATAATTCTTTGAAGTGATGATTTCATTTCCTTTGGATATGTACCCAGAAGTAGGATTTGTGTGGCATATGGTAGTCCTATTATAATTTTTTGAGGCGCCCCATACTGTTTTCCATACTGATGTACTAGTTTATATTCTCGCAAATGGTGCACAAGGGTTCTCTTTTCTCCACAACCCTGCCAGCATTGGTTATTTTTTCTCTTTCTGATGATAGCCTTTCTAAAAAGTATAAAGTGGTCTCTCATTGTGTAGGAGATTTTCCCTTTTCCCCAGTTTGTTTATCTGTATAATAATTTGTTGATACCAGTATGAGCTCATGGGTACTTACATGTTAGATTATAATCCAATACTACTTTATTTTGTTGCTCAGATTGTTCCAGCTTTGGCGATTGGAAGCTCTTTCTGTTTGCTTCAGGGCCCATCTGACATGCTCTCATCAGTGTGGGGTTGTTGGCTGCTGTTGGGAGTCCTTCCTGCCCAGCTCTAGAATCAGCCATTTCCTCCAGGACTCCTGGTTCCTTTTATTGGAGAATTGCATTAAAAGCCAAGTTCTGGGTACTGGACATATCTGTTGTTTCTGGAGTGGTGTGGCTTCTAGACCCTCTAAGATGACAGGGCAAGAAAATACATGTGAGCATATTAGCCAGTGAATATGCACATATCTATATGCATTTTTGTGTGTGGCTGTCCATATGTGAAGCTGCACACGAGTTCACACTGACGTGTCTGCTTCTGACCACGCACTGCCTGCTTGCTCACCTGTAAACCGCCCCTGCGGCACTGGGGGCTTTCGCTCCTCTGTTTGTATTCACATGCATTTGTTAGGGTTCAGTGCATGGTTATAGTGGTGTCAGAATTGTTACCCGCATCTCTGTGCAAAAGGGACTCCTCTAGAATAGGAAATAAAATGTGGAGGAATATGTTTGACCTTGCTAAACACAACAGTTTGTCAAGCGGTCTTCACTGAGGGCAGGGTGTAGTTACGTTCAGGGAGATGCGGCTGCCCGTGGAGGAGAGAGATTTATAACAGAGTAACCGATGGGACAGCTTTGTGCTGCTGGGGCTCGGGGGGATCCGGCCCCTTCACGCTGCAAGTCCAGTCCAGGTGTGTCTGGGATGCGGGAGGAAAACAAGCAGGTATTCTTCCTTTTAACCGAACATGCCGGCCCCCATGTTCTGTTTAACAGAACAATTTCACCTTTACTTAAATCATTCTACTGACCTTTCTTTGCGATTTGTGGATTGCATATGCCAGCTTTCAGAAGGATAAAGTAATAGTTCACAAAGCTAGTGATAGATTTATAGAAAGAGAAAAATATTTTGTCCAGTCAGGCCAATGTGAGAAGGACATTTGTCTCAGGTAGTTTTGGAAAGAAGGCTCTACCTATGACACAAGTCGGCAGGGCTAGAGAATGTCAGGAAATGTCTCTAACTCTTCACTTGTGGTCCCCTAGTCCTGCCCCTTGTTGACTTCACCTTAGGGTGTGGCTTTGCCGTATCTTCACCGATGTGTTCTCCTGCACTTAAATACTTCTGCCTTGTCTAATTATTGTCAAAGAACAGGTGGAAGCAATTTGTGTGTCTTTGGAAGTTATACAAAGTTAGACATGTTTCTTTCCCTTTAGTATTTGATGGGATTGTAGCCTAGGTTTTTGTTGATTTTTTTTCCCCTATATTGTTGACAGGCCTCCATTTTATGAGGATATGTTTCTCTTCCTCCAAGTAAAATGGATAGTTACTGTTTTTCTGGCTTACAGTTGTTACATTTTTCATACTGAAGGCTTTTTCTTCCACCTAAATGTTATTTTAATGAGACCCATACTTGAATTCGCTAAGCCCCTACCATTTCCTTGCTTTCTCCCAGTGAATGAAGTAATAAGCAGAAAAGATGATCTTGGTTTGCTTTTCTGTTTTAAATGAAACAACCGGGTTGTTGCCCAGGCACATGGTGATTTTACAGCTTAAGGCATTTCTTTGAATGTTTCTCTGTGTTTTCCTCTGGAGTCTTGGTCAATGAACTTGCCCAAATTCACCACTTTGGCCAGGTTCCTTGTTAAGCTTCTGGGAAGCTCTGATTCCACGTGTAAGAAATAGCCACCAGTAGCAAGTAATTCATTCCAGACTTCAACGTATCCAGTTTCTTTTGTGAGACATTCCTTTAGTTTTTCCTCTTGAAGCAGCTTCTCTACTAAGAGCTCTCAAAGGGCTTATTTCTTGGGGAAAGAACTAAGTATAATTTAATTCTTTAAAAAATGTCCGTGTGTGTGTGTGTGTGTGTGTGTGTGTGCACGCGTGCATGCGGTTGCATGTATGTGAAACTAAGAGGACATTTATTGGTCTTTTTGTTTCCAATCTTATTTCATCAGAAATAAGAAATTTTTGGAGGACTGTATTAGCTAATTTTAGAGCACTGAGATAATGCGATTTCAGGGAATGAGAGTGTGAACATTACTGCAAGATGCCAGAATTGTAAAATAGCACTAAAGCCAATTTTTACTTTCAAGAGAAAGGAATATTCGTTTTAGAGCCCAATGTGTCAGAGGCATATATTTAGGAAATGCTTACAGCACCATCCTATGATGTCCTTAGAATTAAGAAGTAAAATTAAATATTTCTAGAACTGATATCCTACAGACAAGCTACATCAGAGGCACATTTAATCAAGTTACTGGTGCAGATCAATACTTATTTTGTGAGAAAATGCCATGTAATTATCAGTATTGAGTGAGGGCTCATAAAACATCAAATTTCTGCTTTTAATGACTATGTTACATCGTTGTAAACATTGGCCACATACATAAAGGAAAAAAATAATAGCTGCCATCCTTTTTGTTGGTACAAAGGAGTTGGAGAAATAGTTGCACATCCTTTTTGTTGGTACAAATTAAGTTCCAAGTACTATGTGTAATTGAGGATATTCCACAAACACTTGGCTGACATGACCCGGGTTTTGCAGGCCGAAAAACACTTGGTGTGACGTTAAGTAACTTAGAGTTGCACAACCAGTAGGTAGATGTCTGAGATCTTGGCCCCCTTTCCCAAAAGTTCCATTCTGCCCATTTAGCGGACACCCCCTGACCTCAAATGCAGTCTGGTTCCACTGAGTAATTCTCTGCCCCCCGACTCCTCACTCTGTCCGTCTGTGCTGTGTGCAGAGTCGAGCTCAGTTCTACGCTGAAGGCTCTCCCCTACCATCGTAGCTCAAATAACATCTTTCATGTTGTTTACAGTCAGTGTCTGGTGCAAAATTTTCCCTTCATGCTATCCTTCCAGTCTCATTTACGATGATTTTCCCCAACAACTTACTTGTGCTCCTCCTCATGGATTTGCTCGTCTTTCTTAATCTTTCCCAGTGCAGTCTTCATAACCTGCATATAAATCCCTTCTACTGAAGTTTCAGCAAGGCCTCTGCTCCCCACTCTCCCTCCACTCAAATGGCCGGTGCTCCTGGCATCGTTATTCTGATGGGAGCAGCAAACTTAACATTTGATCCTTGCGGTGACTGCGCCCAAGAGCAAGTCCACAGCACCTGCAGCATCTTCCCCATGTCGGGAACTCCTCCGGGCTCTGCTGTGCACGCTCAACTTTGATCTCTTCCACGGTTTGGATTATGGTCTTTTATTCAGTTCTCTATCTCGTACAGACAAGCTACATCAAAGGCACATTTAAATTACTTGCACAAGTGAAGCTATACATCAGTAGCTGTTAAGAAAAAAACTTTAAAAATTCAAGAATGAAAAAGAAGATTTAAAAAAATTCAAGAATGAGAAATGTGTTAAATACTGTGGGTAGTTCTGCTCACTATTCCACCTAAAGTGTTTATACTCTAGAATGTAACTTTAATTTTTAAATCCAGAAGAACTACCAAAAACAAGCCGACTACTTTATGTACTGATACTTGGAGAAGAGTAAACGGTGCCAATGCTGGGGGAGAAAACTGGCAGTGGTAGATTTACTGAGAAAGTAGTCGTTTTCTAAAGCATTTTTAAGAATAGTTTGGGCATATGCAAACATTTCAATTTCAAAATCAATTTAGAACTTGAACCCAAGAAGGTATGTGATAACTAAAGTATCCCCTGCCCAGCCCTGGATGATTTTGAACTAAATTGGTTTTCCCCGCTGGTGTTGAGAGCTTTCTCCCCAGATCCCGCAAATGTACTAATCCTTTCCTCCATTCACTGCTGTTCGACATCAGGTGGTCACATGCAGGGTAGGAGTACAACTTTCCTCACTGACTGTTTTCTCAGATTTTGTGACTTACTTTTTATACTACTGGTCTTCCATCTGAGTCAATTCTGCCACCCAGGAGGCATTTGGAAATGTCTGGAGATATTTTTGGTTGTCACAACAGGGTTGGGGTGTGGATGTGGGCATCTAGTCGGTAGAGGCCAGGGATGCTGCTAAATATCCTATAATGTACTGGAAAACCCAGCACAATAAGGAATCATCTGGCCCAAAATGTCAATAGCGCTGAAGTTGAGAAACCATGGTTTTAATGGATGACATGTTTCCCCCCAGGGGAGCTATGAGCTCTTGAAAGATGAAGGTAGTAGTAGAAATACTTTTGTATTTCCTTTGGGAACCATTTATTGTACCAATAGCCACATATCAAGGTCTTCCTCTCTGCTGGGCAGTTTACTAAGTGCCAAGCACAAAACTGTGTACAGTCCCATGATGTTGAGCAAAAGATCTGTAACTGCTGGTTGAATGGATGCCTTGGGCATTACTTCATGTCCTACACAGAGCACAAGGCATGGCATAAAAAAGTTGCTATTTAGATGTATGAGTTTTTTTCAAGATTAATGGAGGGGAAAAATGGTATATAGCACCTAAAATGTCAGGGAGAGGGATGCTTTGTGATAAATATATTGAGGGTATGTATAGGGGGTTATTGTTACAGTCAGTTGTTGATTCTGATTCCTAATACCGAACACATAGTATCTATTTCTAGCATATTTCCCTAAACAATGAATCTTGACCCTTGACAGAAAAAGTAAAACTTACAATTATGTGGCAGAAATTTTATGCATTTTGGGAAAAAAATTCATGAGTATTCTAATCAGGGACTTGGAATACCCCAAATTGATCGCTCTTGGGGCAAACTGTGTTAGAGAATAGTCATTTCAAAACTTTGACTCCAGCAGGTAGTTCCAGGTTACAAGGACCAATGCAAAACAAATAGTGTTTCTCACTAAAATTAGAAGGTAGTGTTTGGCACTTATTTTCATGGTAAAAGCCTTTGACCAACACATCTGGCTAGGAGGGTGTCCACGTGTTCCAGCTGGCCCCCGAGTTTCTTGGTTTCAGCACGCGAGTCCTGTGAACTAGACTCTCAGTCCCAGCAACCTGGGTTGGTTGGTCATCTATAGGACAGAGTGATTGCAATACTGGTGAGTGAACTGTGGGAGGTGCTTATTTTTAAAGTACTGGTGTAAGTACAGCTTTTGTCCATGTTTAAATATTCTGGCAACAGTCTGTAGTTGTGTCAGTTGAAGCTTTTGTAAGAAATGTCTTCTATGTTCACTGACAGAGAGAGAGAAATGCAGTGTGAAAACTTCTGTGAATAAAGTCTTAAGAGTTCCACTTGTGGTGTTGCTCATTGAGGTTTAACAGATAATTCTTAAGTTAGACATTATATTTCTTGAGTGATTTGATTATAACTATTGGAGTATCCTTTACCAAGACTAGAGCTGCTGAAATACCGGCTGTAAAATCTAAGAATCTGTAAGGGGGACATTTTATTTCACTGTATGTGTGAGGTGAAAATAAAACATGACCTTCCAGAGCATCTGGGAGGATGCAACGAGGTGACAACGTAGAGTGCCTGGGCTGTGGGAAGAGAAGAGTCTATAATCGTGGGAGCCATTATGTAATCGGACAGCTCGCCATGATCGTTGCAGTTAGGACGTTCTCCGGCCACAGACGCATGAACAATTTCACATGGATTTTATGCAGAAGAACACAGTTGCCGCATCAGTGAGGGTTCATCCTTGTTACTATTTCTGTACCCCGTCTGTGCCAACAAAACATTCTGTTAGAGTCGAAGCACAGCTATTGTGATCATCAAAATGGATAGAACGGGCCTTTATTTACCTCCCTGGACAACCCCAAAAGCCACCTATTCAGTTTCAGAAATCATAGTTTTTAGACCTCCTTCAACACAGTTTGGATTATGAGGAGACAACTAACTTCCAAAAGTGCCCTTATGGTATACTTAGGTCAAGTCATCTTTTTCTCTCTAGAAGTATATTTAATCTTCTGGTTGTCCAAAACCCTGGATTTTTTTGCAAGCCTCTGGATTTGACTTGAGAGATGTATTTGTCATGCCAAGTGAGCATCTGATACTGCTTGCTGGCCCTGATAAACCTCTTTAAAAAACCCTCCTGGTGCTGAGGGAAGTTGGCTGGGCTGCTTATAAAAGCAGCATCCTTGAGGGGCTCACATTCGCGGAGCTCTCGGCAGGGCCACTCTCATTCCCTCACCTGGTACCTCCTCCTCTGCCTTGTAATCACTCCACATGTTCCAGCCTTTCTTCTCTTCTCTTCTCTCATTCATTGTCCTCTCTTGACTTTGCTTGCAACTGTGACGTCACGTGAACTGGTTACAGGCACTAATTCAGATCCTGCCTTGGTGCCATGTCAAGTCTTCATCACAGATTGATCATTGAGGAACACTTCCTTAATTAGTCAAATTTTCAGGGCTATACTCTGAAACCAGCCATTAATGAGCAGCTGAGTCCGGTGGTGGCTGAGCTCTGGACACTAAAAAAGTTGTGGGGGAGGTATCTTTGTTCTCTTTCTAAGGACACTGAGAATGAGTTACACACCAGGCAAAGCACCTCTCCTCCTCCACCCCATATAAACATGAAAACAGGTAACTTGTTGCATAAAGACTAAAGATTAAAAAAAATAAGATAGAATGAAATATTTATTCAGGTCCATGCAAAATCAGATATTCATATTAACCTGTTTATTAGCTGGTGTCCAGCAGCAGAATTATCACTACCGCAATAGCACAATAGTAGTAACAAAAAATTGCAGATTTGTAAAATTCTGTCTATACAAAGCAATTTTTTTATATACCTCTTATAAACCTGTTGATCTGTGCTTAGGTAAGTACTATCTTTTAGTTTTCTGAGGGAAAAATAGAATCAAGAATCGAGAGTAATATTTCAGTTCAGGTTTTCTAACTTCAGACCCCTGAACTTTACCAAGGAACCTCTACAGACGAATTCGGAAGGCTGCATCCAAAACTTCCTGAGAATTGATAAAGAAATTGGTTGGAGGTTGAATACACCCTTTAGATAATCTTGAGTTGAGCTGACCTTCAGTTTTTAATCTTCTTATCACTCCAAACCAAACACAGTCCCGAGCTAAGATAAACCATGGCACGCAAGGTTCTGCTATAGCCTGCAGTCTCGTGGGAACATAGTTTGGTTTTGCCACTGTTGACCGTCCTTCATGCTGGGTTCAGCTCCCAGACACCAAGACCAGCCCATCTTTATGCTGACAAATACAATCATATGGAGTACCTCGCTGTCAGATCTGATGTTTTGGATATTGGCATCAGTCCATATCATGCATAAACATGTCCTGTTGTTCACTGCTTTGGGGAATACAGCTATCCTGGGGAAAGTTACTTTCTTTGACCCTGGTTCTGATTAATTCCAGCTCATACTTACATTGTGAAAGCTCACAGATGCCTCATAGTTAAGCTTGTGGCTTGTGAAAACACATTTTTTAAATATCCGCTTATTCATTACTTCTTTATAAAATAAATACTGGATAAAAATACTAAT
Organism: Eumetopias jubatus; assembly: GCF_037043125.1. Lineage (NCBI taxonomy): Eukaryota > Metazoa > Chordata > Mammalia > Carnivora > Otariidae > Eumetopias > Eumetopias jubatus. The sequence continues at coordinate 87,325,087 of NW_028274823.1, read as the reverse complement.
TATAGTATTTTCCAAAAGCACAATATAAAACAGTTTTGAAAATAAATTGTATTTTAATTTTAGTTAAATTTCATTTGAAAAATGTACGTGGATGTCATTTATTAGTGTAATGATAGAGGCTTTCGTAGCCTGAAAGATAATTTCTTTTTTTTTAAGATTTATTTATTTGAGAGAGAGCGTGCGCAGAAGCAGGGGGAGGGGCAGAGGGAAAAGTAGATTCCTCTATGAGCAGGGAGCCTGATGTGGGGCTCTGTCCCAGGACCCTGGGATCATGACCTCAGCCGAAGGCAGATGCCTAACGACTGAGCCACCCAGGCGCCCCGAAAAATCATTTTCAGTGTCAGATAGTTACATCAGAATTTGCCTTTTGGCTGTAGGGGGATATTGGCTTTTTTGCTATTTATGTATTTATTTATTATTTATTAATTAATTTTTTAAAAGATTTTATTTATTTATTTGACAGAGACAGAGATAGCGAGAGCAGGAACACAGGGGGAGTGGGAGAGGGAGAGCAGGCTTCCCGCCGAGGAGGGAGTCCGATGCAGGCCTCAATCCCAGGACCCTGGGATCATGACCTGAGCCGAAGGCAGACGCTTAACGACTGAGCCACCCAGGCGTCCTGTATTTCTTTTTTAAATAGCCAATTTTCTTAATGTAGAAAGGACTCATGTTTACATGGGCTATTCTTGATATTGTTCCTCTTTATTAATACAGTGTTTTTTTTTTTTTTTAGAGAGAGAGAGACAGAGGAGAGAGAAAGAGAGGTGGGGGGGGCAGAGGGAGAGAGAGAGAGTCTTAAGCAGACTCCACAGTGCAGAGCCTGACGTGGGACTGAATCTCACAACCCTGCGATCATGACCTGAGCCAAAATCATGGGTCGGATGCTTAACCATTTGAGCCACCCAGTCACCCCTGTTAATACGCATTTTTATTTACCTGAGTGATTTACTTATATTTGGGCCAGTTCAATCATATTTATACCCAGTTATGAAAACCTTCGGCCATCTGCATGTGGATATAAAATTAGATTATATACTGGTAGCTGTCATGGTTAAAAAAAAAATCAACCAGTAATATGTCTCCAAGAATGTGAGAAAATAGGTTATTGAAAATTGAGATGAGGAAGTTTGCCATAAACCAAGAGAAGGAAGATGTTCATATCTTAACCCAAAAGTGCATCAACCATAACTGTAAAAACATGAAACATCCTCTGTAAAGGCTTTTTCAAAATTGATTTTCATGGGTTTCAAACTTATATTATGTATTTCAAGATCAAATGAACCATATCACTCAAAGTGAAAGTCAAGTAAAACTAATGAGACTTTCCTTCTTTGTGGCCTAAAGTGTTCAATTAAATGACATATAATATTTGCATTAAGTTATTCTTTGCTTTATTGAAATCTTACATTTCTGGATTTGACTCTCTCAGGGTTCTTGCAATTCATTACAGAACTTTCTTTTTTTTAATTTTTATTGTTATGTTAATCACCATATATTACATAATTTGTTTTGGTGTACTGTTCCATGATTCATTGTTTGTTCATAACACCCAGTGCTCCATGCAGAATGTGCCCTCCTCAATACCCATCACCAGGCCAACCCATCCCCCTACCCCCCTCCCCTCTAGAACCCTCAGTTTGTTTTTCAGAGTCCATCGTCTCTCCTGGTTCGTCTCCCCCTCTGACTTACTCCCCTTCATTCTTCCTCTCCTGCTATCTTCTTCTTTTTCTTTTTTCTTAAAATATGTTGCGTTATTTGTTTCAGATCTGTGATTCAACAGTCTTACACAATTCACAGCGTTCACCGTAGCACATATCTTCCCCAATGTACAGAACTTTCTTTTAGCCTCTGTAGTGTAATAAGATCCAATCAGAAATATTACTCAGTTGAATTCCTAGATTTTAGTAATTAAGAAAATTTTTAACATGTAAATAATGTTACTTATTCTAAGAACCATTATAAAACGCCTAATTTTTTAAAAAAAGATTTTTATTTATTTGACAGAGACACAACGAGAGAGGGAACACAAGCAGGGGGAGTGGGAGAGGGAGAAGCAGGCTTCCCGCGGAGCAGGGAGCCCCACGTGGGGCTCGATCCCAGGACCCTGGGACCATGACCTGAGCCGAAGGCCGACGCTTAACAACTGACCCACCCAGGAGCCCCATGATATTTTTTTCTAAAGATTTATTTATTTTAGAGATACTATTGCACACGGGGTGGGGGTGGTGCAGAGGAAGATGGAGATGGAGAATCTCAAGCAGATTCCCCACTGAGCTCAAGTGCATGACCTTGAGATCATGACTTGAGCTGAATTCAAGAGTTGGACACTTAATCGACTGAGCCACCCAGGCGCCCCAATTATATTTTGCTTAAGTACATCTGAAATCAAATGAATTAGGTAAAAAATTACTTTGGAAGATTTAGCCTCTCTCTAGTACGTTCAAATAGAAATATGTCAGCTAGACATGTAATTGAAAATTTGTAGTAATACTAGAAATTAAACATTTATCTAAAATACTATCTTTCAAACACATTAGTAATATAAAATTATTAGTGAGAAATTGTGTGCCATTTTTTAGACCTCAGTTTTCAGAAAGAGCATGTATTTCACCCTGTAGTACTCTATAGTACATCACAGTTCACACTGTCCACAGTCTCAGTGCTCAGTAGCCATGTGTGGCTAGTGGTTATTGTGTTGGAAGAGCACCTGCAGACTGTGAGGCAAAACAGAGTGAGATATGGTAGGGTCTAAGAACTTCTGTATTTGCACTGTTATCTGACAGTGCCATATGCTTTGTTTTATAGCATTCAGATCTGGTGGGAGTACATATGGACGGGGACACACACACACACACACACACACACACACACACACACACACACACACACACACACACACCCCTTGCGTATTTGGGCTCAACCCTCCAGAACCGATTTCTTGGTTTGTAAGAAGTCTGACTTCTCTGACTACCAGCCCTTCCTTTGAATTCCAGTCTCTTCTCTCTGTCATTCACTCTCATTCAGGTTAAATACTGTATTGAGTGACCAGTTTTAATGTTAATTGGAGGGGTTTTTTTTGACTCTTAATTTAATCTGACCTGTGTGTGATATGTGTAGGTATAATGCTGAGTTTTAAAGACTCCCTGTTAGCTCTTTTTGAAAGGCAAGTTTCAGTTTAGTATTCTAGAAATCTTTTGTTCTCACATAAAACACTCTAATTAAGTGTTAGCTGTAGAATTATAAGAATTCTAAAAAAGAAAGTTTACCTAATACTGAAACAGTGATGAGTTAGCATGCTAAGTTTATGTAATAGCAAAAATTCAATGAGGTTTAGACTATTGATTTTTAGTGATTAAAATATTTTCAAATACTTTCCAAAATATAAGTATAAAATGTATAAAATTATACTTTTTAACTCAAACTATTTTAGTACCCTGTAGTTCCAATGTCTGATACGTTATGACTAGTATCTATTTAGGATTCCAAGTACATGACACTTACTTGTGTATCAGTAGTTGCTTATTAAATTTTACATTTGACCATTTTGCACATTGATAAACAAGGTAATCTGTATAAATAAGTGTCCTTTTGTTGGCTTAATGTGAGAAAATAAAAGAGGACTTAAAAAATAGTAATGGGAGGCACAGTTTAAGGAAAAACAGAGAACATAAGCACAGAAGATTATTTCTTGCAGCAAAAGACCTGGTTATCATGGTCTTTTGCTGCAAGAAATAACAGGAGTTAGTAAGTTTACTTACAAGTATAGATTATTAAAATGTGCATGAAGAAATAGAATAGGCAAGAGTTAGCTAGTAATCCTTTCGTTTACTCATCATGTGTTATTGCTTTGTCTGTCATTATGTATTGAAAAAATGTTCTGGGGAAATTGGAGACTTAAGGATTACAAATCAACTACATTTATGGAATATAATACTTTGAAGAGAGTTTGACAGTCTTGCTTGATATAGAGGAATAAAATCTTTTGGTAATTCAGTTCTAAAATTTCTGAGAGCTCTGTTTGGCACAAAGAATTATCGAATCACTGGGATGACTTCAGAAGAAGATACTATGGAAGGTATAGGAATTCATAGAACTGAGTAGGCCGCTCTGTCTCATGCTGTGGCTCATTACTTCAAAACTCCTCACTTCCCACCCCCCTTCCTGTCTGGGAATCAGCATCCTTTGCCATGTGCCTTACAGCTTCTTCCACTAACGAGGAAAAGTAGATGTTCCCACCCCTTGATTCTGCAAGTTTGACTCTAAGATTTGCTTTGGCCAGTGGAATGTTAAGGGGTGGGATTTGACTGCACCGTTGGAAACTGTTTTCAGATTTGGGAATCTTCCCTTGTGCTCCTGCCATCGCCAGGAGACCACATACCTGAGCTGACTGACTTGTCTTCTGAGAATAGGAGTGATGTGTGGAGCAGGTGTAAGTCTAGTCTAGACCAGTCAGCCCTTAAATAGCCTGCAGACTTGTGAGCTAAATGAATGCTTACTCCTCACAATAAATGCTAGCTCATCTTATCGAAAGCAGACTAATTTTATTGGTGGATGAGCAGTCAGTGGTTGGACATAGGAGGTAGGTCAGTGGTGGGCAGAGGGGCAGGAGGGAAGGTAGCCGAGGACTTGAGGACACTTCCCAGAGTGATGGGCATGTTTATTATCTTGACTGTAGCAGTGGTTGCACAGGGTTGTATGTCACGTTGATCACATTTTACTCTTTGGATATAGGCAGTCTGTTGTGGGCAGCATGTTGGGGCCACATAATACTTCACTCTAAGTAGGAGGGATTCGGACCCTTTCCTCCTCTGGTCCCACCATGATGGCTTCTCTGTGAAGTGTAATTTTGAATACTGATAGAATTTCTCCATTCCTCTCTAAGTGCTATTTAGATTTCATTTATTGCTTGAACAAATGTTTATCAGTCACTAGCTATGTTCCAGGCCCTATTCTAGGCTTTGAGGAGATAAAGTAAATGAAATAGTCCAAAATATCTGCCCACGTGGAACTTACATTCTTATAGGTTGAAGAAACATAAACATGAAGTAAATACTAAAATATCATATGCATTCAGTCTGATCAGTCTTAAATGAAAGAAAAGAAAATAAAAGGAAAAAACGGGGATAAAAGAGTATTCAGGAATGGAAAAAAATTGTGGTTTTCTAGTTATTATGCAGAATACTTATATCCTCTGTAATGGTTAGGTAATCAAGGCATGCTCTAATTGAAACAAAGTTTATATGAAATTCCAAACGTATTCATTATTAAATGAACATTTATTAAGCACATATTTGTGCTAAGCAATAGGAAGATCAGGAATGATGTGGGAGTATTCATTTTGGAAATATTTAGTACATGTGCATAAAAGAGATAGAAAGTAGTTTCAACATTAAAAAGAGGATTATAGTCTCAGATGTCTTCAGGAATTATATAGCTAAACAAAACCTGCAGAATACAGGTACAAGACTGTTGGAGACGTTGCTGGCAAATGATCTTGACAGAACATAACCCAGATGCATGCATTTTATGTGCTATATTTTCTTAATGTTTTTAAAAGATTTACTTGTTTTTTAAGAAGATTTTATTTTATTTTATTATGTTAATCACCATACATTACAGCATTAGTTTTTGATGCAGTGTTCCATGATTCATTGTTTGTGTATAACATCCAGTGCTCCATTCAGTACGTGCCCTCTTTAAATAAATAAATAAGATGTATTTATTTTAGAGTGAGCGAGCAGTAGCGTGAGTGCGAGTTGGGGGTGGCGCGGAGAGAGAAAATCTCAAGCAGACTCCCCACTGAGGACGGAGCCCAGGACTCCAAGATCATGACCTGAGCCGGAATCAAGAGTCGGCCGCTTAACCAACTGAGCCACCCAGGCGCCCTCATGTCTATCTTTAAACATTTGACAGTGTCTGCTAAGCACTAAAGGTTTGCACGCAAGTATGGGCCTTCAACTTCCAGTCTTTAGCTTATGACCGTATACAGTTGACCCTCCCACCCCTGCAGCCCAAAATCCGCCTATAACTTTGGAATCCCCCAAACCTTAACTACTAACTGTTCACTGAAAGCCTTACTGATAACATTAATGGTGGATGAACATATATTTTGTATGTTATATGTATTATATTACTGTATTCTTACAATGAAGTAACTGGAGAAAAAATACTAAGAAATTCATAAGAGAAAATACATTTACAGTACTGTACTGTATTTATAAGAAAATCCCCATCTAAGTGGACCCTCATAGTTCAAACCCATGTTGTTCCGGAGTCAACTGTATGTTTAAATGGTGGTATCTCTTAGTTGTGAGTTAATCCCTTCAAGGAAAGGATACAATCTCAGTGATTAAACAACAACAGCAACACCCTATTTATTTTTCATGCGGGGTCCACGGCAATGCTCTTAGTTGGGTGGTGTTGTACTTGCTGTCTTCCCAGTAAGCCTGAGGAACCCTGCTCCTTTCCTGTGAAGACTTTTCTAGATCCACTTGGTACACATGGACTATGGCCCCCTGTGCATTTCAATCTCTTTCCCCCACGGAGGGACAGCATTTCTCTTAGCAGGCTATCTGCACATACATGACTATCAGTCACAGACTAAAAGCATCTTGGGGACATGAGGGCAGATCTCAAGGGGGATAAACACCATCTTCTGATGTTTTCACCAAGTGAAGGTTTGTGTTGTCTCCAGGCCAGAGGAAGCAGCTTTCTTAAAATGCGAGGGGCAAGGATTTCTTTATTTCAGATTGCTCAGGTAAATTTGGGGGTTTGCCGTTCTCAAAACATCCAGCCAAATAGCCCATCCTAAGTTGTAAGATCTGACTTCTTCCCTACTATTGTCCTCATTTTTAGCAGGACACTTGTAAGGGCTATTTCATCCGTGTATTTTGTTTTTACCCTCACACCGTCAGAAGCATGAGGTCCTTGTTACTGTCTGCTCAGAGGGTGATCCAGTTTCATCAAATCCAGGTGAAGTTTCTAATTCTTAGGATCATTTCTGGTATGAGTTGTTTTAAGATCGATCCCTCCAGTACGAGACTCTCACATAAGTTTGTGTAGTCCAGTCTAGTATTTACTTGGAAGGTGATAAGTGAGTGTAAAAGTAATAAAAGTAAGTGACAGTAGCCAATAAAAGGCTTTGTTTAGTGGGTTACAACTCTAAGCAACTGGGATTTTAGAATTTGTATGTTGTTGTCACTTGCAGATAACAGAGTCAGAGCACATTTCTGTTGTTTGGTACCAAGAGTTATGACTGGTGAGGCACATTTGTTGAATTACATCAGCTATAAAATAGTCCCTATGTATGGAGTGTTCTCTGTTGTAACTGTGCTAAGTATTTTATACACACTATCACTTGATCCTTCCAGTACTTCAATAGAAATACTGTTATCCACCTTTCACAGAGGATGGATTTGAAGCTCAGGGGGTTGCCTCAGCTTCCTGGGGTCGCACATTCATTAAGTGACAGGAACACATCCTACATACCTATCTCCCTGATTAGAAAGTTGCACCTTGGCTGCTGCAACACCTCGCAACTGATTCTATAATAATAAATCCACACTATCATCGAGAGGAAATCTTTCTTCCTCTAGCTTAGATTCTTTGTGCCCAACCAATGTCATTTATCATTGTACCTCTTCATCTGAAGGCTTAAGAAATACTTGATGGTAACAATTACTCTATCTTCTGATCCATCAATATTCTTTTTACAGGCAAACAAATCTTTTGTTTCTCATTTTATTGTTTTTGTTACCTTAATATACTCATGCTGTAGATTATGTCCTGATAAGTACTGTCCAGAATGAAATACAAAATCCTGTGAATGGCCTTTCTGTCTGGTATATAATAGGATGATCGCCTCTCTTGTGGAATGTAAATTAAGACAACCATTGCTTGAACTTATACTTCTGAATCGTGTTGAATAAATTTAGTTTTTAACCTTTCCATATGAACTGTTGTTTAGCTAGCTTTTCTCCATTCTGAATATACCATTTTTAGACCCAATTGTAGGATCTTGAACTTATCACCATTTTTATTTTATGAATATTAATGTGTTGCTTTAGATCTGCCAATATCTCTTTTACTCTGTTATCAAACATGTTCAACAGTCTTCCAGCTTTGTGTCTTCCTCAAATATAAACAAATAGACTTTTTTTTAAAGATTTTATTTTATTTATTTATTTATTTATTTATTTTATTTATTTATTTATCTGACAGAGAGAGACAAGCAGAGGGAGCGGGGGAGGGAGAAGCAGGCCTCCCGCTGAGCAGGGAGCCCGATGCAGGGCTTGATCCCAGGACCCCGGGATCACGACCTGAGCTGAAGGCAGATGCTTAACGACTGAGCCACCCAGGCACCCCTAAACAAATGGACCTTTATAGCTTCTCAGGGTTATAGGAAATTGAAACACGCTAAACATATTATAGTAGTTCAAATGTCCAATTTAAAATTGATTATAAATTGTACTTGAGTATTATAGTTTAACATTGATTAAAATTTTATTAGACAAGCACAAAGCCCATGTCTCTCTCATAAAACTATTTTGGAAAACTTATTCTTTGCTCAAATTCAGCTTTACTACTTGTATTATATTTTCAGAATCTCTAAGTATGGTAATGAGTATATAAAAAGCAAAGAGGGAAAGAGGCTCATTAATTAGTTTTTAGAAAACTTACTTCTGTAATTGCAGATATGATAAATTGTCATCTTAAATAGTCATTCTACAATCTTATTTTTGGCTTACTTTAACTTCACTGATGCATATTTTGCGGTGTCCGCCTTCATCTTTTTGGAAAACTGATCCTTTGCCCATCTTTGGCTTTCTGACTCCTCTCCCGTTCTTTCCAACCCTGTAATGATCACCTCTGCTGAGACTCAGTTTGTGATCCATCTTCCACTCTGGCCAAGACCTGGATTCGTGTATCTTGTAAAAGCTGCCTCATGACTCTTCAACTGTAGGAAAATTCAGAGTCCCCTCAGTAGTGTTCAGTCACTCTATTTTAGACAGAAAATCATGTTCCTGCATAGAGAAGATAAAAGCCAGATAGTAATAGAGGAGTTTGAATCTGTTGTTAATTAATCAGCTCTGAGTACCATACCTATGGCTTCCTGGTAATTTTGGGAAACCTCCAGAATTTTAACTTTTTTATTGAAGCAATATGTTATCAATGTAGAAAAATTTGAAAATAAAGACATAAAATTAAGACCACTCTAGACGTGTGTGTATGTGTAGATATGTATGAACGTTATTATGTTAGTTTACTTTTATGCATACTGGGTGTATATTAAATATATAATTGGTATGTAATTATATTTCTTGATGGTCACATAGTATTTCATCATGTGCATTTACTCTTATTACTTAACTTTACACATGTGGCTGGACATTTTGATTATTTCCAAAACAGCACATTTTTTTTTTTTTAAAGATTTTTTATTTATTTGAGAGAGAGAGAATGAGAGATAGAGAGCATGAGAGGGGGGAGGGTCAGAGGGAGAAGCAGACTCCCCGCTGAGCAGGGAGCCCGATGCGGGACTCGATCCCGGGACTTCAGGATTATGACCTGAGCCGAAGGCAGTCGCTTAACCAACTGAGCCACCCAGGCGCCCTAAAACAGCACATTTTAAAGTAATACTTATTTAAATACAAATATGTATTTCATATTTATTTTTTAAAATTAAGGTTATTATTTTACCAACCAGAGGATGTGCTTGTGAAATTATGGCTAAAATCATATGTCAGTATTTTATTTAAAATTGTTCTCCAGATTGGCAGTGATTTTTTTTTTTTTTTAGTTTCCGAGGTAGAGTTTAATGATTCATTAGTTGCAATGACCCAGAGCTCATTCCATCAAGTGAGCACTGGGATCTGAGACAAGCCATAGGCATTCATAGTTGTTTGGTAGGAAGAGAGAAAGAACAATAGATACTGAGAAGAAGTTTATGAATCATTTGAATTCCCAGTAGAATCTGGTCCTCTTTTTTTCTGGTGGGTCCTTTAAAGGACCCTTTTCACATAACCTTGGGCTATTAAAAATTGAAGCAGATCTTCGTGCAGCCTCAGTGGTTCCCAGGGTCTTCATTGAGATAGCTCTGCTGTGTGTGGGCACTGCAGCAGCTCTGGACCAGGACTCTCTGTGCTTCTGTCCGTGAGGCTTGATGCCCCAAGGGTAGCCCTGTCTTTGCTGAGGTTTGTGAACACTCAGGCTTCATTAGGCTAACATCTGATCGACTCACACATGATGTAGAAGAGTTTTATCCTTGCCCACTGCTCTGCTACACTCTTATTTCCTCCCAGTTTTCTCAACACTTGGGTGAACACTGTGCAAGTTAAGGTATTTCCTTTAATAAATTAGAACTACTGTATCAAACATATTTTTGAAAGAAAATTAACATTGCTTTAATTTATTCAAACATTCTAATGGGAAGTGGATATGATGTAATATTAAATGAATGTGTTTTCAAAGGTTACTCATTATTAGCTTTCATTCTGACGTTTAATCACAGAGAATTAGAAAGATTCAGCTTTGTAAATATAAATACAAATGTGACTCAGCTCAGAAAATATACAGAATAATAAATGAAAAATAATGTCTATCTGAAAGGCTCTGAAAATATACGATGACATCAAGTTCGGCTCTCTGTGAACTGCAGACATTATTGCTCACATGTATCATTGCCTGATATTGAGCAAAGATGTTGTTTTATACTGAACAAAGGCATGAGTATGACTAAAGTGGAATATCTTCCATTACAGAAACATGAAGCATATGTTGTTGGAAACCAATATCTGATAAATATATCACAAGTCTCTATGCACCTTAGTCATAGGTTGGCATAATAAAAATGGACATATACTTCACTTTATTTTATTTTGCTGGAATCCTTCCCTAATTCTCCACATTCACAACTGGGGCCAGCCTAGATCTTAACTCTTTGACTTTGATACAGACTTTAGTTTTGACTTCTTCCCAATGACAAATTTGAATGTCTTCCCAGGTGTCGTATGACTAGGTAGGAACGCAAGGATACTTTATTATCATAAGTCTTTTAATAATACACTACTAAAATCCAAGAAGGAAATGTCCAAAGACATCTTTTTCTGGATATTAGAATGATAGTCTTAATTAATTCAAAATATAAACATATTGTTAATATAGTGGAGAATCGTATATCAAATAGCCAAATCATATCTCATCATTAGTGAAATAGTAACCATAACAATTTCCAACCTTCCTCATTGAAAAATTTTCAATAATCTAAGGGCGCCTGGGTGGCTCAGTCGTTAGGCGTCTGCTTTCACCTCAGGATCCCGGGGTCCTGGGATCGAGCCTCACATCGGGCTCCCTGCTCAGTGGGAAGCCTGCTTCTCCCTCTCCCTCTCCCCCTGCTTGTGTTCCCTCTCACGCTGTCTGTCTGTCTGTCTCTCTGTCAAATAAATAAATAAAATCTTAAAAAAAAGAAAAATTTTCAATAATCTAGGGATGCTACATACAATAGACATTTCCTACTTACAATGCATGTTAACATAGGAAAAGGGTCAGAGAACTTCTGTATTAAGGAATTCCACCTAACTTTGTTTTAATCTGTATACTGTGAAGCTGTTTTCTCTATTTAATTCCTCCTAACCAGATCTTTGCACATTCATATTTTAAAATCAGAAACAAAAGAAAGCTATTGGTATATATATAAAATCCTTATGATATTTTTAAATATTTACAATGAGCTTATATTACTTTTAAAATCAGAATATACAGTAAAGGGTTTTTTGAGAAAGGATTTCAGTGAACAAGTTTGACAAAAATATTTTGAAAAATATGAATATTGTAGAAAGATTTCCCTATTTAATTTTTTTTTAAAGATTTTGTTTATTCATTTGAGACACAGAGAAAGAGCATGAGCAGGGGGAGAGGGAGAAGCAGACTCCTGCTGAGCAGGGAGCCCGAGGCGGGCCTCGATCCCAAGACCCTGGGATCATGACCTGAGCCGAAGGCAGGCGCCTAACCATCTGAGCCACCCAGGCGCCCCGAGGTTTTCCTATTTAAAAGAGAGTATGATGCTGGCATAGAAATATATTGACTTTTAAATTTTTTATTGGCTTACAGCAACAGTGACTTATTTTTATTCCTATTTTGTTGGTTGGGAACAGGGCCTTCGCTAGGTGGCTCCTCTTCTGCCCTGGGTAGAGGTGGGGGTGGCGCGCATTACTAGCTTCCGCAAGCCGTAGGGCTGGGTTTGAACTTTCCGGAAAGTTCACGCTGGACTGCGCAGCCCTCCTCTGTGCTCCTGTCTTCTTCCATTGCTGTTGTCTTGCATGATCGTCAGCATCTAGCTAGAGCGTCTGTTCTGCAGGGCAGCTTGGTTTTCAGTAATAATAATATTTTAAACCATTAGTGCACATATTGTTTATTTTATAAGTGGTGAGAACATCATTAAGTAGGAGGAAAGCTAAGAGCTCAGCAATGTGAAGAGATTCGAGTTAGGGTTCAGATATTGAAGTGAACCTCTCCTCTTGTTAAGTACGACTTGGTGACTTTCAGTTTCTGTAATGACTAACTTTACCTTCAGTATGTCTCTGTTTTATTTGTGTGGGATTTTAATAATGGTCTATCAGATGACTTTTGTTTAATAGGTTAGATAGCAGGTCTTAAACTCTCAATAGGAAATTCCTACTCAGGGACTGAAATTTAGGTTTCTAGGCCTTTTAAAATTTTGTGTATCAAAGATCAGTGCCTTCTCTGGATGACACTAGGGTTTACTTACTAAATATACGGGTTTAGAGCTCACTTCTTGTTCTTTCTAAAAGATTCCCAGGTCTTGGGATTGATTTAGAGAATATTATATTCAAGTAATTCTTTTGGATGAAGGGGAGAATATGTGACCCTAAAATATGTCACTTTGGCACATGTATTATTTTGAACTGACGGCCATCAAGATCTAGCAGTCTCAAGAAAATCTTTTTACCTCTCCCTAGACTACCTAAAATAATTGAGATGGGGGTGGGGGCTGGCTCTGAGAGCACTATTCCCAGAGATGACGTTTATATGAATGACCTGTCTGTATGGCAGGGCAAACATCTGATCACCAGACATCTGCTCTTCGTAGCGTCCTGTGAATTACCCTCATCCCTCCTGCCCTTTGGAGCCCGGGCCCCCACACATTCCTTAGCTCAGGATGACACAGAAACCTCGACTGCACCTCCTGCTCTTGGGTTTCATAGTCTTATGGGGCTCCTATACGTACAAAATTAAGTTTGTTTTTCTTCTGTTCATCTGTCTTATGCCAATTAAATTATTAGACAAGCCAAAGAACCTAGAGGAGTAGAAAAAAAGATTTTCCTCCCCGGTGTGGACTTCCCAGAAATCTTAATTTGGTAAGATTAAGCTATGGCAAAAATTGAGATGATATATTTTAGAAAATACAGGAAAACTTTAAAAAGCCTGTACCAGTTGTTTTTGTACTTTTATAATGTTCATGATACAGAGGAGATAGTAAGCGGAATTAAGCTTTTTGAAAAACTTTTCCAAATTAATTTACATTCCAGTTTCTAGAATTATCCTGTCCACTGGTTGATCTTAATACAGGCACACTTGTGTCCTACTGTGTGCCTTGTTCTGCTGCACCTCGTAGACTGCATTCTTTACACATTGAAGGTTTGCGGCAACCCTGTGTTTAACAAGACCTTTGGCACCGTTTTTCCAATAGCATCTGCTCACTCTATGTCTCATTTTGGTAATTCTTAACAGTACTTCAAACTTTGTCATTGTTGTTATATTTGTTACAGTGATTCTGTGACCAGTGATTATAATTCACTGAAAGCTCATATGATGGCCAGCATTTTTTAGCAATAGGGACTTTTAATATTAAGGTATGTAAATTCTTTTAGACATAATGCCATTGCAAACTTAGACTACAGTGTAGACTACAGTATCATATAAACATAACTTTTATATGTAGTGGGAAACCAAAACATTCATTTGACTCCCTTTATTGCGATACTCACTTTATTGTGGTCTGGAACTGAACTGTTAGTATCTTTGAGATCTGCCTATGTTTTCTTAAAAAAAACAAAACAAAAACAAAAACCCGGGGGCGCCTGGGTGACTCAGTTGGTTAAACCACTGCCTTCGGCTCAGGTCATGGTCCCAGGGTCCTGGGATCGAGCCCCACATCAGGCTCCCTGCTGATGCAGGGAGCCTGCTTCTCCCTCTGCCTGCCGCCCCCCCGCTTGTGCTCTCTCCCTCTCTCTCTCGCTATCTCTCTCTGTGTGTCAAATAAATAAATAAAATCTTAAAAAAAAAAGAATTCCTTCTTAAAAAAAAACCCAGAAAACATACAATATTCAACATTCATGAAGACATAAATTAACAAAATCTCTCAAGAGATTTAACAGGTAGTCATACCTGTTAAAAAAATTGAACTCATAGTTAAAAACCATCCCACAAGCAAACTTCCAATCTAGATTTTTTTTCCAGTGGCGAATATCTAACAAACATTTGAAGATGAAATAGCACTCATTCTCCATAGTCTCTTCCAGAGATTAGAAGAAGAGGAAACACTCTCAACTCATTTAGTGAGACTAGCATTTTCCTAATGTATTACAAGATATTATAAGAAAAATAAGGGGCACCTGGCTGGCTCAGTGGAGCATGCAACTCTTGATCTCCAGGTGATAAGTTCAAGCCTCATGTTGGACGTGTAGCCTACTTGAAAAGCAAAATGCCCAAATTCCTCATGAACAAAGTTATAGAGGTTCTCAATAAAATTAGTAATTTAAATCCACAGCCACTTTGCAAAGCAGTTTGGCAGTTTCTTATATGGTTAAACGTACATTTATCATATGACCCCGGAGTTCCCCCTCCAGAAATATGAAAACTTTGGTCACGTATATATCAGTATGCAAATGCTTATAGTAGCTTTGTTCACAATCACCAGTAGCTGGAATCAAGCCAGATCTCCATTAACCAGTTATGGATAAGCATCCATGCAATGGCATAGCACTGACAATGAAGTGTCAGTTCATAGAGTAGTAATGAATCTTCAACGTGTTTGAGTGAGAGGATCCACACTCAGATAGCTGCCTGTTGTATGACACTGTGGGATAGGAGGGCCCCTAGAGAAGGGACTGAGTAGAGGGGAGTCGGGACGTTGTGCAGTGATGGAGCTCTTTCTGAGAGGCTGTGATGGTCGGTACATGACTCTGTGCATTTGTCAGAACTCACAGAGTAAAAATCACACGTTAGGTGAATAAACCATGCTGACGCCACTGCTGCCCAAGGGCACAGTGTCCGAGATAAGCAGGGGCTCAGGGGGCGCCTGGGTGGCTCAGTTGGTTAAGCAACTGCCTTCGGCTCAGGTCATGATCCTGGGGTCCCGGGATCGAGTCCCGCATCAGGCTCCCTGCTCAGCAGGGAGTCTGCTTCTGCCTCTGACCTTCCTCCATCTCATGCTCTCTCTCTACCATTCTCTCTCTCTCTCAATAAATAAATAAAAATCTTTAAAAAAAAAAAAAGCAGGGTCTCAGGGGCAGAGGTTGGGAAGGGCCGCGAGTGGAGGGGAGGGGGCGGGGTGGCCCCACCTGACCCTGCTCAGGGTCGGCTTCTCTCCGCAGCTCACGGTGGGCGAGGATCGTGCTGTGCTCCTGGGCGACAAGGACCCCAGTAGGTGCAAGGCCGGCTTCACCGGCGACAGGGCCCTGGATGGCAGGGCATGTCTGGCAGCAGGTAGGGGCAGCCAGTCTGGGGTCTAAGCGGGGTGGGTCGGTGCGGCAGGTGGAGGTGAGGCCCAGCTCCTCCATAGGGAGGCTCTACGTAAAACTTTCTGCAACATTTTAAAAATAGATCGAGCAGGACTTGAAGAGAATTTGGATGCACCCCATAGGCACGGTGAGGGGTGTGGAGAAGAAAGGAGCTAACCTGAGTAACTGTGGAAAACTCTAACTGGCTATTGCGTGGCTAAAGACCGTGCACTCTGCACTGCACATACACTGTGCTCTAGTAGTTAGACTCGTTTTTCACAGATCTGTGCCTAGCATTTCTGGAACAATGTATACGTGTAGTGGGCTTGATCAAGTCCGGAAGTACACTAATAACAGTGAGACACTGTGCTCTCTGACTGAGAGGGTAAGTGGTTACAGACAGAGGGGCAGGCTGGACACCACTCCATGACATTGGGTCGGAGTGGAGGCTTCTACGTGAGTGTCTCATGTATACATAACGCACAGGGTCTCAGGTACAAAACAAATAGAGATGCATATGGATGTGCAGGGCAACGGGTTAGTATATATACATGCTAATATACGTGCTATATGTATCGCATATTTGGTATATTTGGTATAAATATATATGTCTCCCAGAAATCGTTGTAGTGAGCAAAACCAATGGAATAGATCCCAATTTCCAATAGATAAATCAGGCTTCTGTGGAGAATTTGTAGATTGCAGGACTGGACAGAGAATACAAAATTAAACCTGGAGTATCTTACGGTTCCTGAAAATAAGGAAGTAATCAGAAGTAACTAAATTAAAGGATGTCATCGTATCAAAGGACACTGAAGCCAGTCTTAAAGGGCTCCCGATGGCCAAAACTGGAACAGTCGTATTATTGACTACACCCCTTTCTACATACAAGAGAGGACACTGTGGTGAAGGCTAGTTACCATTCAGCCCAAACATATAAACACGTAACAACCTCTCTATAGAGATAATACTTGGAAAAAACTATCAGGTCATTGATCGTTCCATGAACTACGTCATCTAATCTTCAGCAATTGTATTTCGAAATCTCACAATTTATGCATAAGAGAACAAAAACATGGCAATTTTTAGAAATTTGCTTGTCACTTGCTAGACATGATGGAGCAAAAATTCAGAGTTTAGATTGCATCTCTTCTTAAAGTGTGCTTTCAACTTTTTAAATTCCAAGATAGTCTTACTTGTCTTATATGGGGAGTGAAAGTAGCTTCGGTATTTTGCTTACCAGAGCGTTCATTTAATCCATTATATTCTTCATAATCATTCAGAGGGAAACATAGCCTGTCAACAAAGAAATTCGTATGACAAGGTTAAAACAAATATAATATCAGCAATGGAAATAAAGTACTGGAATTAAGTATTCACTGTTGCTATAATGAATATTCATTCAACAAATATTTATCATGCATTCATGTACTTACCACTAGTTCTAGGAAATAGGACATAGGAATTTTAAAAAGAGAAATTTCTGCCTTCTTGAAGCTTACATTGTAGTTGTCATATATGGGAAAGAAACAAACACCAGTCAAATAATGTTCCAGATAAGATCATGGTGATGAATTTTGTCTAAGAGTTGGATGTAACTTCTTTATAGGACTGAAGGTTTTTCGTAGTGCAAAAGCATTCATTCTTCAAAGCTTTGGGGGTATTTTGTTGGGTATGGTATAGACTAGCTACCTCTCTGAACTTAATCTAAAGAGACTTTACATTGATACAGGTTTGGAAGATATGCTTACTTTCATCTAAATCTATGTTGTCCAAAAGATCATCCCTACAAAATTCTGTTTTGTTAAAACAGGTTACTATCTGTTACTAAATAAGGGGAACATGTCCACATGTAAGACAAATAAGACAAATACTCCATCATTTAAAATGCAGTGGAATTGATATATAACAGGAAATATATAGGGTGTATTGGAATGTTGTATGTACTGTCACCCAACTTCCATTAAGGGCAAACTGTGTTTGTTTTGAAGAGTTTCTTACAAGGGCTTGACACATGATTTGGAAAACAGGATGGTGACTGATGGTAGGGCTTCAGAAGAAGATGAACATGACTATTCTGCACTGAAACAAGGGCAGTATTTGAGACTCAGAGGTGGGGAGGCCCTGGTAGAGGGTGTGGGGATAGATTACTGCTTGAGCTGGTGGCTACAGGATGGCCTAAGTGGACAGTAAGAAAAGTGAAGCCTGCTGCTTACTTTGAACTCACTGGTATTACTGGAAATGGGCACATATTTAATAAACTTTGATGGAAATTATAATTTCCTTTTCATTTACTAGGTAAACTGACCCTAGATTCCTCTTTGGTACTCACCCTAACCGCCACTTGTGCAAACACAGCGTCACAGTGTAGAAGTAGGGGTACCTGAGTGTAATACTGCCTTACCAATTGATTTTGGGGACAGTATAGTTCTGATCTATGATCCAGGAGACTTTGGTGACCATCATTTCTTATCTTACACATCCTGAGTTCACAATTTTAGTGTTTCCCAGGCTCACTCTTCTAGGAACTAATACCACTGTATCTCTAATATCTATAGAAAGTATCAGACTGACTTTCAGGAACTAATATGCATGCCTGTTATTTCCAGGTCAGGAGCTAAAATATATACATGACATTTTCAGTTAAGTTAAAAGACCATTTTGTGACAGTTTTTGGTGATAATTATACTGAATCCAAGATGTTTTCTAAGGATATAAAACTGCCTGGTAATGTCATTGCTGATTAACTTAATTTTGGAAAACATTGTGTATCTTTTTTTAAAAAATATTTTATTTATTTATTTGAGAGAGAGAGAGAGCGTACGAGTAGAGGGAGAAGCAGGCTCCCCGCTGAGCAGGGAGCCTGACGTGGGCCTCCATCCCAGGACCCTGAGATCATGACCTGAGCCGAAGGCAGATGCTTAACCAGCTGAACCACACAGGCGCCCAAACACTATGTATCTTTTAAAGTCTAATGTATCATGGTTAAGGAAACAGGCACTTTAAATATCTGGCTCTTCTCTTAGCTTTAATTTTTAACAACAAAGATGTATTTAATTTTTCTATCCATTATTTACCTTATGTGATTTTTCAAAAGAGACTTCTATAGGGAAAAGAGATTTATTTTTTAAAAAATTTTTAAAAAATCAAAAAAAATTTTTGAGAGAGAGTGCACGTGAGTGGGAGCGAGAGGCAAAGGGGAGGGAGAGAATCTGAAGCAGGCTCCATGCTTAGCAGCCAGCCCAACGCGGGGCTCAAGCTCACGGCCCTGAGATCATGACCTAAGCCAAAACCAAGAGTTGAACACTTAACTGACTGAGGCACCCAGGTGCCCTTGGAAAAGAGATCTAAATCCCCATACGTTCAGTTCTGTGTATGAAATAAATACCTCTCATCATTGACTGTTCTTTCTTGGGAAATGTTTCTTATATTGATCCATTTATACCACATCGCTTAAATTTGCCTGGAGTGAGATTCTCCAGCACAGAGGAGTAGAGCAGGAATGACGTACATTGTTCTGTACTTACATGAAGATATCTTTTCTTCTGGATTCTCTTAATAGTCTAAGATCAGTAAGAGTGGTTCCTGGATCCAACACATGTCAGTCATCATTTCAAGGCTTACTAAAGCATCATTCGGCTTTACCCTATGCCAGAGATTCCCCTTACTGGAGACTAATACAGTAGCCTTCTTTTTTCCAACTATTCTGACATCACAGAAGACATCATTATGTTAAGTTTGAAATGTAGTCTTTATGAAGATGAATTGGAAAGTAACGTTTTAAGTGTAATAATATGTTTAAAGTTGGTTTTAATCTCTGTCTAGAAGATAATTAGACAAGGGGCGCCTGGGTGGCTCAGTCGGTGAAGCGTCCGCCTTCGGCTCAGGTCATGATCCCAGGGTCCTGGGATCGAGTCCCGCATTAGTCTCCCTGCTCAGTGTGGAGTCTGCTTCTCCCTCTCCCTCTGTCTTCTCCCCTGCTCATGCTCTCTCTCTCTCAAATAAATAAACAAACAAATAAATAAAATCTTTACAAAAAAAGAAAATAACTAGACAGTATTCTTGTCTGTCTTTAAAAATATCCATTACTTTACCATAAAACTCAAAATAAACATGCTGAATTTTTATATAAGGTAAAAGCTTCTCATTTTTTATGTGTTGATCCTGATATTTTCATGAATGTGTTTCTTTAAACATCTGTGGTTTATGATTTTTTTTTAAAGATCTTATTTATTTATTTGACGGAGAGAGACACAGCGGGAGAGGGAACACAAGCAGGGGGAGTGGGAGAGGGAGAAGCAGGCTCCCCGCCGAGCAGGGAGCCCGATGCGGGGCTCGATCCCAGGACCCTGGGACCATGACCTGAGCCGAAGGCGGACGCTTAAGGACTGAGCCACCCAGGCGCCCCTGTGGCTTATGATTTTTTGATGTCTTCCCCATCAGAAAATTTCTAATCTGTAGATTAGTATCCTTTCCATCTTGCCTACCAACACATGCGCAGACTAAAACATACAGGAAAATAAATACCTGAGGAAAACAAGTTTCAGAAATGCCATTTGGAAGCGCGTTGTCTTCCATAGTTCTTGCTGGGATCCACCAGATAAGCTAGAACAAATACATATGTTTAACCCCTGTCATGACTTGGGAACAGGTAATGGTTTGTAACACGTTTTTTCAGCCTCTTCAGTACTCTAATAAAACTGAGCTTATGAGTCATCCAGTTAAAATTTTATTTTTGCTTATGTTTTTTTTGCACAGAGTGATGATAGTAGCAGGGGTTTGTTAAACTGTAGGAGGTAGTGGTTCCCAAATCAGACATCTCAAATCTTCCAGGAAAAGCCGATACTACTCAAAAGATTCTAAGAATCTACTTATGTTTTCCTCTCATTTCTTTGCGCCACAGTGGGAAGTATTCCCAGATGTAAGTGGTTATAAAACTGTTGGTTCAAAGCTCTTCAGGACTGAACTAGCAATTTCATAACAATCGTAGGATTTTAAACTAGCATTATTCAGAAACATCACTAATTTCAGCCACCTTATTTATAAATGCCCTGAAGAATTTCATCACTTGTCTAAAGAGCAGAATCTTCCCTAGTGACACAGTTAAATGATGAAACAGATACTGAGGATTCAGTGTGGAGGGATAAAACCGTAGGTGTGAGACTGATCTAAGGGCGCATTTCCCTTCGTGTGAGGATGTGTACTCAGTAAAGAGTCGGGTGAGTTACAGTGGGGATGGAGGCAAAAGGAAAGCAAAATAAAGACAAACTGGCAATAACGATGAGATAGAAACTGCGAGTGGTTTCACAGTGCTAAGTAAGTAGGAAATGTACCTAACTTCACTTGTGGGAGGGACTGTTGAATTTCTGAAAGAAGCAAGTGAGAGGGAAATGAATATGCATAAGGTGTGCAGAGCCAGTGTAGGTAGACTCATCGGGACTTAAAAATGGTGACTGGGCAAGGTGATACCGTTTTTCCTATTGTATTACTTCTCTAAGGGAGTGGCGTCCAACTCTGTTTTCGTTTTCCAAGCTTGCCTTATAAGGCTTCACATCATCATTTAAAATTTTTTTCTTCTTTAGTGATTCGATCAGGTAAGAGAAGCACAGCCTTGTCACCAAGTGCTTTCCTGGGCGACTCTTCATTCAGACTGTACACCTGTAGGGTTCTCTACTTAGGAACTTAGGAACTTGATGCTGCGGTCTGATTAGTAATGAGATTTTATCTAGACCTTTTTAGTAGGATTCTAACTGTAAGCTTTATTTACCCTTTAATGCTCTGTGTAGTGATTACAAGGGACCTTTGATTTTCCTCTGTCGTGTGCATCTCCGAGTGTTCTGAAACAAGGATCACATGTGGAACATTATTTAAATGTGTTCTCTTGTGAGTTAATGCACAGGCATTAGGAATAAGGTAGAAGCAGAGATGCTCCTCAGTGAAGAGGAAGAACTTTTACATTAACAAGATGAATACATTCTTAACATTTCTGCCCCTCGAACAAATGGTGAAAATGCAATGGGATTTTCAAATGTTAAATAAAACATCTGTGTTCAGACCATTGCTTCAGAGCTAAAGGAAATTGTTACCATGGAAATATAAGGTGATATTAAAAGAATGCAACTGTTCAGCCAAATGGCCCAAAGAATAACCATTATGGCTGTTTTCCTTTAAAGTTCTCCAAACTTAATGCTTTATGGAGAGTGGCATATTCCATATCGTCCCACAGCTTTGCCCGTTGGTGTAGTGTTCATCTGTCCTCCACACATGGAGGAGTGGATGTATAGTTGGTGTGTCTCTAGTTTCCATCAGTACAGACCCCGGGGAGTCATGGTTGAGCCCTCATTTTTTCCCACAGCCTTGGGCATGCCAGTCATCATCACGTCCTGTGACTTCTGCGTCCTGAACAGGTTTCTCGCTGTTCACGCCCACCGCACATTGCCAGTCGGCAGTGATCTCTCAGCTGAAATACTGGATCTCCACAGCCTGGCCCTTGGGGTGCTGGCCATCAATGCACAGTGACATGTGTGAGCCCACTTACCAAATGCACCAAATGCTCGCTGCCGTTCTGTTCACTCGTTAAGGGAGGTGTGTTTGTGTATTAGTCCCTTGGGGCTTCAGTAGCAAATGATGATACAGTTAGTACCTTGAAGTGTGATAGGTGCATCTTCTCATTGCGGTGGAGGTCACAAGTCTGCAACGACGGTGTTGGCAGGGCCGCACTTCCTTGTTGCCTCTTCCAGCCTCTTGTGGGGTCAGGTGTTCTTGGCTCATGGCAGCACCCCACCGGTCTCTGTCTCTGTCTTCACATGGCTTTCTCGCATTCTCTTCTCTACAAGAAAACTTGACATCGATCTTAGTGAACACCCTAAGCTTGGATATTCTGATCTTGAGATCCTTAGCTTAATTACATCTGTAAGAACCATTTTTTCTAGCAAGATCACAATGAAAGTTTCCAGGGGTCAGTCACATTTTCATAGGTACAACAGCTAATCAAGTGGTGGTAACTTATCTTTGTATTCAAGTTTGACAATCTAACATTGAGTGGTTGAAATACCTCTTATGCTTGGGTGTAAACCCCTCTCAGACTTAAGTCTTGCATTTGAATTCATTAGTACCACGAAGAACTCAGAATTAAGTGTTCAGAATAGAGAAACAAATAACAACAAATAAAGTACATCACCATGGCTCTCATAGGAAGAAAAACAGGAGGATGGGAGGCCTTCATAAATTTTGGGCACCATCCAAGATGGTGGAAGTAAGGGCATGGATAGTGGTGAGCGGGCTGGTGACTAAACGAAATCCATCTTTTTTCATTTGTTCTCTGACTTTGTCCCTCCACTAAAACTCTTCCAAATGCCTACCTAAGTATTTTTTAAAATTAATTTTGGGAAGGTACAAATCTATTACAAGTAATAGCTACTCACTACAGATTAATCCTGCTCATCAGAAATCACCTATAGATTTTCTTGCTGAACGTGTAATGCTAGGCCTAGACTGATACCACCTTCCCATTTTGCCCTATTTTTCTCTCCCCAAGTATCTTCTTAAGGATTTTTTCCTTCATGTATACATTTCCATTCATTACATTAATTACCTGTTTACTTCACTCTGACCTATTTCTTACTAAAGAATTGCATGGAAAACTGGATTTCACTAAATTTCTTTGTTTCTAAATGTTATAGGTTGGGATTTTCTTATTCTTTAAAAATATAGTACATAGGGGCGCCTGGCTGGCTCAGTTGGTTAGGCATCTGCCTTCGGCTCAGGTCACGATCCCGGGGTCCGGGGATCGAGCCCCGCATCGGGCTCCCTGCTCCGCGGGAAGCCTGCTTCTCCCTCTCCCACTCCCCCTGCTTGTGTTCCCTCTCTCGCTGTGTCTCTCTCTGTCAAATAAATAAAATCTTTTAAAAAAATAAAATAAAATATAGTACATAAAACTAATTGAAATATACAATGTGAAATCACATTCTTTAAGACAGAATAAGAAGACACATAGATTAATGAAATATGGATAAACAGCTCTTCATGTGGAGAATGTTTCGGTGCCATACTGGTCATTCAGATGTTTAATATTTTAATTTACTTTTTGTTGGGTGGAAATGATGTATATAGACTGACAGTTGTGAAAGCAACAAAATATATAAATTGTATTCAAGGTTGTAAGAAACTAAAATTTGAACATACTTTTTTTTTTTCTCCTAATTATATATTTCTCAGTTACAAACATTTAGGCAGTGCTTTATAGAATCAAGGCTATAGCTTAGCTTGGGGACTGTGCTTGCTCATTACAGAGAGCTCATATACTTTCCCCAAAAGTACAGATTCTGCTTTTGGCTATGCGTGATCAGCAGTTTTTTAAAAAAAACTTTGATATAAATTTTTTTAGTGGTAACGTGTAGAAAAACTCAATTTAATTTTGGTTCATAGGGTGACTTTGCATTTCTTATAGGAGAGAGGGTAGGAAAGTAAGAAGTGTTACATCAGAGCCCATCAGTACTTCAGTACTGAAGCACAGGGTTTAGAGTATTTGTCAGTAAGTGTGGACAGATGTCTAGGTATTTGTTTTTTTGTTAAACCGAACAAATTATTTCTCTTTCCATTAGTTTCCTCACCAAAGATTACTCTGTATATACCGTATTATTTTCCAGAGTTTTGATAGTCTCCTTGCAGCCTCATTTTTAAGTCCTCTTTTCTCTGGGATGCAATGTAATGGCAAATTTTAAAAATTAAACATTTAATAAAATTAAGATCATGGTATATTTTTGGATGATGGGCTATAAATACCTTTCATTAATGATGATTAGGTAATTACTGAATGGGAGAAGATATTTGAAAATGGCATATACAGGGGTGCCTGGGTGGCTCAGTCAGTTAAGCATCTGCCCTTGGCTCAGATCATGATCCCAGGATCCTGGGATCGAGTTGCATGTCGAGCTCCTTGCTCAGTGGGGAGCCTGATTCTTCCTCTCCCTCTGTCTCCTGGCTTGTGCTCTCTCTCTCTCCTCTGTCAAATAAATAAATAAAATCTTTAAAAAAAAAAAGCAATAGCATGGAGGACTGTAGGGGAAGGGAGGGAAATCTGAAGGGGGAGAAATCAGAGAGGGAGATGAACCATGAAGGCTGCAGACCCTGGGAAACAAGCTGAGAGTTTCAGAAGGGAGGGGGCTGTGGGTGATGGGTATTGTGGAGGGCACACGTTGTGATGAGCATTGGGTATTATATGTAACTAGTGAATCATTGAACACTACATCAAAACCTAATGATGTGTACTATACAGTGGCTAACTGAACATAATTTTTAAAAAATGGTGTAAAGGAGAGAGTACTGGTATCTTGACATCAGATAAACTTGATGGCTTTTTACCGTATCACCTAAAAAACAAAAAAAGAAAATGACATATCCCATAAGGATTAGCATCCAAAATATATACAGAACTTATACAACTCAACACCTAAAAAACAAATAATCCAATTAAAAATGGGCAGAAGATGTGAATAGACATTTCTCCAAAGAAGACATCCAGATGGCCAACGGACATATGAAAAGATGCTCAATGTTACTCATCATCAGGGAATTACAAATCAAAACTACAATGAGATATCACTTCACACCAGTCAGAATGGCTAAAATCAAAAACACAAGAAACAACAGATGTTGGTGAGCATACGAAGAAATCGGAACCCTCATGCGCTGTTGGTGGGAATGTAAACTGGTGCAGCCACTGTGGAAAACAGTATGGAGGTTCCTCAAAAAGTTAAAAATAGAACTACACTATGATCTAGTAATCACACTACTGGGTATCTATCCCCAAAACTCAAACACTAGTTCAAAGGGGTGCTTGTATCCCTTAGCAGCATTATGAACAATAGCCAAATTATGGAAGCAGCCCATGTGTACATTGATAGATGAATGGATAAAGAAGGTGTGGTGTGTATGTGTGTGTGTATACACACACACACACACACAATGAAATTTACTCAGCCATAAGAACAAATAAAATCTTACCATTTGCAACAACATGGATGGAACTAGAGAATATTATGCTAAGCAAAAGAAGTCCATCAGAGAAAGACAAATACCATATGATTTCAGTCATATCTGGAATTTAAGAAACAAAATAAGTGAGCAAAGGGAAAAAAAGAGAGAGAGAGAAACTAAGAAACAGACCCTTAACAACAGAAAACACACTGATGGTCCCCAGAAGGGAGGTGCGTGGGAGATGGATTAAACAGGCGATGGGGATGAAGGAGTGCACTTGTCCTGATGAGCACGGAGCGATGTATGGAAGTGTTGGGTCACTATATTGTACTGACACTGATATTACACTGTATGTTAACTAACTGGAATTAAAAATTTAGTTAAATGATCAGGTAATGGATTCTTATTTTGAAGCTGTGCTCTCAAAATAATTCATAGGGACTGATTTTAGTAATGAGCATTGATCCAGTTCTAGTGTGGATAAGCTGCAGGAGTGTTGTGTAGGAAGCTAGTAGGTCCTGCGAGGTGATGACCTCCACAGAGTCTGATTGCCTCACGTGTATTTATTCAGTGGATTTTAATGGTTTGTCAAAATGTCCAATTTCCACATTATAATTTTTCATTTTATAGAAAAAAATACTGTGGAAAAGCTTATGGATTGTCATTGATTTAAGAAGTAGATTTTTCTCTGAAGAAGTCTTTCAGGTTTGGAACGTGGATGACTACGTTTGTTAATATATGAAGTGTAGTCAGAAAGGGCAGTGTTTTGGTGTTTGTGTGAGGGGTGTGAACGAATCTTCAGGAGACAGCATAGAGATGTCAGAAATTTGGAGCAGAGAGCAGTCTAAAACAGGGAGACAGACATGTTGAGGTCAATCACAAGTATACGTGTGGAGAAGATATTTTGGGGCAATCCAGCATTGTGATACTGCTGAGGTCAAAAGCCTAGTGATTTACTCATTTCCTGCTCGCCTTGAGTTGTGCCTGTCTTCAGGTTGCACGTTCTGGGGAGGAACTGCTGACTCCATAAATTTAGCCCTCGTTCTCTACTCATGAGTCAGCGTGGCTCCAATCCATTAAGAGTGGACTCAGGGACCAGAGAAACAGTTGATGCCATAGATAAAAGTCATACTCTAGATTTTGAAATTCAGTATTCATGGAGTTAGTAAATATATTTAGTTTTACTTGTTTGAACCTCGTTGACACTTTTCTTTCTCGAATTTTTCCACTTTCTTCTGTTTCTTTTATTTAATGCTCCTTTGTGTTATCTTTAAAGCTTTAACGCATCAGACCCGTTTC
Organism: Eumetopias jubatus; assembly: GCF_037043125.1. Lineage (NCBI taxonomy): Eukaryota > Metazoa > Chordata > Mammalia > Carnivora > Otariidae > Eumetopias > Eumetopias jubatus. The sequence continues at coordinate 87,298,070 of NW_028274823.1, read as the reverse complement.
TTACTTACGTGTGATTGTACCCCTTACTGTGGCATCTTGTTTGTTCCAACATTGGACACAATTTTACTTAAATAAGAATGGACAGTATGGGTGATGGGGATTCTGCGGTGCTGTCTTGCAGCTGTAAAATAAATAAATAAGAGGAGGGCGCACTGAAGGGGAACATAGTCAGTAATACTGTGACAACTCTGTACGGACTTACTGTGCTGACCACTTCGTATTGTATACAAACATTGAATCACCGGGTATACACCTGAAACCAATACAATACAACCAATACATTCTTATGCAATTTAAAAAGTTGACATGGATTCTGAACCTTAAAACAGAAAGAGAATTACCAAGTAGCAGTCTGCCAGTGTCAGAGCCTGCAAGTACAGGGTGGCTGTGCAGGACCTGTACCCCGGTTCCTGTTTTCACTGTCTTCTGTAGTCGTGCTTCCTGGTTTCCTGTAGTTAGGTCAGAGACCATGTGTTCATCCAACAGTCAGCGTAGTTGATGGGCCACAAAGTGTCCTCCATGGCGTGGTAGTTAAGTGATGTCTGTGTCAAAGTGGCCTAGACTTCACTAGATTTGCAAAGTCTAAAATTTACATAACTCATAAGTTACTGATCCTTTCCCTCTTGTAAACAACAGGCGTGGCCTCTGCAGGAGCTGGTGTGGCCAGTGGGGGTGGGACGGACGGAGGGTACCTTTATGGAGAAAGGCCCAGCGCGCTCTTGCAGCCCTGAGAGAAGCTGTGTGCTGTCAGCCACTGTTGCTGACCTTCCGGATTCACCTGAAGGGCCCAGATGTCAGCGGAGCTCGTGAGCTTCAGGCCCGTGTGGAGAAACTAAAGCATGTACACCCTTCCACTTGTATGCTTACTGTTTTAAGAGGTGGCTGTGTTTTTTTGTCATGACTCTCGTTTGGGATGCGTGTTTCGTTAATGGCAGTGGTCTTCTCTTGAACGGAAGGCCTCTGTGTTAGTGTTGAGTCGATTCTTTGACATTCATGCCAACTGGATCTCAGTACCCAATGTCCATGTTATAGTTCCTATTAAAACTCATACTCACTTGTGTCTCAAAACCAGCTTGGTCACTGATCCAGGAGCACTGGCGCTCCATGACATGTTTAGGAATCAGGGTTTCGCTAGCGGCCTTCCCCCTCATCTCCTGTCTTCCGTGTTAAGTTGCTGCTAGAAGTGACACATCCTAGCCGTGTCCTGACCCCGTAGGCAATCCTCAGAACTGATCAGGACCGGGTAGACAGCATTAGGAATGGATCTGGCGACTTCCGTCTTCCCATATTCTGGTAGAGATGGCAAGGAAGTTACCTTCAACTTGCGAGTATTGTATGTACTTAACCCCAAAGTGGAAGTAAAAACCAAGCAGTTCACGTAGCTCGATTCTCACAGAAGTGCACGGAACTGGGGAAAAATGAGTGTTGGAATGAGTGCTCAAGGCAGAAAAGTAAACCACCATTCAGAACGTGAGTGCCTTGGAAGAGAACACATTCACAGGAAATAAATAATTTGTGTGTGGGCGACACTAAATTGTACTCTTTGGATCATCATATTGTATGGCCTGTCTAGATTATTCAACTATGAAATAACAAAAATTAAAATAAGGTGTAGACTTTGAGGTCAATATACTATTTGGCCTGTGACCCAGCCTACTTTATAAAGGTTGAATTTCATTGTCAATAGCCAGGTACCATTTTGAAATAATTTTACCAGAGGATGTATTTCCAGGGTATCATCACCATGCATGGTGAACCAGATCTAAAGCCAGTACTGTTGGATGGTGATAATTCTTATTAGGTGGTTATAGAGTAGAATTTATTTTGCTTTGTAAATTATGTTCACTTGATCTGATGGAAAGTTGAGAAAGCCTCAGTAGAGTTAATACTACAGACTGTGTTTTATAAATTGAAAACTAATAATACATTTAGGACTACCAAGTTACTTTGAATTGAGGGAAAATACCAGTTTATACTTTTGCCTAGAATTTTAAGAACAGGTGAATATCCATTGGAAAAATCATTACAACAGTCTAACGTGGTTCTCAGACACAGAATTAAATCAGTAGTAGGATACTAAGGCCAATGCTGAGTGCAATATTTAAAATAATGTTATTTAAAAGGGTGAAATTTTATTATCCTAGCCAAATACTTTTAGACTTATGGTCTATAGATCCCTGATACCTTTGTCAACAGATATCTTCATAGCAAAGGACAATAATGGATTACTAAATTGGGGGGTAAATCCCAGACAGCTAATTTTAATCTACTAGGACAATGCCATTTTGTTCTGAAAAGTTAGGATTTCATTGAATATGCGGTGTCAGGAATGTATGAATACAGAAAGATTAATCCAGAAGTAGTATTTTGTAGAGGAAATACCTTTATCCTAGAAATATAAGATGTGAGTATACTCAGACACCAAACAAATCTATCAGTAGCTACGAAGTGCAAGCCACCTTCCTGGGTTGTAGGAAGAGATTAAATAAAGAAAAAAATGCTAGAGTTTATAAACTTCTAGATAATTTGGTCTGGAGACTACAGACACAAATATATGAAAAGCTAAATCTCAGTGAGAGAGCCCCCCCAGGGTACTGTGCAGAATAACTGTCCTGACATCACAAAAGAATGGTTCAGATTCTCACATACAAGGAAAAACACAGTCGTGTTACACTGAAGGAGAACTGTCTTTGGCACCAGCGTGAGAAGAGAGAATGGACAGTTAGCGTTACTGGATGTCCATTGTCTGTCTACATGGCTGCTGTAGCAGCTCTCACTTAGCTGGAGTCACTTTGTTTTTAGTTCCTCAGACTTTGATGAGAGATGGCTTTACAATGGCATTTCACCATTCTGTATTACAAGACATTCCTCTTCTTTAATGAAGCATTGTTCTATTCATATTCATATTTAAGCAACTTAAGTATTCATGTAAATGAAATAATTTTATTTAAACTGTCATCTAGAAAGTAATCTGTTTCATGAATATTATTAACAGGTGTCCTTGCCTGTCCTCCTCACTGCAAAATGATATCTGTGAGAGAGAAAGAACTGGAGAGAGAACAGGTTTGGCTTGCTCCTGGAGATGCGTTTGCAGCTGGGAATTTTAAATGCCAGATAAGAATACCACAGAGAATGAAGTCAACACACACAAGAGAAAAGATCTAAAAGAAGTAAGAGGTTGGCGTGTCAAATGACAAGGAGCAAAACTTCTCTCCTTTCTGTCAGGGTTGGGGGAAATTTCCCACGTTAGTCTCTGAGGGAGCAGAATCTGGATGGGCCGAGAAGAGTATCCGAGGTGTCAAGGTGCTCAGCCTGCTGTAGGCCACAGTCTCGTTCATGGCGTCTTGACCACTTTGACCCTGTGTGGTTCCTAGGTTCCCAGCCTACTGCCCAGTCCTGGCTGATCTCAGATTTCTACTTGGCTCGAAAGATATCTTATTATGAGGTTCTGCATTCTTCCCAAATAAGGTAAAAATGAAATACAGGTTTCCAGATACTGGGCCCATCCAAAGAAAGGGCTTGCTCTGAAAGCTGGTTATTTTCAGTGACTGACTGTTTCACTCTGCCTTTAGAACATAGCCTTGTGTGCCAGCCTGAATGCACAGCTCTGGGCTTGCTGTCTCGCCTCCCAGAAGAGAGCTAGACTGTCCACCTTCTCTCAGGGGGACAGAGTATCCACACCCTCGTATTTCTGCCCCATGGACGTTTGCCATGACTGTGATCAAAATGAAAGATTTCTCCTCAAATCTTTGCTGTGTGCATATTTTGGTATTATTATTTCGAATGACAAGGGCCAGGCTGGTAGAATGGCCATCAAACCAATGCGGTGCTTTCTCTTTTAAAGGTAGGAGGCATTTTGGAACGAATAGTAGTTTGTCCACAAATGAGATCAGGCAGTTCTCTTTTCTTATTTTTCTCCAACATGGTCAATTGTCCATTGTGTAATTAATCCCCTAGCAGTTGTACCTGTTTGTGGGATTAACAAAGAACTTGACTTCAAGCAGCAAAGCAAATGTAAGCTGCTCCTCAGCATGGTGCCCCGCCGAAAGAATGACCTAGCAGTGCGGGCCTTATCATGTCCTTCAGAGTCAGTGCCTGCGGTGATTCAGTGAACATTAATGACGCGAACTTCAAGTGGAAACTTAAGGTGACTTCTGTAGACTGGCAAATTCACCAAGTCCTTCAGTGTCATTATTTTATTATGTTTAAATTTCCACAGCACATCCTTCCTCTGGGAGATAAAAAGGCTTTTACATAATAGCTATTAATTATTGTTTTTCTTTGAGCATCCCTCATTTGAAGCCGGTTTATCTCTTGGTATCAGGCCTGCCTCATTTGTTCATAAGTATGAATAAAAGATAAAGGCCTTCCCTCAGTCCCTTCTTTATTTTCATGATGTTTTCACTCTATTATTTTGTCCCTTTTTTTCAGGCCTCTTGTTTGATTTATTTGTGCGGAGGCCGTGTTTACGACCCATTTTATTTAGCTGTTTTCTTGTGCAGTATGTTTTCTATGAAGAGCACTTTACGAGTGTGGCATTAGTCACCTTGGCCTGATAAGTGTTTTATTGAACAGAGTTCCAGCATTCATAATCCTACTTAGGAAATAGCACTTTGGAGATCAGGCATTAAAGGAGAGTTTCACCTCTATAATCTTTTGTTTTATATTTTGTTTTGCTTTTCTACTTCTTCAATTGTAAATTCAGGTAAAGAATATTTTTTCTTTGAGAAATGGTGGAAGTATTTTTTAAAAGTGAATCCAAGAGATTTAACTATGAGACACACACAAATATGAGGGAGAGAGGACGGGCGAGGGAGAGCAAGGGGGTCTGAAGACCCTATTTTCCAGGCGACAGTTGTAATTGAGCCCCACCATCCTGCTGAGAGCTGTGTGTGTGCACTGGCCAGGTGTATGTATTCCTGCCCAAATCTGTGTCGTCTCCTCCAAGTCAAATAATTCCTCTTCCTAGGTTTTCTCATTCATAAATGGCGCTGTCACTCCCGTAGTATTCTTGCGAGTAAAAGTTGATAGAATCCATGAAATGACTTAGCACAGTGGTTAAAATGGTGAACACATCATGTTAGTGCTGTGGATACTGAATTTTACTGTTTTTCATGCATATGTTGCAGGGAACAGACACTGGTGCTCTTATGTCCACAGGACTCTCTGCTTCCTTTTTGTGCTGAATGTGAAGGAAGTATCAGGACAATTACACCGTATGGCCAAGAATCGTAACCCACTTTTGATCCATTCCAGGTTTGGAATTAGGTCAGATTTCCTGCAGGAGCTGAAGTGGGATGATTTCATCACCTGCACCGGCCTGGCGTCCTGGTCCGTGTGCAGGTGAGGACTGTGCTGGGAGTGGGACTCGGCGGGAACCGCTGCACACGGGGTCAGCAGCAGCTGCGGGGCCTGTGTGTGCGGCATGTTCGCGGACTCTGTCCCACTTGGGGTCTTTACCTTCCTGTTTGGTCCCCCGCCCCCCATTCCAGGCCATTCTGATAAAAGGGAAATACGTGTACATCAGCTGAGTCATTACAGATGTTCTTACAAGTTCCTCCTGGAGAGGAAACAAAAACAGAGGGGAAAAAAGTCTAAATACAAACTCACTTTATGTCTCTTAGGTTTTAAATGTGAATTCTTCGTTCTCAGGGAATGTTTTAGCAAACACAGGAGTTTCTGTATCATCACCTATGAGAGAATCGGAACAATTAAATGTAGCCTGCAGGTGCTTTGAACTCTTCATCCTCATCTGTGACCGAGATTCTGGATTTCCTTTTACAGATACTGAAAGTGAGTATCCGTGACGGTCCTCCATCATGTGGCTAGAACCAAGATTGAAAGTAGGGGGAAGGGCAGATCTTGGCTTTGGGGAATTTTCTCCTGATACTTGGGTAACTTTTTCTATCCTACTGGTATTTACCATAACCCTGGTTTTAGCTAGGCAACAGAGAGTTCATACAGGGTGTAGTCTTTAAATTCACGTTTTATTCATGTTCTGTTTTCCAACATAAGGGATACTTAATAGTGGCATATTAGACTCCCTGAGAGACATACTTATGGATAAAATGATATAACTTAATTAATAACTCTCATTACTCCTAATGGCAGCTCTATATTTCCAGATGAGATTTCTGTGGTTTTGTTCCAACCACAGAAAGGTCGAATTGCATAGTGACTAAGATAGAACTGAATATTAGTACCAGTATTGATCAGTCTAGTGAAATACACAGGGCCTCCGTTTTATTATCTTTGAAAATAAATTTCTTATTCCCCAATCATGTTGCCATAGGGATTCAGGGATTACTTATGTGGATATCTTGTTTTATAGCCTGTCATCTATCGAACACTCAAAATGTAACCTGTTCTTAATTGTGATACAGCTTCTTCATTTCTCCTTAGAGATGGGTAAAGCCAGTGGCCCAGAGACTTGGGGTGCATGCCTGGAGATACCCATTTTTTGTGAATATAGTTTTCTGTCTGTGCTTCAGTTTGAATGGTTTTGATTTCTCTATATTCAAGATCACTGATCTTGTCTTCTGGATTACATAATAGCCCCTTCACTGATTATGTAGTTTTGGATACTGAGATTTTTCTTCTCTAGAATTGCCATTTTAAAATATATTTCTTCCATTTCTTCAGTTCCTAGATTATTATTTTATTCTCCCTTCTCTAATTTACTCTGCATATGAATTTTAGTTGGTTTGCCTCTCTCCTAAGTCTGACTGCATTTTTTCTCAATCCTGAGAGATTGATGGATTCTTTCTCTGGTGCCCCTTTCTGCTACAAACGAGAAATTGCCTCCAGGCAGGAATTCAGGGAAATTATAAGGTTTATATCGCCCGCGTCGCTTACTAGTTGTATGTTGCATGTTTTACAATGTCTGTAACTTTTTGCATATTTTTCCTAATTTCTTAATTGTTTTTGATATAGATTCCATACCAAAGACTGTTTTTTGCTGAGACAAATCTTATAAGTGTTCTTGTTGATGAGAAGGTTTTCATTATGAATTTGAAATTTCTGCATATTTTCGGTGGTCTCCTCTCATCAGTATTGTCCAGAAACAGGCACTAACTGTCACAGCTCCTGCAAAAGTCTTCCTGCGTAACAGGAGTCCCTAAGTCTAGCTGTTTAAACAATATACACATATTTTTAACTTCATGAATATTTGATACCTTTATGAAACTTAAAGCTGAAGTTCAAATATAAAGCTGTTAGCAGTAATTCTGATGTTTTTCCCAGCAGTCTTCCAGATAAGTGTCCATGAGCCCCCCTCAACCCTCCCCTTCCCCCCTGGTCCCCAGAAGCGGTTTTGAGAAAGCGCATATTTAGATGCAGTTGTAATTCCAGGTGCGTGTCCACGGTAAGATCTTGGAAAACTGTGGTGTAAGGTCACAGCCAGGATCTGCACGTCAAACCCTCAGGTACCTATGTGCAGATTTCCCTAGCTTGGCATGTGCTTGGCTCTGTACCGTTCTGTCGCCTGTGTTGTCTCCCGGGTCCATCCTCACAGTTGAGATACTAAACAGTCCCCTTGCTGCACGCTTTTGTTGTATTATCGTGAAAACACCGTCCCATGCTCCCCTCCGTCTCTCCCATTTCTTGACCCCTAGCAACCAGTACTCTGCTCTGCATAGAGTTTGTCATTACCGATATTTTATAAATGGAATCACGGAGGACATCATCTTTGAGATTGGCTTTTCTCACTTTGTTTAATTTGAATTTAAAGTGGAGATTCCTCCAAGTTGTTGCACATATCAGTCGTTTGTTGTTTTTTACTGCTGAGCAGCGTTCTGTGCTACGGATGGACCATAGCTTGGGTGACAGTTAACCTGTTGAGGGACATCTGAGTTGTTTCCTCTTTGGGGCTATTAAAAAAAGGTGCTTTGAACCTTCATGTATAGGCTTTCGTGTGAATATAAATTTCCATTTCTCTGGGATAAATGCCCAAGAATGCAATCGGTGGATCACACAGTAATTGCATTTGTAGTTACATGAGAAACGGCTAGACTGAGCACCACGGCATACTATTTAACATCCCCATCAATGGCGTAGAAGTGATCCAAGGTTTCTGGTGACTCACTGGCGTTCGGTGTTTCTGTGCTGTTTTGTTTTCATCATATTCTGATAGGTGTGCGGTTAGATCCCCTCGTGGTCTTTGTTTTCATTGATGGTTAATGATCTTGAACCACTTTTCATGTTTGTAGTTACCATCTTTATATCTCTCAGTTTTAATAATGAAATAAGGTTTATAGGTTTGCTTCGAGATATCTTTAGTTTACTGTGGTGATTTATGAAGTTTAGGCTCAATCCGGAGCTCTGTGGAAAGCCCCAGGTAAAACTTTGAACACATGAGATCCCTAGAGAGGCACGCACTTGGGCATCTTTTCGCTCTGCCCGCTAGATCTCTAGCTGCTCATCATTGAGGCAAAGATAACTCCGTGACTCCATATCCAGAAGAGCAGGGTGTTGGGACTCACAGTTTAATAATGGAAGAAACTTGTTTTCTTAGATATTTCAACTTACTGGGTAAAATGGGCTTGGCTTGAATCTTACTTCCCTTAGTATCAGTTCTTAGGAAAGAGAGTATTGGTGACAACCTTTTATTGTTCTACCAGGCATTTGAGACATACTCTCAATGTAGGTGAAGCCAAATTAGACTCCCACTCAACTGTCCACTCGAGGAGCTTTATCTCCTTTCTTCTAAGAAGAAAATATTGCAATAATCCAGAATTAATATAACACCTCATGTTTAGAAACAACAAAGTAAGCCAAGAAAGTTATTAGTCAGTGGCTCTTTGATGGATCTAGCTGTAAGAGGAAACCATCTAGCCACTAAATGTATTTATAGAGAAATCTATTGACAATTTGGTTTCCTGTACCCTAATTAGAGGCCTATTGAGACATAATTCTTGGGGGCAGGCCCTGTGAGACCATATTGCTGTGAGGCTTCCCAAATCGCATAGACAGTTTTGGAAAACATGACTCAGAATCTGATACTTGTAATAGATTACAAGTTCAGAAACAGTATATTTGTAGGATATTAAAAATCCAGGAAAGAAGGATCAAAAGTATAAGCAGAAAGCTGAAATGTATGGTAAAACTACTGTGGCATTTTTCCAAGTTGCTGATTTTTTATAATGATTTTAAACGTGTCTGATAGAGTGTTATTATTGGGCTTCCTGAAATGAATAGAACTCGTTCTTGATCTAGAAATCAACTTTTTATTTTCAAGGATCAAATTGCTCATGGAAGTAAATGAATCTTCATTTGTTACAGAAATAAATGAGTCTTATGAGGTAGAAATGATTTCTTGGCTCCTCTAGTATATTAGGCGTTATTGACGGGAGGGTCACCGAAGAGGCTTGGGAAGCAAATGATGACATTGCTGAAATAACTGGCCGCCCCCCGTCTAGAAATTACCAAGAAGCAATGAAATCTGCTGACGAGGCTGTGCAGTGGTCCCATACCTTCCAGAGTTTGTGAATACAGCAGAAGGTCATGTATCTTGAACACAATGTTAAATAATTTGTTAGAATGTATATATACATCTACATTCTACTCCATGCCATTAATACATACAGAAGATCATTCAGAATAGAAATCGTGGAAACAGGACAGCCGAGCAAGACAATAGTGCATACACCTGTGGGGAAGTGTTCTTGCAAAGTGTTTTTCATTTTCAGTGCAATTACTATTATACACAAGAGCTCATAGAGTTACTGTCTTTATTTTGTTTATTTATTTATTTTTAAAGACTTTATTTATTTGAGAGAGAGAGAGCCAGCGTTCACAGAAGCAGGGGGAGCAGCAGAGGGAGTGGGAGAGGGAGAAACAGGCTCCCCGCTGAGCATGGAGCCTGATGTGGGACTCGATCCCAGGACCCCAGGATCATGACCTGAGCCGAAGGCAGACGCTTGACACTGAGCCACCCAGGTGCCTGAGTTACTGTCTTTAGAAAAAGAAAATCTTTCAGATATACTAATTTCTGAAGGCTCCAAATATTTACTCTTTTACTTAAAGTTTGTGCATGTACCCTTCTACTTAGATGTTACGCACATTATAAAATACTTAAAACAGAAATTTAAAAATGAGAGAAAGTTCATATAGGTAGAAGCTAAAATATTTTTTTCAGAACATCGAGTAATAACCCCTGAGAACATGTCTCAACCATTGAGGATAATTGGAAAGGACAAATCAAGGTAGGGCAATTTTTTGTAGAAAATATGGTCACTCTGGGCAGAATAGGACATACTGATTGTCACTGATGAGTGGCCAATTTAGGGATGACCTAGCTACAGAATGATGCCATAATTCATAACTTAGGATGTAGTATTTCCATTCCTTTATTGCTATAAAAAGTCATGTATTATTAATTTACTTTCTTTGTAAATTTAACATATAGTATGAATGAGTTCTGCCTGTAACATTTAAGCTATTTTCTCACTATCTGTTTTTACCATATCCTCTGAGTTTTTAGTTGAATTCACAAGATACTGGATTACTTACTATCTATGCTTAACCTTTTTCTTTTTTTTAAGATTTTATTTCTGTATTTGACAGAGAGAAAGAGAGCACAAGCAGGGGGAGTGGAAGGCAGAGGCAGAGAGAGAAGCAGGTTTCCCGCTCAGCAGGGAGTCCGTTGTGGGACTCGATCTCAGGACCCTGGGATCATGACCTGAGCCAAAGGCAGTCGCTTAACCAACTGAGCCACCCAGGCGCCCTATGCTTAACCTTTCCTATGAGTTTCATCAGTCCCATTTATTCCTCTTGCTTATAATAGCAAAACTCAATATTGCCAAACAGTACAGCAAATGCACATTATGTCCACTCCTAATAAAATATTCTATTAAGTAATTCTGATAGTCATTATCAATGAATATGAAACTATCAGTTACTAATATAAAACAGCATCTTCATAGGATTCACAATATCAGTAGAAGTCCAAACACAGAAGTCCCTCCAAAGTCCCAAGAGTGAGGAATATGATTGTCTTTGGAAACTGTGTACTAGTGGGTATCTACTTAATAGTGATATTTGTGGGTCAGAGCAGAGATGCATGTTTAGCTTTGAACACTCTGGGACACTATATAGAGTTCTGCAATATGGTTGGTATCATCCTGCACTCACACCAGCAAGTTTTGAGATTTCCAATTGCTTTACATCTTGACAACATTTAGTGTAGCCAGTCTTTTTTATTTATGCTACTGCAGCAGGTTTAAAGTGGTATCTCATTGTGGTTTTAATTGGAATTTCCTGATGATTGGGGCACCTGGGTGGCTCAGTCAGTTAAGCGTCTGCCTTTGGCTCAGGTCATGATCCTGGGGTCCTGGGATGGAGCGCCGTGTCGGGCTCCCTGCTCAGCAGGGAGTCTGCTTTCCTTCTCCCTCTACCCGACCCCCCACTCAGGCTCTCTCTCTCTCTCTCAAATAAATAAATAAAATATTAAAAAAAAGAATTTTCTGGTGATTAATCATGTTGAATATCTTTTCTTATGTTTATTGGCCAGTTATTATCTTACTTTGTAACAGTCTGTGCAGTTCCATGCCCAATTTTTAAATTTAAAAGGTTTGTCTTTTTCCTTATCATTCTCATAAGCATATTCTCATGGGCTTGTTGGCTATCTGTGGATCTTACTTGTTGAATTTCCTGTCCAAATCTTCTATACCATTTTATTGAGTTGTTTGTTAGTTTATTCTTTTTCTTCCCAGCTTTATTGAGGTATAAATGACACATGAAATTGCAAAATATTAAAAGTGTACAGTGGGATGATTTGATATATGTATGCCTTGGGAGAGGATTGTGAACTTATACTTGAAAGAGTTCCTTATGTATTCTGGATACAAGCCCTTTGTGAGATAGAGACATGCTGAAAATATTTTTCCCAGATTATGGTTTGTATGTTTATTTTACGCAGTTATTGGGTGTCATGTTCTACAAATGTTCATTATTACGTCACTTGGTCATACCTTCTATGCCTTTATTGATTTTGTTCTTCTTGTTCTGTCAGTCATTAAGAGAGAGTATATAAATATGCAAATTGGACTGTGGATTGGTTTTATTTTCCCTTTAAATTTTGTTCCTTGTTTTTCCACAGTTTTTAAAGATCTCTTGTGAGTATACACATTTTTTATTTATTTTTTATTTGGGGGTGGAGTGGGGTGGGGTGGATTTCTTTGATACCCATGATGCAATGTCCCTTCCTGTCTTCCACAGTATTCTTTAACTGACAGGGTATTTTTTTATATTAATGTAACCACCCCCATTATTTTATGCTTAGGGTTTCTGTGGTAAATTTTTTCCACCCATTTACTTTGATCCTGTCTTTTTAATTAAAGCATGTTTCTTATAAATAGCATAGAGATCTTGCTTTTTTATGGATTTTTTTTAAAAATGAATCCAGCATGCTATTATGTGTCTTTTCATTAGACTGTGGAGTCCATGATAGTCAATGTAATTAATGATACAATTAATTTAAATCTCTTCTGGGCTTTTGCTTTTAACTTATACCATTTGCTTTTTGTTCTTTGCCTTATTTTATGATGAATTGCATAATACGTATGATTACATTTCTTCACACACGTGTACACACATGCACGCACACCTGTGTATATGTACGCACACACATGCATGTTTGTAACTGTACCTCAGCATGTTCCTGTTTAGTTGCTGTAGAAGAAGTGACAGTGTGCATCTTTAAGCTGTCCTGTTCTGTTCTCAAGTATACTGTTACATCCTGTTCTGTTCTCAAGTATACTGTTACATCCTGTTCTGTTCTCAAGTATACTGTTGCATGAACCATGGAAGAACATATACCTCTATAATCCTCTTGACTCCCTTCCCACCCACCCTCTGTTTTCTTGTTATCTTGTGTTTTATTGACATATTTACCATAAGACATTGGTACATTTCTGCATGGAGCATGAGCATGCTCGTTTATATTTACCTACATTGATACCTTTACAAATATTCTCCATTCCCTGCACATCTGGAACTCCATCAGGCATCATTCTCTTCACCCCAAAGAGCTTCTGTTAGTATCTCTTGAAGTGTGAGGGTGTGTGAGAAGATCTTTACTTTGCTTCCCATTGTTAAAGACAATTTCACTGGATATAGGATTCTTAGTTGACAAGGTTTTTTTACGTGATATTTTTCACTTCCGGTGTTCCCATTTGTTTTGTTTTCTAGTTTTCCTATCTTTGCTGAAATTTAATATTTTTGGATAAGTTGTCTACCTTTTTTACTATATCTTTATCGAAACTACTTTATCTTTTTTCTTACACTTTCAATATCTGGATAGTTCCTTGTCCTGATTCTGTTGATTTCTGCTCTCCTGATGAGTTGCTACTTTCTTTTTCTTCCCTGTCTCTTCATCTTCGCTCATAGGCCACACCTTCTGCATAAAAGTCACACACTTTCCTCTTGCAGGCAGCTGGAGTGGGGCCTGAGCCAGTCAGATAGGCAGTTGAGCCCTAGCTGGGCTGTGTTGCAGCTTTAGTTTGGTTTGGTTCCCTACTACCTGCGGACATTTGCAGATAGGACCAGTCCTTTCCCCTGGAAAGGGTCGAAAACTTCAGCATTGGTAGAATACTGGAGGTCTCTCTGTTGTCACTGCTGAGCTACCCACTTCCAGAACTGTGGGAGATGACTTGCTGCTTTCAAGCTGAGATAGATAACAGATGTTTTTGGTCACTGGGAGGTGACTTTTGCCCTTCTGTCCCTTGTCTGTCTTTAACCTAAGGGATCTCTTGTTCCTCCCGTGGTGTTTAAAGGCCTTGGTCTTGCACTCTTTTAAGGTGTGAGGTGTTGATGGGTTCTCTAGCTCCATTGTCCAAAGTTGGCAGTGCCAGTCTGGAATTACTCTGAGCTCTTCCACCTGGTCCTGCCTATTGGGGGGACCCACCCCTGGTCAAAGAGCTGTTCCTTTATACTGGGCCCCAGCAACACCTGGCACTGGCCACACGGTCCTCCTCTGCTGCGCCGGGGGAGGATCCGTCTGGAAGAATGGGCCACGGGTGCAGACTCTGGTTCTTCGGGCACTCCCAGTTCCACAGCAGTTTGGGTGGTTTTACCTTTCCTTGTCTCATGGTCTGCCAGGAATGAGAACATGGACCTCTTGGCTCATGCAAACGGCTTGCTGCTTTTTGGAGCTTAGTTTCCTTTGTGTCTGTAGATCTCTGATTAGGTTTTAAAACTATGACTTTGTAGCTTATCCAGTTTTTCAAAAATTATTATCAAGGTGAGCTCCGTGATCTCTTCCGGATTCCTCCATCTGAAGTTTGGCTTATTCTACCATGTATATTATAGCTCTGCATTACAGGGCATCAGGGTCCATGGGATGAATGAATGCATACGTGCATGAATGACTGATTCAGTACCACCCTCCATTTAATGCTGTCCCTTACACCTTACATTTATATAATCATTTTCAGTTTTTTTTTTTTTATTTATTTGAGAGAGAGAGAGAATGAGAGATAGAAAGCACGAGAAGGAAAGAGGGTCAGAGGGAGAAGCAGACTCCCTGCTGAGCAGGGAGCCCAATGTGGGACTCGATCCCGGGACTCCAGGATCATGACCTGAGCCGAAGGCAGTCGCTTAACCAACTGAGCCACCCAGGCGCCCCAATCATTTTCAGTTTTAAAAGCACTTTTATACGTTTTAATATACGAGATGATAGAGCTAACGTGTATTGAATCTCAGCTGTGTTTGAGGATAGTCAAACACTTTACACAACTTCTCTCTTTGGACCCTCAGAATCCATGACTCTTCTTCCTTCTCATTACAGAGCAGGGAGATGAAGAAGGTGGGCGTTAAATAGAAGTAGCAGATCTAGGATTTGAGCGAAGGATTTTCTGGTTAAAAAATACCAGGTCATTAAGTACTAAAATACCGTGCTTCTCTACTTATTTGTACATCCTTCTGCTCAGGGGAAAATTGTGTGTGTGCATGCGTGTGTGTGCGTGTGCGTGCGCACACGCGCACGCGTGTGTGTGTGTGTGTGTGTGTGTGTGTGTCTTTTCACTGGAAAGTAGCATTCCAGGTCAGTAATTCACAATTCAGTTTCTAGCAGTAGACCTTTCACTTCTACACACCAGGCAGGACTTCAGAAACAATTACATTAACATCACTGAGAGCAAAGACTGACAAACAGCATATTCTAAAAATCGGAGGGGTCTAAGGGAAATAATAACCTGGGACTTTTTAAATTGTAATTACATTTTAATGTTATAACTTCTCTTTTCCCCATAAAAAGAAACAAAAGAAACTGGGATCATGAAATGAAGAGTGAACTTCTGTAGATTTCAGCTTTAATATTTAGAATGTCATAACATAGAATAGATCGAAAGGATTTATTGGGGATTATTTTTTCCATTCTCTGTATCATTCCACTGAGTCAGAAAAGTGGGGGGACATAGCAGATTTAACCCACTTTTAGCAGAAATACTTGGTTATGGTGGATGGACTTCATCGCCTCTGGACCAAATAAGGCCTTTTTTGGGGGGAGGGCTGTGACTTAGGGGGCAAGGAAACCCTGTAGGGGAAATACATGATGTTTTTGCTCATTTGGAATGGGAACGTGGAGGATTTTCATCTCACACTGCCCACACCCTAACCTGTCCTGTTGTTCTATTTTTATTATAATGCTTCTCTCAACCACATTTGTCACTTGTTATTGCACAAATCTGTCTCTCCCACCCTGAATATGTGCATCTAGAGAAGTGAGCTGGTCTCCCCTGCCCAGGCTTGTTTGTGCAGCACAGCGTCTTGCATGTGCTGGACGTCCCCTGAGCGTAGCTGGGGGAATGAATTCCGTGCGCAGACGCCTTGTCACGGCACTTTGCGCGTAGCTAATGTGATATGAATAGTAGCCGCTGTTCTTTTTCTTCTAGTATCAAGAGATGAACTTTGGTATGTAAACTATCACTACCATGTTATAGAGTGGAGGGCTTTATGGATTGAAAATTTTAACTCAACATGCCAAAAGAAGTCCATGGTCAGAGGGACGGGCCATTGATCTGGTTTCACTTGGGTGTTTCAAGTAATTAATTTGGGAGGAAAAAAGTAAAAACCCAGTTGTAAACTTTGAACCACAAGACTCTTGCCTTACTTTTAGCTATTTCCCATCACAGAAACTAGGACTGGATGTTTACTGAGTGAGAGATTGCAGGTATGTGTGTGTAGTTTGTGCACACGTGATTGTAGGTGTGACAAAGAGGGGTCTGGAGGCAGTGTGAGCAATGTTTTCCTGAACCCCAGTGCCCTTGTCTGCAGCCGTTTTCCTCACAGTGTGAGAGAATCTCTTTAAATTGTTAGGATCATCTTTCAGAGTCACTTTCTAGCTCCCTCCCCGCCACTCCTAACACCACCCCATCTGCACCCTCAGATTCAATAACTCATGTGATTTCAGTCATTTTACTAGTATCTTAATAATCTGACACAAACAAGATACCAGTACCAAATGCTCAGGACATCTAGAAAACCCCTGCGGGCCTTGTATAAGGGGCTCCTGTATTTCAGATGTTTAATCTGGAGGTTAAAATTGACAGCGAGTATTTCTGCTAATTGATACGCCAGAGATTTGCAATCTCAGTGTCCTTAATAATAAGGTCCTGCTGGCACATCGTGGCAGGATTGTTAGCACGATGGGCTGCACACTAGTGAGCTCTGACGTTACCTGTCAGGCAGAGCCAGCATTCCCTTCAGAACCCGGTGTCTCCTGTTGAGTGTGCCGAGCTGGACAGAATGTGGGAGGAAGGTGTCAGTGGGTAGCTGATAACACTGTGGGTTTCCTCTACCCACACTGAAATAGCTCCAGTGGTGGAGACAGGCTACGCGATACCAAAAGCAATTAAGAGAGCACACAATTATTTTGTTTTTCTATTTTTTTTTTTTTTTCAGCTGGAATAAGCATGCTAAAAAAATCTGCAAGTCGGCCTTGCTTTTCACACTTGGGCAGACTATGTGAAAGCTTTTCTTGGAGAATTTGATTTGGTTGATTTTTGCATTCTTAAGAATGGAGTTATTTGTTATCTGAAGAGTTGGATTATTTATAACTAGGAGCAATTACAGGCTTTAGAGCTATCACCCGCTCACTGAAGGTCTTCTTTGGCTGGTAGCTTGTGAGTTTTTGAGGTGTAATTTGCTTTTTATATAAAATACTCAATTCAAATAATATGGTGTCTCAGTTTCTCAACCTTGCAGTTATTATGAAAATCTACAAATCTAGACATTCTGCCAATATTAATTTGTTTGCATGAAGTCGCGGAAATTTTGGAGGAAAATCATCATTCCGGATGAGTGTACTGTCACTGAGCACCATGGCTCACGTTTTCTTGCACTCCTTGTACCTTGGTTGTTTCCATTCCTGTAAAATGGAAACACTTTAAGGTGTCCATTTTCAATTCAGACTGATATCGAATACATGAATAAATAGCTATGTTGTACGTTCTTCCTGAAGGGAGGCATTTTAAATACCTAAAGCTGGACTTTATTGTTTCTAAAGGTAAAGATTGTGTGTTCTTCATGGTTACCATGACAATTATTATTCTGATATTGCTTGTTCTAATTTTATTTCTCTTCATTTAAATGGAAGTCCTTGTTGTTTGTTTGTTTTTCATTTCTCCCCCCGCGCCCGTGCCTACAGAGCCCTGGGATTCTGAAATATAAACCATGCTGTGCACGCAGTAGAGGAAGGTCTGAGTGGGAGAAAGCAGTTTCTGTGGTTTGTCCAGACTGTCTCACGGAGTCTGATTTCAGGAGCTATAACACTTTGAAAGGGGACATTAATTTGGCTGTCTGTCGTATTCCAGAAAGGGAGACACAATGTTAGAAAATACAGTTCAGTTGCCCTGAAAGAGACAGCTTGATGGGAGTTGGATTTATGTTATAAAATCAGGAGATAAATTCCTTATTTCGAGAGATTCTCTTTAGAGTGTTTATTAATAATCTGAAGCATTTCTTCTTTGTCCTTGGGGAACAGGACAAACTAGAGGACACAATGTAGGCTGAACGGGGAGCTTTCTAACGACTTCAGCAATAAATAAGAACATGCAGGACATGTGGAATGACAATAGTATGGATTTCGTGTCAGGTTTACTAAAACACAGGAGGATATGCCCTTGGACACCTTTCAGAAACCACAAATTGAACTCTTAAGTGTTCCAACCACCTAAGAATAGCAAAGGGATAGGAACTGACTAGCTGCTTAGTACCAGTGATAATTATTCAGTAAATGGAAAAGAGAAATGGATGTCGCCAACTCCTGTTTTCAGAATTGAGATACGCGTCTATATGAAATGCCCACGTGTTAAGGAACAGCCTGGTGAGCTTTGCCAAATGTGTACGTATGTTTAAGCAACATGTCGGTGAAGGTACAAAATACTGCCTTTGCTCCCTTGTCCCTTTCTCTCATCTCAGAGACAGTCACGGTTCTGGCTTGCATCTCTGGAGATTACTTATACCGCATGTAAATGGAATCAGAATGCTGTCACTCAACAAAGTTTTTATGCTGTATGAATTAGTAAGTTCATTGATCATAACTTCTGAGTAATATTCTAGTAAATGAATATATCACAATCTTTATTCTCTGTGAGGGATGTTTGAGTTGCTTCAAAATACTGCTTTCATAAATAAAGCTGCAACGACTATTCTGATAATCAATCCATATTTATGGATATATATTTTTATTTAAAAAATAACACCGGAATGGAATTGCTGCATCATAAAAAGTAATAGTAAGTTTATTTCTTAAATACCAAATAAATTTCCAGAGTTGTACAAATTTACATCCCCATCAGTAATACATGAAGGGTCAGACCACTGAGTACGTGTTCTGGGATTCACGCATTGCTCGTTAGTGTTTTCCCACGGTAGTGGCGTGCCGTGGCACCGTCCTGGGGGTCTGCCAGCGTTTCTCAGCTGATGAGTGGTACTGACCATCTTCTTCTGTGCTTCTTGGGTGTGGAGTCTCTACAAGGTTTTTTGTTTGTTTTTTGTTGCTGTGGTGTTCCCCCCCCCCCATTGGCTCTCTTTTTCTTTACTGATTTGTTGGATATTCTTACACATTCTGTATACATGGTTATGTCAGAAATGTGTATGTAAATATCTTTTCTCCTCTGTCTTGAGACTTGCTTTTTCATTTCCATTATCTTTTGATAAACACATTTTTTAATGAAGTTCCCTTTAGCACTATTTTATGATTGTTAACTACTCCTCTATGCTTTCTTTTGGGAACTATAATTGTGACTTGTATACTTCTGTCTGTGTTACCTTCAGTGTATGATACCAGGTTAATAAGCCCCTCCTTTAAAAAAAAAAAGCCAGTTGATTTCCTCAATTTGGTGTACCTATTTACAAAATTGAAAATACTATATTTCTGTATAAATTTTAACATTGTCTTGTAAATATCTGGAAAAAATACACTGAATAACTCAATTTTTTTAAGGTTTTATTTATTTATTGGCAGTGAGAGACACAATTAGAGAGGGAACAAAAGCAGAGGGAGTGGGAGAGGGAGAAGCAGGCTTCCTGATGCAGGGCTCGATCCCAGGACGACAGTTCAGTTAGTTAAGGCAGACGCTTAACTACTGAGCCACCCAGGCACCCCTGACATAACTCAATTTTGGCAGACCAATGGCTTTATACTATCAGTCCTCTTACCAATGAGCCTGGCAAATGTATTCAAATATTTCCATCATGATTTTTCCTATCAGCAGTGTTTTGTAGCTTTTAGTGCAGGATTATTTTTATATTTTTTTGGTTAAATTTGTTCCTAAGTATTTGCCATTTTTTTTTCACACTGGCTTAATTTATTTTGAGTTTATGGAAAAAGGAAAATATTTAGATTTTTTCTACTGCTAAAGCTTGATTTTCTTTAAAATGAAGGTGAGGAAATTTCTTTATTTTTTTTCTTTTCCTTATTTTCATTTCTTTTTTTTAACTTTTATTTTATTTTATTGTTAGTCGCCATACAATACATCATTAGTTTTTGATGTAATGATCCATGATTCAGTATTTGCCGTTTTTGATGCCATTGGAAATAGTCTTAAAATTTAATTTTTATTTCTAATGTACATTAATTTGCTCCTAATATAAAGAAATATGGATTTTTTTAAGAATTTTATTTTTATTTTCTAAAAGATTTTATTTATCTTATCTATCTATTTATTTATTTAGAGAGTACAGGGAGAGGGGCTGAGGGAGAGGGAGAATTGAGCCTGAAGCCTGAGGCCGGGCTCCATCCCAGGACCCTGAGGTTATGACCTGAGCTGAAATCAGGAGTCGGACGCTCAACTGCCTGAGCCACCCAAGTGCCCCTGACTGATGTTTGATCTTGTATCCTGAGACCTTGGTGACCTCGCTTTTTAAACCTAGCAGGTTTTTGTTGGTTCCTTTGAACTTTCTACATGTGTAATCATGTGATCTACAAATAAATATTAATTCTTTATTCCTTGTATTTATGTCTATTATTCCATTGTATTCATCTTCTCTTTTGCTCTGTTCAATCAGTAAAATCCTCCAGTAAAAATGTTTAATTAGAAGTGGTAGCAGTGGAGAGCCAGTTTGGGGGAAGGGGTCTGAACCTGGTAAAACAGTGGGAGTGTACAGAGGGTCTCCAGTGTGAACACACTTGTGCACCGATGACCAGACTGAAGCATAGAGGAGTGGTCAGGCGATGAGTGCAGCACACACAAGCTCTGTCTCCCAGCTTCGAATCCTGTTTGAATATGAGCATGTTTGTACATGTGAAGTACTCTTCAGATTTCCCTTGAAATCAGCCATGAGCCTTATGTGTTCCAGGTTAATTAATAGATTGAAGTGCAGAGCACAAATATACTCAAAGTAAGATTGTTAGAATTATCAATTAAAGAAGAAACATCCTTTGATTATTTCAGTAGATGCTGGGAATTAAATTCAATTACCTTTTCTAAATTTAAAAAATACAATAATAAATAATAAACAATGGAAAATATTCTCAAGAATTATTTGAGAATTGCTATATTCCTAATCATTTAATGAGCATTTACCATTATTTGTTGGGTAGTTTAAAATAGCGGTTCTGGAGTCTTTGTCAGATCGTTTCATTCTCTGTGTTGTCTTGGCATCAGGCTCTGTGGGCTGTACATGTGGGGAGTGAGTTTGGATTGTAGTTGGTTGTGACACTGTACATCTTGTATAAATCCTATGGTGGAATGTTGCAATATCACTTCCCTTTGTTTTTATTGAAGGCAGTCCACATGCTTGAGTTTGGCCCCAGATTCTGATCAGCTTCCTGTGGGTTGTGGGTCCAGTGTCAGATCAGTGAAAGTCCTTGGGGGCTTATTCAGGTCTTCCCTATAAGAGCCACCCATGGTCCCTGTGGCCCAGATGTTCTCAGTCTGTGTGCGTAGTTCAGTGCAGTGTCCATAGACTCACGCCCGCTGGTTCAGAAGCCATTAGGGTTTGATTCAGTGAGTACCTCTCTGTATCCTCATCAGCTTTTTCTGCTTCTTTTTTTTTGCTCCTCTGCCAAGAAATCTAGTGTTTTAGTTGACTGAGTAAAATTACAGATAATGGGAAAAAAACTCCCAAATTCAAACTTAGTAAAAACCATATAGAGACCTATTGAAAATATCTGTTTAACTATCAGCGTTTACCAATTTTTCCATCCACAGAGACCTGTCTTATAAAGAAAAATAAATAACAGAAATAAATGAAGCAGGTTTGTATATTATTAGAAAACACTCGTTTCTGTTAGAAAATACATGTTTGAAAGAAAAGAAAGCCACGTCACAAGCCAGGTTGACTCGTTCTGAGAGGAATTTGACTCCTTTCAACTAGAGAAGATGCTGCTGTATTAATAACCATCAAGAATTTGTGTCCATCTGGAACAAAAGGTATTTAGGAATCGAAAATTGGCAAATTGGAAGATTCTGTGTGTGAAATCCAGAAGAGTTGACATTTCTCAACATTGTCCTCTCTGAACAGTTTACATGTTACAATGCACTTTAATTAACATAATGGTTTGTAGTTTCCTAAGAATTAAACACCAAAATGGACTGTTATTTAAATGTTTTTTTCTCATATTTCTCTTCTACTAGAAAATAAATTGCTCTAGTTGAAAGTATACCTCTGGGCTTAATTTCTAGTGCTTCTTTTTAGGGGGTTAAAACTGTTAGCAAATTTTGATTAATGTCTGTAATTCATAATGAATAATTTATGGAGAGCAATTAACTGCACATTAGTGTTGAAATCATATGGAAGCTAATTTTCTTTGTGTTGTATGAAGCACAACACCACTTTTGATGTGGTGTCTGTTTTAAAGTGTTGCAATCAATGACAATATGGTCATAATTCCTAGGAAATATGCCATTTGCCATTATACAGAAACATAATCCATTCATATCCCTTGATTCCATTTTGATGGAATATTAATGAGCTGCAGAAACAGTAGCCATTGTTTATATTAATGGTAATATTTTGAAGGATAGTTGATTCAATATGTAATATATATAATGACTGCCTCTGAATATATTGTTTTCTTTCAACTACCTTGAAAAATCTGTGCCTTAATGGGAAATCTGCTGTTTGTAAATAGATTTGGGTATGTTCAAGTGTTTTGTTTGCAGTTTTTTTTTTTTTTTTGAGTCAGAGTGATCTAGTTACTTTTTAACCATTTATGGTTTTTATAAAATCTCTGACATCACGGTCCTGATTTTTATAAAACACTTTCAGCATGAGTCTGGGCCTTGGGCAGTAAGACCGCACAGTACATGTTTGCTTGCTTCATTAATGATGTAGTGGGAGTGGGCTTGCTGGACTCTGGTGTGTCATCCAGCCTTTCATTGTCCCTTCTGAGGTCCCGGTGTAGCGCTCGACTTCACAGTCTCTCAAGTCTGCGCCAGTTAAGCGCCCGACTCCTGGTTTCTGCTCAGGTCATGATCTCATGGGTCGTGGGACCCAGCCCTGTGTTGGGCTCTGTGCCCAGCGTGGATTCTGCTTGAGATTCTTTCTTCTCCTCCCTTTATCTACCCCCCATCAACTCGCAAGCATGCTCTCTCTCTCTCTCTCTCAAAAAAAAAAAAAAAGTCTACTGTTTTCAGGAACGTCAATCCAACTAAAATTCCATTAAGTTATTAGTTTGAATTCAGGTATAACAGTCCTTGGAAATATAATTTTACATGATTTTGAGAATATAAACGACAAAATAAAATGAGGTACTCAAGTCTCAGGCAGGGAAAACTGCTGAAGGAGCTTAGATTTTGAGGCCTATCCCATAGGGGTTGGGAAGGAAGTTTGTTCAGTTACTCATAAATATATATAATTGATTTTACCTACATGTAAATATAGTTTTACCTACGTGTGTTCTCTGACAAACCTGCTGAACCATCTTCTCCTCGTGCCTTTGGCAGAGTGATTGAAGCCACGACTCTTTCTTCTTTTTCCTCTGCCCTGTCCCTGGAGAATAGAATACTGCCTGGGACATAGAAAGAAATCAATGAATATTTGTCTAATGCCTTTACTTAAAAATAAGTGCAGGGTCTGAGTTAGATTTTTGGCGAGTCACTTAGATTCCCGGAGCGTGGGTCAGTCCTCTCATACGTGGGAGGCATGGAATAATGGTGGCCGTCTGCCTCCTGTGTTTTACAAGTGTGTGTGTGTGTGTTTCTGCGGGAAGAACTGTGAGGAAAGACAGTGAGGACCTCTCAGTGACCACACGGTGAGCACAGGCTGCAGCTGGAGTGGTCACCCTCAGGCTCTGGAGGTTGGCACTCTTGAAACCGAAGGAGACTTGTTTTCCTTGCCATGATTCTGGCGGCCCCTGCTCAGGCCGCGGTGGTTTCTGCAGGGCCTCAGGAGCTACCCGGTGACCTGGGCCTCTGTTCCCATCGCTCGCTTGCCCTCACAAAGTCACAGACCAGGGCTGGCTCCTGCCTGTGACCTAGAGGCCTGCAGGCCACCCCAAAAGTCACACCGATGCCACAGCTTGAAACTGCGGAGGAATGGAGGAGAAATTGGACTCCACGGATCTTTAAAACTTCAGTGACACAAAACTCTTTTCCACATTTTAAAAAATAATGGCAAATTTGATCAAACCTTGCCACACAGATGACATAGAAAAGGTTAATATCCTTTCTCTATGCAGACTTTATATGCATTATTGAGAAAGAGATGAGCAAACCATTAGGTAGTGGGCTAAGGAGTTTTCTTTCATTAATGAATTAAAAAGGACAATTTAAAATAGTGGTATATCTTTTCCATTTTATTTGGAAGTAGCTCTAAAGGTATGGAATGATTTGTATGAGTAAGTAACTGAGATAAAAGGCATACTTTACACTTCAGGAGTACTCTCTGGAAAACTAGTTATGAAAATATGTGTCAGTGACCCACCAATTCACTCATGAAAAATATATATTCAGAAATTAGTTGCTTAAGTAAGCATAAATGTGCTTTTCAGCATATTTATAACAACACACTTGTATTTAATAGCCATCCAAAACACTTAATGACCTAAATAAAACAGAGGAATAGTAAACATTTTTTAAAGAAATAATATGGACTACCCAAAAGGATGGTGTAAATCTATATTGTTCATGTTAAAGCATGAACTACTGGTTTTATCTTGTAAAGATGTTATTTTTGTAAACATTTGTAGTCATTTATACATAGACAAAATGCATAAAATTTTGGAAGGTTTTCTGTAAGTAATTAATAGCTGTTACCTATGGTTGGAGATGATTGTAAGTTTTAAATTTATGTTCTTGTTATAGCCTATATTTAAAAAAAATAAAAATGAAGTATTAAATACTTTTTCTGTTTTGAAAAAAGTAAAATTAGTTCAAACACAGGAAAATCCATAACAGATGAGGAAGGGTTCAGGAAAAGCAATACTTTGCTCTCACACTTAGTGACAACTGGTCCCGTCGGCCTCCTCTGACTCAGTTTCCCCGTTGTCCGTCTCTGTTCCCTCCATGTGGCCCCAGCGGCTGATGATGGGACCTGGGCTCTGCAGCAAAGCAGGTATGTCTGGAGCTGCCGGCTGTAGCCCCCTTTAGTGGACGGCCTCATGCCTCAGCTCCTTCAGCTGTATGAGTAGGAACCACAGTACATGTGGCACATGGTTGCTCAGGACATCTTAGTTGCTTTCTACACTTTCGCTGATCTCACTTGATCCTGAGTTAGCTAGACCACTGCTCTCAGGGCCTCCCGTCAGCCTAGCTAGAGCTCTGTGATTGCTGGGGAATTCAGGCCTTCTGTTTGCCATTCATCTTCAAGCAAAGCCTTGGGGGAGGTGGAGGGGAGCTGGTGTTCCTTGGACTCAGGGCTGCAGTGCTGGTCCTCAGTGAGCTTACCAGACTAGTCCTCCAGTCGTCCCCATCTAACCCACAGCGATGGGAAGGCTGCAGAGGTAACATTCCAACATTAACATTAGGGTCTGTCAGTGTCTTCTGAGAACTGTGGGAAAAGTTATTACGACACATTCAAATGCAGATGAAGTGAAAGGAAACCCTGTGCTAGCAGAAATAGCTCACAGAATTACAGAAGTGTCCATGAGTGTTTATTAGAAACACGACTGTACTGTATGCTTCTCAGCTCTAACATGATCTGTTGAGTTTTCTGCCATGGGTATTATGTTTTTTTTTTATTTCTTAGGACATCAATCTAAAGAAATGACTAACATACATAAGGATTTTTCAGAACTAATATGCAGGAGACTTACTGGTCTCTGCTGATGACTTCGACAGGTATAAGTAGCTCGAGGTCTGTGCCTCCTGAATTCACACGGAGTTCTCATTAATATATGTGCTGCCGAAGCGAGCATCCGAATTCTCATTAAGACGGATGGGAAGTCAGAAGCTTTAAGCTCGTAGAGATTGGGATTGCAGGCACACACATATACACACCACCCCCCACACATGCACTCTACGCATAAATGTGCATACACCCCGCAGACCCGCACACACACACCTATGCGCACAGACACACACGTGCACACATGTGCACAGACACACACCTCTGTACACAGAGACACACTACATGTGCACACACGCGCACATATGTGCACACACACACACAAATTTCTTTTGAAGTTCTAGCCCAGAATCTCCACTCTGAAAGTATGCATGAATTAAGATAATTTGGGGGAACTTATGTCATAAATGTGGAGCAGTACATAATGAAGAAACAGCCTTAGAAATTTCAAGTGCTGCGTTTATTTTCATCCTTACATCTTCAGAACACCTTGAAGAAGTGCAGGTCATCCATTTCTGGCCTCTGTGGAGAGAGCTCAAGTACCGGGAAAGAGTTCGGCGAGGGCCTTCCAGGAAATTAAGTGGTCTGAACATTAGACACACAATGGAATGGCTAAGAGAACTTGGATTAGAAACAAAGTAAAATTGACTGTGAGGCAAATAGAATGTATATTGCACTTGGGGAAATAGTGAAGCACCTTACCTCCACGGGGCCTTGTCAATGTCAGTAATACACAGAATAAAAATAAATGTAAGAAGAAAGAGACAAAAATGGCTAACAGGGCTGAGCAAGAACCAATTGTTTTGGTGCTTATGGTATTTTAAGTTGTGGATATTTTAATCAAGAAAGTTTACACAAACCAGAGGGCTGCTGCTGTGGACTGAATGTTTGTGTGCCTTTGACATCCTCATGTTGAACCCTAGCTCCCAGGGTGATGGTTTAGGGTGGAGACTTTGGGATGGGTAGGGCATGAGGGGGAGCCCCCGTGAGTGGGATCAGTGCCTTATAACAGAGACCTCAGAGCGCCCTGTCCCCTTTCCACCACGTGAGGACACCTGACAGTGGACCGCGGATCTGCCTCAGCCGTGACCTTGGACCCCTGGCCAGCAGAGCTGGGAGGAAGGGGCCACCCAGTCTGTGGTGACCCCAGCCTGAATGCTCTAAGGGACTGGATCACCTGGGGTACTTAGTGACTCCACTAATTCTCCAAAAACAGAACCTCATTTTGGGTGAAGGGAAGAGGAATGAATCTCACTCAAAAAAACAATACAAAAGAAAACCAAAAATGAGAAGAAAACAAGCCCAAAACACAAATTCCTGGGCACCTTTGCAGCTAGACATTTCTGTGTCACAGCTTGCATAAAAGAATCACAAGCAGAAATAGGATTCTTCCTGATAGTAATGTGGATGCATATTTGATTCTAACATCCCTAAATTTTTGGTAATTAAGGGGCTTGCTGGAGTAGTGTGTAACCACAGATAAAAAATGATTTCAAAACAGTGTGACCAAGAGAAAAGGATGAAGGGGACCTTTCGCCCAGGGAGCCAGAAGTCTCTTAGTGTGGAGGAAGAGAGCCTATGGTTTCCGAAAGGGGCACAGGGTCAGAGGTGGAAGGACCGCCTGTGGGTGCCCTGGCCAGCCACACACTGGGGAGCACCCGGACTGGGGGCGGGGCGGAGCCTGGGGGGTCTGCGCGGAGGGCATGACTGTCCTCCTCTGACAGCAGGGTCCTCCAGTGGGGAGCCGAGTTCAGATTCTGACTCCACTCTTGCCAATAGTATGGCCTGGGAAAGTTTCCCAGACTCCTGTGCTTGCGTTACTTTGTCTCTAAATAAGGGAAATAAATATTTCCACAGATACTTGTGGGTGAGGATTTGATGATCATACATCAAGTATGTATCATATATATTTATGATTTATAAATATATCCTAGCACTGGCTTTTTCTTGATGGTGTCGTGGGATTGTGAATTGTTTGGAAGCACCTTAGGACCATGAATGAGGGCTTTTCCCTTTTCCATGCCCAAGGAGGTGGCATGGAAATACTAAGGAAGAATGATCTCAATATCTTCTAGTGCAGCTGTGAAGCATGCGTATGCATAGTGATACCATAAGTAGAGTAGATTTAAAGGTATTTTCCCCCAAGAAAATGAACGATGGACAGTCTACTAATTTACATATAATCATTACCAAAGATTTGGTTTTGTGTCCCCCTGTAAAATGTCAGAAGCCACCTGAGCTTGGGAGAATAAGAAGTGAGGTCTCTGCAGTTTGAGCGGGGAGAGAATGACTGTCAGAAGGGAGACTGAACGGTGATGCCATAAAGCAGGGGCACATGTGCTCAGAACTGAGCGCAAACACCATGTGGAGGGCAGAGAAGGGCCAAGGGAAGGGGTGAAGACCAGCCTAGTGTGCACAGTGGGAGACCAAGGCCAAAGCACAGCACACTCCATCCTGTCACATGAAGGAAAGCATCCAGCATGGGTGCCATGCGGTGATGGGAGGGTGTTCGCTGCTGCTGGGTCAGTTCAACGTTAGTTTTATTTTATTTTATTTTATTTTATTTTATTTTATTTTATTTTATTTTGTTTTATTTTTTTAGACTTTTGTGTCAAAATGAGATTTCATGTTCCTCTTGTTAAAACACGCAATTTGAATGCTGTGTTTTAGTGTTGTCCAAGGAAGATTAAAGACCTGTAGCATGAATGATACATGCTTTTCATTTGAAATCTTAGGAATGTATTAAATGTATTGCTCTTAAGAGGGTGTGATGCTATTTTGAGTTAAAAAAAACAAATCTGTTCTTTCATTACATTAAATGGTGCTAAGAAAAAAAAAAACTTAAACATTTATGTATAAATTATATCACAGTAAAGTCGATTTTTAAGAAAAGGTGGAAAGTAATGTGAATCTTTTTTTTTTTTAATGTGAATCTTCTTTACAATTAGTTCACTTGTAATCACTTGTGAAGTGCTTTTATAAGCCCCTGGTTAAATATTTGAAACCAAATCTCTCCCATATTTTAGAGAAAGATTACTGTCCTGATTTTTAGTCAAATGCATTACAGACTCTTGTATTATATATAATTGTGTGTATATCTGTATATATGTTATACATGTGTGCATGCATGCACATGTATGTCACACATAGTACATAAAAGAAATATTTATGTGTAATGTGTGTGTCATGTTTGCTAAATTATAGGAAGATTACAGTTAAAAGAGTTAAAGGATAGGTCTACACATGACACACCTGAAATTAAAACTTCTGATCAAAAGTTACTCATGTGTCACAGGGATCTACTATCCGTGGAGAACCGGTCTGTTTTTGTAAATAATGTTTTACTGGAGTCAGCCACGCTCCTCCGTGGAGTTCCAGTGGCATAATTCAGCGATTGCAACAGAGAGCATATGGCTCACAAACCCTAAAATATTTAATATCTAGCCCTTCACAGCAGAAATTTGACAACCCCTTATTTAGATGGTGCAAATTCAGAATATTGAATGATACTGATATTTGAGTTGCTGATGCTCTGAAGACAAATATTTTTGGTTTGAATCATTGGTGTTAATTTTACTCCCTTATTCAATTTAAACTCTTAACTAAGAAACACCCTCTACATGTCTCTACTTTTCTCCAGGTCAGCTGATAACTAACCCAGTAACATTTTCGGTCTTAGCTCGGGTGATACACACCATTCAGATGATGCTCTGTTTCCTGGGAGGACCTGGCTGGTCTGTCCCGGCTCAGTGTCTCTTGAAAGGCATAAAGGAGACTTGAAGGACGGACCACTTGTTCACGCTTAGTGATGATTTTGCTACATTTCTTAGACTCAGCGTGGGTTTCCTCTTTGTCCTTTTTCCTCTTGATAATATCTTCATTTTGGTAGTAAGTGTGAGGAAGAAAGATAAGTTAAAATAGTCTGTTCAATAAGGAGGCTTTAGCCAGACCTACCCCAGGAAACTGGGCTGTTTTGTCTTCTAAAAGGACATGCTAAACTGAATGCAAAAATGTTACTACTGTTGAATTTTTCACTGTCCACATGCCTTGGGTAAGTGTCTCTCCATGGACTTTGAAGGAATCCAAGAAAGGTCAGAAATTACAGTTGTAAGACAATTGATTTATTTTCCCTTTAAATCCCATCGGTATTAATTTTCTTCCTTTATGTCTTTTATCCTTATAATTTGCATAAATGGAATGGAGATACATCTGAATATCTCATTTGAGAGCAGGACTGTTTTTAAAAGTCCATAATAGGGGCGCCTGGGTGGCTCAGTCGTTAAGCGTCTGCCTTCCGCTCAGGTCATGATCCCAGGGTCCTGGGATCGAGCCCCGCATCGGGCTCCCTGCTCAGCGGGAAGCCTGCTTCTCCCTCTCCCACTCCCCCTGCTTGTGTTCCTGCTCTCGCTGTGTCTCTCTCTGTCAAATAAATAAATAAAATCTTAAAAAAGTAAAAGTCCATAATATTCAGCTTTGAAAAATAGTATGCGACATCACAACCTATATAATGTTTTAATGTTTATCATAGTAGGTCACTTTTCCAAGTTCTTATTTTACTATTGGTGTGAATCTCTTACTAACATTCTTTTTTCACTTGAAAAAGAAATCTTAATGCCCAGCATCCAAAATAAGATATCGTAAGTATGAAATTAGAACAAAATGTTGCAACAATACAATAATAAATCAGTCTCTTTATTTCAAAATTACCACCGGCAGGGGATGTATTTACTGTTTTGACAATAGCAGAGTTTTGAATGAGAGGCAAGTTGATTGGCTTTCAGATTCCTCTCATCATTAAATATAAAAAGCAATTAGAAAAAGAAGATACATATGTGTTAAAATAGAAAAGTGCACAGATATTTTTGATTCCCTTTAATGTTCATAGCACTTAATATAAAACTAAAAAAGTTCAGTATTGAAGAGTCTGTTACTTTTTAAACAGATCAAAGCATACAATATATATTTATCTTTTGTAGCATGTTGTGGAGGTCCTTAGACAATAGAATCTTATTGATACATGCACTCCATTTTGTTGCCGGAACTTTCAGTATGAAGTATTCATCATGTATCTTTGAAGCATGTATTAAGTAAAATGCAGCTTTGAGGGGCGCCTGGGTGGCTCAGTTGGTTAAGCGACTGCCTTCGGCTCAGGTCATGGTCTCGGGGTCCCAGGATCGAGTCCCGCGTCAGGCTCCCTGCTCAGCAGGTGGTCTCCTCCTCTCCCTCCTTCCTGCTCATGCTGTCTCACTATCTCTGTCTCTCTCAAATGAATAGATAAAATATTTTTTAAAAATGCAGCTTTGATCTTTTCCAAGTCATATTTAAACTTTTCATTTAGATTTTTGTAAAATTTTAATTCTCCTGATGCATTTTTCCCAAAAGAATTGAATTTTTCAACTTAGAATAGTATTTCAGAATTACATTGTTATACCTTTCAGAAAGGTAAATAAAAAATGTACCATGCAACAGGATTCCGAAGTACAGAGCCTTAAGGAACTAGAAAGAAATTCACAGAAAAATGAAACCAAAAGGATAGTGTCTGATATTTCTGTTCATCAGTGTATGTATTGGTGTTTCCTTTTAGAACTCAAAAGATTGGAAGAATGATGGTAACCTAAATGAACTACTCCATTTATCCTTAGGTATGGAACCTTCTTTGTCGGTTTCCTGCGACATTTAGTGATTGCCTTTCTAACATGTGTTCACGTCAAGCAAGCTCTGTGTCTTTGATAAAGAGAAGGAGATTAGCTGTGAAAATAATATTCACTCATATGTCAGGTTTGTGCAGATATTTAGAGAAAAAGAAATGCAACCGGAAGGCTAGTGCTGACACTGAATTGTAAGGGATATAAAATATTCATGGAAGAGTATGGGTCTTTACACTTCGTACTCTCTATCATAGAAAATTCCCAAGACCTATAAAAAGGAATATCTTTTGGGTCTTGCAGGTTTTCTTTAGAGTAGAATGAATGCATATAGTACCATATTTTTGGAAATAATTCATTTTGACTGATCAGTCAACTCTCCTGATTCTGCAATAATGCTCACTATCCAAACCCTGATTATCGTTTGTTTTCTTGGTGGAGATTTTACTTCAAGGCAAAGACATGCTGCTCAGCAAATACGAGTATCTACTGCACTTGAAATCAATTATTTTTATTGAAATTAATACTTTGTCATTCTGTATATGTCCGTGTTGTTAAACTACTTTTAACAACAAAAACACGAAAAAAATAATTTGAATTGATGAATGTGTCATCTAGTTGTTCTTCTTATTGGACAAGTAGACTATTGCATTTTTCTGATAACCTTTGTGTCCAGTTTGGTACCACTTTTGATATATTGCCAAAAGGCAAACATTAAAAGTTTAAGTAATTTTTATCACTGACCAGCAAAACTTAATGCATCTGTCTATAATGGAGTTGTAACTTTACACTTTCCTTGTTTTTTTTTTTTTTTAAATGTTATGTATTTACTTGGGAGAGAGAGACAGAGCACAAGTGGGGTGGGGGGAGAGGTAGAGGGAGGGAGAGAAATGCAGACTCCCTGCTGAGCAGGGAGCCCTATGCTCCTGGGATCATGGCATGAGCTGAAGGCAGACACTTAATCGACTGAACCACCCAGGTGCCCCTATAATCTCCTTATTAATGTGCAAAGTTCAGCAGCTGTAGAAACAAGTCATTCAGTTCTCTGTAGTGGTATTTGAGTGTATCAGAGGTCAGCTAAGTTGTTCTCTCTACATGATTTGTCCCTTTGTGGTAAAATGGTGGGTATATTGCAGGGACTCCCTGAATTAGTCACACAATTCACATTAAATATAGTAATACCTCAGAGATAGCACAGACTACTTGCTGGTTGACATCTGTGGCTTGATAAACTGGGGAGGTGTTTCTGAAGAGGTTACTGAGTGCAAGGTGCTCTCCCGGTTGTCTTCTGCCCTTGCAAGGTCAAGCGATTCCACGGAAAGAGAAAGACTCTTGAGCTACAACATACATAGAAGTTAAAATGCATAGAGACTATATTCTAACAGATTTTTTAAGCTGTTTGCACTGTTCAGACATATACTGGCCTTCAGGTTGTATGCATGCTCATGTGAATATAATAAACAGTTATGGTAAGTTATTTCAGATTTTCCCATCACTCTTGTTTTCCTTCTATTTATAATTTCAGGTTATGTTAATTTTCCTATATAACTGTATTGTTCAACTGGATTAAATTTATGCTTGATATATAATATATGGGCTATATGTAATATATATTATAATATATATACATATATATGTGTGTGTATGTGTGTGTATATATATAAAATATAGATATTTTTCTAGAGAAGTTTTAGGTTCATAGCAAAACTGAGATGACAGTACAGAGTTCACACACCCCCTGCCCCCACATGTGCATGGTCTCCTTGCACAGCTAGCAGTCACTTCTTTGGGAATATTTCTCAAGCCAATATTCCGTTGCCAGTCTGACTTACATAATGTCCCTCCTCTGTTCACCAACAGCTTCTATTGCTTTTTAATAAGTCAAAACGTACAGTGTTTTTAAAGTGACTTATTACCAACTTCTGTGATAAGGTTTTCTATATTATGAATTTTATTTGACTTTATGTTCTAAAAATCCACTGGAAATGCTGTCTATATAATAATATCACTCAATATATATCTTACATATTTTGTCATTTAATATGTATCTTATTTTTTACTCTTTCAAAATCACAGCAGGCTATTTTATATATTTTGGCAGTGGCGATGTATTGCAATATTATCATAGCATCAGTACGTTTTAAGTTTGAGATGCTCAGAGTCTTGATAAGAAGAAAGGAAAATTGACTTATATTAAATAATTTAAATTACAATTTGGTGATTCAACAGTTCCAAACATTACTCAGTGCTCACGATGATACACGTACTCTTCATCCCCATCACCTGTTTAATCCATCTTGCACCCACCTCCCCTCTGGTGACCATCAGTGTGTTCTTTAAAGTTAAGAGTCTGTTTCCTGCTTTCTCTCTCTCTTTTTCCCCTGCTTTGCTTATTTGTTTTGTTTCTTAAATTCCACATGTGAGTGAAATCCTATGACATTTGTCCTTTTCTGACTGATTTATTTCACTTAGCCTTATACTATCTAGATCCATCCATGTTGTTGCCAATGGCAAGATTTCATTCCTTCTTGTGGCTGAGTAATATCCATTGTGTGGAACGCATACCACGTGTTCTTTTATATATATATATATGTATATATATATATATATACACACATACATACACAAAACCACATCTTCTCTACACACACACACACACACACACACACATACACATACACACACATACACACCACATCTTTATTCATTCATCAGTCAGTGGACATTTGGGCTGCTTCCAGAATTTGGCTTATTGTAAATAATGCTTCAATAAACATGGGGTGCATATATTATTTTGTTTCACATTATTTGGGTAAATACCCAGTAGTGGAATAACTGGATCAGTACTGGATCAGATGGTAATTCTATTTTTAACTTTTAACTTTCTGAAGAACTGCTATTCTGGTTTCCAGAGTGTCTACATCAGTCTGCATTCCCACCAACAGAGTTTGAGGGTTCCTTTTTTTCCACATCCTTGCCAACACTTGTTGTTTCTTGTATTTTTGATTTCAGTCATTCTGACAGGTGTAAAGTGATACCTCATTGCCTTTTTTTTAATATTTCCCTGAAAATAAGTGATGTTGAGCATCTTTTCATGTATCTGGATGTCTTCTTTGGAAAAATGCCTGTTCATGTCTTTTGCCCATTTCTTAACTGGGTTTTTTTGGGGGGGTGTTTAGTTTGATAGGTTCTTCTATTTTGGATACTAACCCTTTATCATATATGTCATTTACAAATCTGTTCTCCCATTCCATAGGTTGTCTTGTTTTGTTGATTGTTTACTTTGCTGTACAGAAGCTTTTTATTTTGATATAGTCCCAACAATTTACTTTTGCTTTTGTTTCCTTTGCCTCAGGAGACCTATCTAGAAAAATTTTGCTGTGGCCAATGTCAGAGACATTATTGCCTGTGCTCTGTTCGAGGATTTTTATGATTTCAGGTCTCACATTTAGGTCCTTAATCCATTTTGAGTTTATTTTTGTGTACATTGTGAGAAAGTGGTCCAATTTCATTCTTCTGCAGGTAGTTGTCCAGTTTTCCCAACACCATTAGTTGAAGAGACTCTCTTTTTCCCACTGGATATCCATTCCTGCTTTGTCAAAGATTAATTGACCATGCAATTGTAGGGTTATACCTGGGCTTTCTATTTTGTTTTACTGATATGTCTCTTTCTGTGCCAGTATTATACTGTTTTTATTACTGTGGCTTTGTAAAATATCTTGATATCTGAGACTGTGATACCTCCATTTTTTTCCCCAAGATTACTTTGGTTATTTGATGTCTTCTTTGGTTCTATACCAATTTTAAGATTATTATTTATTGTTGTATTTTTTAGTTCTTTGAGAAATACTAGTGGTATTTTGACAGGGATTGCATTAAATCTGTATATCACTGTGGGTAGTATGGATTTTTTTAAATATTTTATTTATTTGACAGAGAGACAGCGAGAGAGGGACACAAGCAGGGGGAGTGGGAGAGGGAGAAGCAGGCTCCCCACTGAGCAGGGAGCCTGATGCGGGGCTCGATCCCAAATGACCTGAGCCAAAGGCAGACACTTAACCACTGAGCCACCCAGGCGCCCCTAGTATGGATATTTTAACAGTATTTGTTCTTCCAATCTATAAGCATGGAATGGATAGATCTTCCAAACAGAAAGTAAACAAAGAAACAGTGGCTTTGAATGACACATTGGACCAGATGGATCCAACAGATATATTCACAGTGTTCCATCCTGAAATAGCAGAATACATATTCTCTTCAAGATAACATAGAACACTCTCCAGAATAGATCACGTATTTGGCCACAAGACACTGTTGTACGTGTTACCTAGTTGTATACATGAGTCTCTATGAGCTTTGGATCCTCCTGCTCCACCATCTTCCCCAGAAGTCCTGTAAATAAAAGTTTTTAATGTGTAATTTTCTAAAAGGTAAAATCATGAACATATAAAATGTTCATGAATCTTGTTAATTAATGAAGGAATCCCTAAAATGTTCCAAATACTCAAGGAGAATGTAAAAAAACCAGGTGTTTATAGGCAATTATATGACAGTGCTGGTTATTTTTTTAATTTAATTTTGTTATGTTAGTCACCACACAATACATCATTAGTTTTTGATGTAGTGATCCACGATTCATTGTTTCCGTGTAACACCCAGTGCTCCATGTAGTATGTGACCTCTTTAATACCCATCACCAGGCTAACCCATGCCCCCAACCCCCTCCCCTCTAATACCCTCAGTTTGTTTCTCAGAGTCCATAGTCTCTCATGGTTCATCTCTCTCTCCGATTCCCCCCCTTCATTTTTCCCTTCCTTCTCCTAATGTCCTCCATGTTATTCCTTATGTTCCACAAATAAGTGAAACTATATGATAATTGACTTTCTCTGCTTTACTTATTTCATGTAGCATAATCTCCTCCACTCCCATCCATGTTGATGTAAAAGTTGGGTATTCATCCTTTCTGATGGCTGAGTAATCTTCCATTGTATATATGGACCACATCTTCTTTATCCATTCATCTGTTGAAGGGCATCTCGGCTCTTTCCAAAGTTTGGCTATTGCGGACATTGCTGCTATGAACGTTGGGGTGCATATGGCCCTTCTTTTCACTACATCTGTGTCTTTGGGGTAAATACCCAGTAGGGCAATTGCTGGGTCATAGAGTAGCTCAATTTTTAATTTTCTGAGGCACCTCCACACTGTTTTCCAAAGTGGCTGTACCAACTTGCATTCCCACCAACAGTGTAAGAGGGTTCCCTTTTCTCCACAACCTCTCCAACATTTGTGGTTTCTTGCCTTGTCAATTTTTGCCATTCTAACTGGTGTAAGGTGGTATCTCAGCATGGTTTTGATTTGAGTTTCCCTGATGGCTAATGATGATGAACATTTTTTCATGTGTCTGTTAGCCATTTGTATGTCTTCTTTGGAGAAGTGTCTGTTCATGTCTTCTGCCCATTTTTTGACTTGATTATATGTTTCTTTGGGTGTTGAGTTTGAAAAGTTCTTTAGATATTGGATATCAGCCCTTTATCTGCAAATATCTTCTCCCATTCTGTGGGTTGCCTCTTTGTTTTGTTGACTGTTTGCTTTGCTGTGCAGAGCTTTTTATCTTGATGAAGTTCTAAAAGTTCATTTTTGCTTTTGTTTCACTAGCTTTTGATGATGTATCTTGATAGAAGTTCCTGTGGCCAGTGTCAAAAAGGTTACTGCCTATGTTCTCCTCTAGGATTTTGATGGATTCCTGTTTCACATTGAGGTCTTTCATTCATTTTGAGTTTATCTTTGTGTATGGCGTTAGAGACCGGTTGAGTTTCATTCTTCTGCATGTGGCTGTCCAATTTTCCCAGCACCATTTATTGAAGAGACTGTCTTTTTTCCATTGCATATTTTTTCCTGCTTTGTTGAAGATTATTTGACCATAGACTTGAGAGTCCCTGTCTGGGTTCTCTATTATGTGCCATTGGTCTATATGTCTGTTTTTGTGCCAGTACCATGCTGTCTTGGTGATCACTGCTTTGTAATATAGCTTGAAATCGGGCAACGTGATGCCCCCAACTTTGTTTTTCTTTTTCAACATTTCCTTGGCGATCTGGGGTCTTTTCTGATTCCAAACACATTTTAGGATTGTTTGTTCCAGCATTTTGAAAAATGTCATTGGAATGTTCATCGGGATGGCATTGAAGGTATAGATGGCTCTGGGTAGCATAGATATTTTAACAATGTTTGTTCTTCTGATCCATGAGCATGGTATGTTTTACCTTTTTTTTTTTTGTCTTCTTGAGTTTCTTTCATGAGTGTTCTGTAGTTCCTAGAGTATCCTTTACCTCTTTGGTTAGGTTTATTCCAAGGTATCTTATACTTTTTGGTGCTATT
The DNA here is from genome assembly GCF_037043125.1 of Eumetopias jubatus. Classification (NCBI taxonomy): domain Eukaryota; kingdom Metazoa; phylum Chordata; class Mammalia; order Carnivora; family Otariidae; genus Eumetopias; species Eumetopias jubatus. The sequence goes on along the minus strand of NW_028274823.1, from coordinate 87,260,319 downwards.
GTAAATGGAATCGTTTCTCTAATTTCTCTTTCTACAGATGCATTGTTAGTGTATAAGAAAGCAACTGATTTCTGTGCATTGATTTTGTATCCTGTCACATTACTGAATTGCTATATGAGTTCTATTAATTTGGGGGGGGAGTCTTTTGGGTTTTCCACATAAAGTATCATGTCATCTGCGAAAAGAGAGAGTTGGACTTCTTCTTTGCCAGCCTGAATACCTTTTATTTCTTTTTGTTGTCTGATTGCTCTTGCTAGGACTTCTAGTACTATGTTGAACAATAGTGGTGAGAGTGGGCATCCTTGACATGTTCCTGATCTTAAAGGAAAGGCTCTCAGCTTTTCCCCATTGTGGATGATACCCGCTGTGGATTTTTCATAAATGGATTTTATGAACTTGAGGAATGTTCCCTCTATCCCTATACTCTGAAGAGTTTTAATCAGGAAAGATGCTGTATTTTGTCAAATGCTTTTTCTGCATCAATTGGGAGGACCATATGGTTCTTCTCTTGTTAATGTGTTCTATCCCTTTGATTGATTTGCGAATGTTGAACCACCCTTGCATCCCGGGGATAAATCCCACTTGGTTGTGGTGTATGATCCTTTTAATGTATTGTTGGATCCTATTAGCTAGGATTTTGTTGAGGATTTTGGAATCCATATTCATCAGGGATATCGGTCTGAAATGCTCTTTTTTGATGGGATCTTTGCCTCGTTTGGGGATCAGTGTAATGCTGGCGTCATAGAATGAGTCTGGAAGCTTGCCTTCTCTTTCTATTTTTTTGAAAAAGCTTCAGGAGAATAGGTATTATTTCTTCTTTGAATGTTTGGCAGAATTCCCCAAGCAATCCATCAGGCCCTGGACTCTTGTTGTTTGGGAGGTTTTTGATCACTGCTTCAATCTCGTTACTGGTTATTGGCCTAGTCAGGCTGTCAATTTCTTCCTGTTTCAGTGTTCGGAGTTTATAGGTTTCCAGGAAGGCATCAATTTCATCTAGGTTGCTCAGCGTATTGGCATCTAGTTGTTGATAATAATTTCTAATAATTGTTTCTATTTCCTTGGTGTTAGTCGTGATCTCTCCCCTATCATTCATAATTTTATTAGTTTGGGTCCTTTCTCTTTTCTTTTGGGTAAGTCTGGCGAGTGGTTTATTGATCTTATTAATTTTTTCAAAGAACTAGCTTCTAGTTTCGTTGATCTGATTTACTGTGTTTTTGGTTTCTAATTCATTGATATCTGCTCTAATCTTAATTACTTCTCATGTGTGGCTTAGGCATCATTTGTTGCTTTTTCTCTAGTTCTTTAAGGTGTAGAGTTAGTTGGTGAATTCAGGATTTTTCAATTTTTTTGAGTGAGGCTTGGATGGCTATGTAATTCCCCCTTAGGACCGCCTTTGCAGTATCCCATAGGCTTTGGACCGATGTGTTTTCGTTCCCATTGGTTTCCATGAATTGTTTAAGTTCTTCTTTGATTTCCTGGTTGACCCAAACATTCTTGAGCAGTGTGGTCTTTAGCTTCCAAGTGTTTGAATTTTTTCCAAATTTTTACTTGTGATTGAGTTCCAGTTTTAAAGCATTATGATCTGAGAATATGCAGGGAATAATCTCAGTCTTTTGGTATTGGTTGAGACCTGATTTGTGACCCAGTATGTGGTCTATTCTGTAGAAAGTTCCATGTGCACTCGAGAAGAATGAGTATTCTGTTGTTTTAGGGTGGAATGTTCTGTATATATCTGTGAGGTCCATCTGATCCAGTGTGTCATTCAAAGCTCTTGTTTCTTTGTTGGTCTTCTGATTAGATGATCTACTGCTGAGAGTGGAGTATTGAGGTCTCCTACAATTAACATATTCTTATCACTATGACTATTTTGGTTAACAGTTGCCTTATGTAGATGGCTGCTCCCATGTTGGGGGTGTAGATATTTACAATTGTTAGATCTTCTTGTTGGATAGACCCTTTAGGCATGATATAGTGTCCTTCTGTGTCTCTACCTACAGTCGTTAGTTTAAAATCTAGTTTGTCTGATATAAGAATTGCTACCCCAGCTTTCTTTTGAGGTCTACTGGTGTGGAAGATGGATCTCCATCCCTTCACTTTCAGTCTGGATGTATCTTTAGGTTCAAAATGAGTCTCTTGTAGACAGAATATGAATGGGCCCTGTCTTTTTATCCAGTCTGCAACCCTGTGCCGTTTTATGGGAACATTTAGGCCATTCACGTTGAGAGTGATTATTGAAAGATATGAATGAATTGTCATCATGTTGCCTGTGAAGACCTTGTTTTTATAGATTGTCCCTGTAAATTTCTGTTGTATAACACTCTTGGGGTCTTTCTCCTTTTATCGAACCCCCCTTAATATTTCTTGCAGGGCCAGCTTTATGGTCACATATTCTTTCACTTTCTGCCAATCTTGGAAGCTCTGCATCTCTCCATCCATTCTAATTGACATCCTTGCCAGATAAAATATTCTTGGCTGCATGGTCTTCTCCTTTAGTACCCCGAATATGTCTTGCCAGGACTTTCTGGCTTGCCAGATCTCTGTGGAGAATTCTGACGTTATTCTGATGTTCCTTCCTCTGTAGGTAAGGAATCTCTTCCCTCTAACTGCCTTTAAGATGGTTTCCTTTTTTTTTTTTTCAAGATTTTATTTACTTATTTGACAGAGAGAGAGAGACACAGCGAGAGAGGGAACACAAGCAGGGAGAGTGGGAGAGGGAGAAGCAGGCCTCCCACAGAACAGGGAGCCCGATGCGGGGCTCGATCCCAGGACCCTGGGACCGTGAGATGAGCCAAAGGCAGACACTTAATGACTGAGCCACCCAGGTGCCCTGGTTTCCTTGGTTCTAAGATTTGTGAGTTTTACTATTACATGCCGGGGTGTGTTGGCCTGTTTTTCTTCATCTTGGGAGGGGTCCTCTCTGCCTCTAGGACACGAATGTTTGTTTCATTCCCCAGATTAGGGAAGTTCTCACCTGCGATTTTTTCAAATATATCTTCTAGTCCTCTCTCTCTCTCCACCCCTCCTGGATTCCAATAATTCTGACATTGGAACGTTTCATGGTGTCACTTATTTCTCTGATTCTATTTTCATGGATTCTGAGTAATTTTCCCTGCCCCCTCCTTTCCCTTTTTATTATTTGGTCTTCTAGGTCACTAATTCGTTTTTCTGCCTCACTTACCCTAGCTTTTTGATTATCTAGATTATGGATCTCACTGATAGCGTTTTTAAGTTCTGCCAATTCAGCTTTCATTTCTGCCCTTAGAGACTATGTTGCCACTGATCGATTTCTCCATTCTAGCTATTGTCTTCACAATTGCTAGCCTGACTCCATCTCCGACATCTTGGTTATATCTGCATCCATTTGTAAAACTGTGGCATAAGTCATAATCTCTGGGTCTTTCCTATTTTGGGGGTTCCTCCTGCTAGTCATTCTGTTGAGGGGTGGTTGAGGGAATGTATTGAGACCAAATTATTGACCACAACCCAAGCAAGATGCACCTGTTTTATAGGGACCTTAGGGTTGCTGGCCTCTTGTTCTCCCAGTCTGTCTTCTGGAGGAGGGGCCTGCCGTACTGTGATGGGGGATGGGCTCAGTGAAAACCGTTTTTTGGGGGCTTTTTTTTCTCTGGCGGCTTTCCCTCTGGGCTTTCCGCATCTCTTCCGAGAGTCAGAGCAGAAGAGACCGTTTCCAACCCTCTGCCTCAGATAAGAGAGATCGCAGTCTGTTCTTCAGTGAGCTCTCCAGGCCACACTATCTCCCTTTCTGTCTGTGCTGCTATAAAGTGCAGTGGCCTGGGTTGTGCGCCCCTCAGCAGGGCTCCTAGTCCTCACCTCCAGGTCAGGGCCCGTCTCTGCCTATTGTGCTTCTAAAACCGCTGGCTGTCCCCAGTTTGCAGGGCCCTGCTGCTCCGGTTTCCATCTGGGAGGGTTGCCCTAAAGTCCTTTCCCCGCAGCTACCAGTCTGCGAGGCTGTGCCCCATCCCCAGCACGTGAGGCTGTCGCTCACGGCGGTGTAGGATCCAAATGGCTGGCTCCCTCCCCCTGCCGTTTATCCTCCGATATCCGCCCGCAGAATCACGGCTCCCTGCTTCGTACCTCGAAACCAACCGCCTGCGATATTCTGTTTGTAGAGATCCACATCTATCTTCTTACGTCTCAGGGTGATTTCGTGGGTGTTCAGAGTGGTCTGGTAGATATGCAGCTCAATTCTGGGGACCGGTTGGAATAGGGTCCCCTACTCCTCTGCTATTTTCCCCCCCGATATTGCTGGTTAAATATTAAACTAGTTAATATCCCAAAAGACAATAAACCATACCATTGTAGTTATTTGTTCCATTGGTCAGAAATGATTTGCATCTCTGTTAAATAAAAAATCAAGAAATTAACCTAGACCCTAGAGAATTGTATTATAGACAGACAATACAAAGTCATACCAGCACCTCACTGAAAACACATCCGGGAATGTATTTTCTTTCTTTATATTTTGAATAGCTTCTGTGATAGCCTCTGTCGGAAAGTACATTTCCAGAAGATAGACATTTCTAATTTTGGCTTAAAGGTTTTTAAGAGTTAGGTGAAAGAAATAAGTGAAAGCAGTTTGTATACTAAAATGCAGATATCAGATGCATTGTTTTTCTTCATAAATGTAAATACTCTGTGAAATAAAACTGTTTTTGTTAGTTTTGATCATGTAAATTATGTGTTTCTATGTAATAAAATTATCACATAAATTCCTGTCAGCGAAGCTTGTAGAGCAAACTCCTGTTCTCTGCAGAGATGCACCCACAACCCTGAAGGTTTCCTCAAGAGACACTCTTTCCTTTGCTGTAAAATTCAAGTGTGTGGTCAGTTTCTCTGGATCGCCTGTCATGTCTGCATTTTGCAAAGTGTAGATTTTGTGAACTCTCCTTTGCAGTCAGGGAATTGTTACATTTATCTATTTGTATTGCTTTCACTCCAGTAAATTACTGACGATCATATACTGGCATGTGTGTCATTAAGGATACAGTTAAGAAATCCTATAACATGTTTGCCAGCCACTTCAGTGTTGTACAGCGGGAATGACCATTTCTCATGGAAATACTCTCCATAAGCCCCTGCAGTCGACCTTATGGATTAAAAGGTCAGGACTGGAAGGCAATGTCCATTCTTGATCAAAGAAAGAAAGAATAAAGAAAGATTCAAGTAATCGTCTAACTCCTCTTTGATAGAACTTTTCCAGGCCCATTTGAGACTGGCATGCTGCAAATGTCAAATCCACATCCGATGCTTCCTGACAGATGAAGAATAATAGTTACAAAATTATTAAGAAAGTTAAGGTTTCATTTGTAACCTCTACATACCCTATTTGCAAGCCTCCCTTCACTTTTGTATCCTTATTCACTGTGGAACTTTATGATGTCTAATATAAATGACCATAAAATGCAAGCCTGTGAGAATCAGGTAGATAATTAATCATGTTCATGAGTTCTACAAATGATGATGGGCTTTGAGGGACATTTGAATTGCACCTTTGTGTACATGTCTTTCAAGGCATGAACATTTTCTTCAGGTTCTTCTGGTTGTGGTCATGCTTCTTTGTGAGCTATATGTTGCCAGAAATTCCAGTTATTCAAGAGAAACTAGAAATCTCAATTTGAAGTGAAATATCCTCAGTTTTAAAATTGGCCTAATCTGGGTGCCTGCGTGGCTCAGTCAGTTAAGTGTCTGCCTTTGGCTCAGGTCATGATCTCAGGGTCCTGGGATCGAGTCCCGCATCGGGCTCCCTGCTCAGCGGGGAGTCTGCTTCTCCCTCTGCCTCTGCTGCTCCCCCTGCTTATGCTCTCTCTCTCTCTCAGATGGGTAAATTAAATGTTATAAAAAGAAGTAAAATTGGCCTACTTTTCATAAAACTTAAATAATGGTCAAACAAAACGTGTCGGTCCAAAATATGCCTTTATTCATCTTAAATCTTGAAATTGTTATTCATGGAACTCACATGGCCAAATTTAGAAAAAAATATTTATTTCTGTCTCAAAGAGTTACAAAATTCACTTAATATTCAGGTACCAGGAGCAGGATTTAAAAATGAATAAAAATTATTTTATCACAAAAGCACAATATTTAAATGATTAAAATAAACTTATCTATAGAAAATACCCAAGTAAATTTTGCAACAATTTGTAATTACATTTAAGAAGTAAAATCAAGGGGTGCCTGGGTGCCTCAGCCGGTTAAGCATCTGCCTTCAGCTCAGGCCATGACCTCAGGGTCCTCGGATCGAGTCCCGCGTCGGGCTCCCTGCTCAGCGGGGAGTCTGCTTCTCCCTCTCCCTCTGCCTGCCGCACCTCCTGTTTGTTTTGTCTCTCTCTCTGTGTGTCAAATAAATAAATGAAATCTTTAGAAAAAAAGAACTAAAATTAAAAATTTGTCCAAACATGTTTTTCATTCATCTTTCCCACATTGATTTTAAAAATCCCCTTCCATGGAGAGGTGGATTAAAATATTTGGTGATTATATTTCGTAGTATAATGTGTGCAAATGCTTTGGCTGAAATGTTCTGTCAATTTAGGTAAAAATCCTACGGTCTGGAATCTGCATTAGCACAGCAGGGCCACGCTGAATTCACCGAGGTCACAGTGACCACTGACAGTAAATCTAGGAAAGCGTATAGGAGCAGGGCCCCGGATGCTCTTCCAGAAGCCGTGCTTAGGTGGACATGTGCCATCTGCTGTTTTGGCCCCGACTGCCGTCTCCTCTTTTACAGACTGTATATCCTTCCCCTCGCCAGGCGCTGTTCCCAGGCTCACAACAGGTAGGGTATTTAGTCCAAGTACTTTCCCCTGACGACAGTCCTGGGCCAAGTCAATTAACCTCTCAAGACTCAGCCCCCCCATTTATTCTGTTTTTTAAGCATCCAAATGCTACAATTTTAGCTTCTATTCCTGAAAAATAATTTTAAATGTATGTCATGGGAAGTAGATGATCGTTTGGTAGAGTCCTATCACCTCTGGGAAAATGAGAAATAATATAATCACAGTAGAAAGGCACTTTTGGCGAGGCACAGAAGTACAGTGCCATTAAAGTAAGAAAAAAAATCGCCTTTCTAACATATTTTGTGCCTCAATCCCCTCAGATAAGGTCAGATTTTGCTTATTTAATCAATCAGGCACTTCAGTGATTTAATGGGGAAGGAGTTGGAAAAGGCTCAACTGGCGGATAATCATTTTACAAACAAGTCTAACAGTTGTCTTTAGTCTCTTTTTAAGAATCGTAAAGAACAGTTTATGATTTATTACTTAATATAAATAAACATTAGCGAAAAACGGTAAATACGGGAAGATAGAAGCAGCCTAAAATGCCCATCACTCTACCACTCAGTTATAAATGCAACGGTCATCGTAGATGTAGCGGATTGTGGCAGAGTCTGTGCTACGTCTCTGATGGTTATTACTTAGTGTTGGTGTGGCTCACACTGAGGCTAATTTAGTTTTCACTTAGCTTTGTACTAGAGACATCATGTCATGTAATTTTTGAAGTTCCAATGAACCACAAAACTTCAACAGCCTGTAACAAATTACCAAAACTTTAGTGACTTAAAACAATATAAATAGTTTACAGTTAGGAGGTCAGAAGCCTGCAGTCAGTTTGGAACCTGGTATTTCTTCCGGAGACTGTAGAGGAGAATCCGAATCCTTGCTTTTCTGACTTCTGGAGGCAGCCTTCCTTCCTTCCTGAGCCTGTGAGCCCTGCTCCACCTTCCCCATCTGTAGCCTGGCATTGTTCCTGCTCTGACCTGCCTTGTCCCCATCTGCACTCTTGTGATTCCTTCAGGCCTTCCCAGGAAGGGTAATCCAGGATAGTCACCCAATTTCAAAACCCTTCACTTGATTTCACCTACAGAGTTCCTTCTACCATGGAAACTGCCTTAATAACAGGCTCGCTCTGGGATTAGAACATTGTTATCTCTGGGGCTGTTACTCAGTGCACAGCACAGCCCTGTATGTGACAGTGTTTCCTCATTGTCATAAATAACACTGTTTGACAGGTGCATGCATATACTTTTCTTTTTTTTTTTTTTTCAGGTAACTTTATGAAATGATTTACTTTGTTTTGCTCTCAGAGTAAATCTTTAGAAGTGTCACTATTTAGTAAAATTATAGAAAATTATGATCCTAAATCAACGTATCCAAATTACTTTAAAAATATTTATTTATTAGAGAGGGAGAGCATAAGCAGGAGGGACAGAAGGAGAGAGAGTCTCAAGCCGACTCCGCACTGAGCATGGAGCTGGATGTGCGGCTCGATCCCACGACCCTGAGATCATGACCTGAGCCAAAACAGGAGGTGGATGCTCTAAACCGGAAACACCGGTTTCCCTTCCTCACTGTTGTGTAGGAGAGTTTCAGAAATGAGACGTGAGGTGTAAATGATTGAAAGACAACGAGGTGTTAAATGGGCTGACAGACTGTTGTGTCGGTGGGTTGATTCCTCCCCACAACCATCCCTTTCCTCCCTGCACACTTCAGTCTGTGGCCACTCTGACGTGCGAGGCACAGAGTGTGACTCCTGGGGCATCCCTCCCCTGTCCTCTCCTCTAAACCATTTCAGAGGCCACCTCTAGTGCTGGAAGTGCCCTCGAAGTCTCGGTAACAAACCCCTGCTTGCCCTTCAGGGCTGCCTGCTTGTCAGCACAACATTAGTACTACTTGGAAGACCTTTTCTACTTTACAGATGGCGTCACATCTTAATACTAAATACCTAATCCTAAATACTAAAATTCACAGATCTGCCCACCTGTTCCAAATGATGTTCCAGATAAACATTTTAGTTTAGAAGGAAAAAAAATGCAAAGAGAATTTTAGAAATATCATATATTACTTTGAACCTTCCTTTTACCCCATGGTGATAAAACCCTTTCTATTAATTAATGAAATCATTTTTTAACTTTTTTATTTTGAAATAGTTATACATTCACAGAAAACTGCAACAGTAGTTCAGAGATGGCCTGTGTACCCTTCGTTTTTATTTTCCCAGCAGCGTACATACCTGCAGTAGACCGTCAGACCCAGGAAGCTGGCACCGTCCTGTGAGCAGAGACAGCACAGGCCGGGCTGTGTGGAGTGTGGTGTTTTCTGGGCTTGTCGGTAGCACATCTTCCGGAGCCTGTGGGATAGCAGTGCTCCTGGAGTTGTGTTTATCTTCTCTTAGGCCCCCATAGTTCACGAACTATATTCAGCAGACAAAACTCACTACTGTTATATTTTCTCTAGGATTTCTTCATAAGTCATTTGCAGTGTGAGGAGCCAATATTAATTTTAAAGTACAAACAGATATTGAAGGAGGTTCCCAGGAGATAGGGTGCCTTGAATATATTAATCATCATTTTTTAAAAGCTTTTAAATCTTTTGAAAGATTGTAGGTGGAATAATGCCTCGTGAACCCCCATATTTAACAGTCTGTGACTCTGCATTCATTTGAGATCTGAACATGAAGTTCTGGGGAGTTTGCTTATGATACGCCTGACTTGACAGTTCTCATTAACTAACTTGGCAACATCACGGTCCTTCCAAGAGAAAACAATCTTGTTAAGTAAAATTATATTCTACTTTATTTAAGTGAAACTAGTGATTCTTATTCTAAAGAGAAGCAATAAAATCATGATCTGAAGAATGTATCTTAAAGATGAATGAGACAGTACTACTTGATCCATGCCCTAGTGTATAATCAGAGGAAAACCTTTATTTATTCGTGACTGTCAGAGCATGTGGAGGCTCCATGACCTCACAGGGCATCTTGATTTAAATATGAGGGTCTAACAATTATCTCTGCCTCTTTCTTCTTTTCTAAATATGCAAAGTTCTTTATGGAAGAATATAAAAAAGAGGTGAACTAATTGCTAGATTCTCAGATATTTTATGTAAAAGCTTGTGAAAAGATAAATGATTGCCTTAGGTACAATGCTAAGTTGTGAAGAAAACCTATCCTACCTTGTAATTCTCTTTGTAATGAAAGAGCTGTACTTTGCTCCTCATAACAATGCTCTCTTTCTCTTAAGTTTATTCTCCCTTGGATTTGTAACAGGGCTTTAGCATTTTTTTTTAAAGATTCTATTTATTTATTTGAGAGAAAGAGAGAGAAGGAGCAGTGGGGAGGGTTGGAGGGAGGGAGAAGCAGATTCCTTGCTGAGCAGGAAGCTCGATGCGGGCTCAGTCTCAGGACCCTGGGATCATGACCTGAACCGAAGGCAGACGCTTAACTGAGCCACCCAGGCAGCCATATCTGAACACTTTTAAAAAGCCATGATAGGAATCTCTTGGGACTTTTTGAGGATAGGTACTGGTACATTATTTTATTTAAAAATATATTTTGAATATCTAGTGTATGATAGGCACTGTGGTTTAGACCCCGAACAATTATTAGCCACCCACTTTTGGTGCTCACTGTTCATGCCTCTTTACTATGCAGCTTAAGCGCACAACTGGAGGTTCAGATATCTATCACTTTTCTTGGCAGCCGCCATTCCTTGGTTCTTTGATTTGCACCTCAAGTCTGATGCCGTGCGCACGCGTGTACACACATACACACACACTGTTTCTTTCTGTAAAAGTGTTGGAAATGAATGAGTGTTAATTGCAGTATGTAAGAGGTCATGCATCCAGATATTTTAATCGTGTTTCAGATTCAATGTGATGTCTGTGACAAATCACAGGTATTTATAGTTGATGATTGATTATGCTTAATGCTACTCTGGAGTATAGAGCCTTGGTAACAGTAACATAGGATTTATCTAGAAATAGTGTCTATTGCAACTAGAGAGACACTAAGGAAGTGATCACTTTTAGGTAAATAAGCAAATAGCTTTTTAAAATTTAATAATGAACAGTTTCCTCCAAAATACAGACACATACATGCACACGATTCTTATAGGATTGCTTAGAAATTAGCACGTGCAGAGAGCATGAAGTAGGCTCATTAGTTTCTGTGTGTGTGTGTGTGTGTGTGTGTGTGTGTGTGTTCTCTGCTTGACACGGATTTCTGGAAGGACCACCGGTGTTTTAGGTTCCTTCTAGATGTTCAGTACTCTACTAAAATATTCAGAATAAAAGTCATGGAACAGAGTTTGTCTTTGAGGTATATATTTAGTGTATTTTGAGGTTTTAAAAAAGCCACATGAAATGAAGAGTGAAAAATATAGTTTTATATTAAATAAGAAAGAAATTTCGTTATAAACAGCAGTCCCCAGCGTTGCTCCCCATCCCTACTTACTAAATCTGTCGAGCTAGTTTCTACTGTCCTAGAGCAGGATAAATAAGAGACCTTTTAGTCAGTAGAGCCCTAGATTTTATCAGCTACCAACAGTCCCCAGGAACGGGTTCTGCATAAACTCCTGACCACATTTCACTCCGTGTGGGGGCTCTTCCACGTCCTAGACCTCCGTTTACACAAGCTGCTTCGGGCTCAGCTCACTCCTCCACGGCTGTCTGACTGCCCTTCAGCCATGGGCATGGAGGCCGCATGGGCGTGAGATCTTTTCTAGAACTAAAGGATTCTCACTGCTGCCTGTTACTCATCCCCTTATTCTGGGTTCTGGGAGTGCAGACAGCTTTGCTATCATTCTGGGTTTCTTTTATCTGCTGGAACTGTGCTTTGCACATAGTTGACATTTAAGAAATGTTTGAAAAAATGTAAGAAATAAGCCTACTTCATGTCTAAGTGAGTGCTCTTCAAGATTGTGTCATAACTGTCTAATTTTCTAATCTCTGGGGAGCTTATAAATCACGTCATCTACTCATTTGATTGTACTAATGAAAAGTTTAATAACTTGTCAAAGGGAAACATAATTAGTTAAGTGAAAACTTTACAACTTATTTCCAAGGAGGCTTTCTATTCCTTTTGAGACTAACTCTTGATTTTCTCAGGATCATTCCTATAGAACTCTCAGGCTCCACTCACATGACTCTCCTTGAGTTCGGTCTCCTGTCAGTGTTGTCTCCGCAAGCTTTTCCCAGCCCCACGACATGCTGCGCTTCCTTAGCTTTGATCATCTGGACACCTCGGGGCACTTCCACATGGAATCATCCCACATTTCTCTGTGTTACAGCCTGTGTTAGCTATGTGCTCTGAAATAATACTCGAGAGTTACTAGGTCGAGATCTACCTGCTGACATGCTGTTTTATTCATGCCATCTGTCCCGCGCACATTGAAGTGAACGTGTTGAAGATTGCCTTAGTTGTAGACATTGTGATATTAACTGTGGTTGGTGAACCCTGACCCCACTGGCTTGCTGTTAGGGAGAAATGGTTTCCTGTGGCAGATTCTGAATGGAAAATTTAGTTGGTCTCTGCAGTTCTAAGGAGTTAACTTCAACAGTAATAGAACAGTATAGATTGTAAAAAACCATAACGAATTGGAGTTTATTGAAAACAGAATGATTAAAATCCACATGGCAGAGTTCTAAATATGGGTGTGTATTATATACAAAGTAAATGTATTGATAATAATATACAATATTTACTTTTTAAATATTTTTATTTTGTGCATAATTACTGAAATATATTTATTCCAGTAATTTCACTACTTGGACTCCACATTAAAGAAAGCCTTTTGAAGTGTTCTCGGATTTAGAGAAGTGATATTTTGGTCACTTAATAAGAGTGACTTTGTAGAAAGAGCCTGAATTTCTTTTTTTTTTTAATCATGTGCCTTTTATTTTTATTTTATTTTATTTTATTATGTTATGTTAATCACCATACATTACATCATTAGTTTTTGATGTAGTGTTCCATGATTCATTGTTTGCATATAACACGCAGTGCTCTACACAGAACGTGCCCTCTTTAATACCCATCACCAGGCTAACCCATCCCCCCACACCTCTCCCCTCTAGAACCCTCAGTTTGTTTCTCAGAGTCCATAGTCTCTCATGGTTCTTCTCCCGCTCTGATTTTCCCCCTTCATTTTTCCCTTCCTGCTATCTTCTTCTTTTTTTTAACATATAATGTATTATTTGTTTCAGAGCTACAGGTCTGTGATTCAACAGTCTTGCACAATTCACAGCGCTCACCATAGCACATACCCTCCCCAATGTCTATCACCCAGCCACCCCATCCCTCCCACCCCCCACCACTCCAGCAACCCTCAGTTTGCTTCCTGAGATTAAGAATTCCTCATATCAGTGAGGTCATACGATACATGTCTTTCTCTGATTGACTTATTTCACTCAGCATAACACCCTCCAGTTCCATCCACGTCATTGCAAATGGCAAGATCTCATTCCTTTTGATGGCTGCATAATATTCCATGGTGTCTATATACCACCTCTTCTTTATCCATTCATCTATCGATGGACATCTTTTCTCTTTCCACAGTTTGGCTGTTGTGGACATTGCTGCTATAAACATCGGGGTGCACGTACCTCTTCGAATTCCTACATTTGTATCTTTTGGGTAAATACCCAGTAGTGCAATTGCTAGGTCGTAGGGTAGCTCTATTTTCAACTGTTTGAGGAATCTCCATACTGTTTTCCAGAGTGGCTGCGCCAGCTTGCATTCCCACCAACAGTGTAGGAGGGTTCCCCTTTCTCCACATCCCCGCCAACATCTGTCATTTCCTGACTTGTTAATTTTAGCCATTCTGACTGGTGTGAGGTGGTATTTCATTGAGGTTTTGATTTGGATTTCCCTGATGCCGAGCGATGTGGAGCACTTTTTCATGTGCCTGTTGGCCATTTGGATATCTTCTTTGGAAAAATGTTCATGTCTTCTACCCACTTCTTGATTGGATTATTTGTTCTTTGGGTGTTGAGTTTGATAAGTTCTTTATAGATTTTGGATACTAGCCCTTTATCTGATATGTCACTTGCAAATATTTTCTCCCATCCTGTCAGTTGTCTTTTGGTTTTGTGGACTGTTTCTTTTGCTGTGCAAAAGCTTTTTATCTTGATGAAATCCCAATAGTTCATTTTTGCCCTGGCTTCCCGTGCCTTTGGCGATGTTTCTAGGAAGAAGTTGCTGCGGCTGAGGTCGAAGAGGTTGCTACCTGTGTTCTCCTTTAGGATTTGGATGGACTCCTGTCTCACGTTTAGGTCTTTCAACCACTTGGAGTCTGTTTTTGTGTGTGGTGTAAGGAAATGCTCCAGTTTCATTCTTCTGCATGTGGCTGTCCAGTAGAAAGAGGCTGAATTTCTAAAAGTAAGTTTTTATAATAGTTAAGGAAAATATGTTGGTCATGAGGTCAAATGAAAATAATCTAATCGAAGTGTTCATTTACAAATGAATAAAAGGAATAAGATACTTAATGAACATTCATTAAATATTAATTCTTATCATTACTATCATACAATAGCTATCACAAAATATAGTTTTTAAGAGAAGTTATCAAAAGGTGAAAAATATAGTTATATCTATAGCCAAAAAAAGATCTAAAAATGGTTTTTGACAAATGACATAAATTTGAAAATAGAGGTATTGTAACAGGCTGAGAGGAAACACGTTGAGGTCTTACTAGTGGACGTGTCTGCAAACTCAGATGCTTTTTGCTCTTTTATGTATAGTTCACTGTGTCCTAAAATATTCCTGGAGAAAAATAGGCCTAATTTTTAAAAGTAAGGAAAAACATTGCTATAATTAGAACTTAAGAATACCATGGCAGCTACAATTCATTACAATTTATTGTGTCATATACTGTGGTTAAAATCCATATACATGGATTTTATTACTTAATTCTTATTCTATAACATAGTATAAATGTGTTACAACACAATATGGTTTTATCTCCTTCTAATACCATTGGGGAAATAAATGATAAAATAAATAACTTATTAAGATAACATTGTATTATGTTTAGGGCAGAATTTAAACTCAGGTGAGGTTGCCAGATCTAGCAAATAAAAACACATTTTGTTGACAAAAAATACATATAATGGAAATGGAAAATAATATGATCACTGTGGAGAAATGTGCAGCAGTTTCTTACACTCTTAAACATATAGTTAGCATCTACTCTAGCCGTGTCAGTACTGTGTTTACTCATGAACGATAAACATGTATGTCCGTGCAAAACTTGTACATGGATGTTTCTAGTGGGCTAATTTTTACTAGCCAAAATCTGGAAACAACTCAGATTCCCATCGAAAGGTGAATTGATAAACATTGTGGTACATCCATACAGCAAAATCCTTTTCAGCAATAATGAGCAATAAAAGGACTGTTGATACAACAAGGTAGATGGATCTCAAAATAATTTTCCTGTGAAGAAGACACAACCTCTCCCAAATGTACAAAACCCATGATTCCACTTACATAAAATTCTACAAACTTAAACTAACTTACAGTGACCGAAAACAGATCAGGAAAAACATGGTGCAAGTATGTTCTAGAATTGGAAATACCAGTTTCCTCTGTTTTCACTTTATTTTTGACAGGACACAGGTATAGTCAAACGACATTGATAAACTTAGATTATCTTAATTAAACCGAGATGAATTAGTTTTCCTCTGCATTTTTATGGGAAAATAAAATTGATAAACTTAGATTATCTTAATTAAACCGAGATGAATTAGTTTTCCTCTGCATTTTTATGGAAAAATACCGTATTTTGACTTTCTAGCGGTCTCAGCTCTGTGGCCTTCCTCAGTACAGATGTAGAAGCTTTAGGTCTTTGGCGTGGCTGTGGAGCTGGGAATTCCAACCCCTCAGCCCATCTCTTCTTTCTTCACTTTGTCCAGCAGTGTTAGAAGCACCCAGTCAATCTTATTATACTTGTTACTTTAACACGTATCTTGGAATGTATCCTAAACACAGTCACCAGGCTCCTGTTTCTTGTATTTGACTAGAAGCATCCACTGGTGATATTTTGTGTGTCTCTATTGCCAGATCCCATGATACACCTATCTCAGGGATCGCTTTACCACCGGAAGTAGATTCATGAGTGACTAGATCTAATCAGACTAGAAGGCCAGTTCCAGAACACCTAGATCTAACGTGGGCATTCATCCTTAAGCTTTTGTTCTTCTATAACCAGCCCCTCAGTACCAAGTCTGTAGTAGATTTCTCCAGAGAAACAGAACCAGTGGGAGACGTATGTAATATTTTATTTATATTTTAGATCATATTGTATATTTAAATATAGAAAGAGACTTATTATTTTAGAAATTGACTCACCCAGTTATGAAGACTGTCAAGTCTAACCCCCCCCAATCTGTAGTGTAGAGGCCGGCTCGGCCGATGCTCCCGATTGGCTGTGGAAGGCTGCCTGCTACAGGGACAGTAAACCCCCTTACTTAAGTCAGTAAGCTAAGTCCGAAGGCAGCCTGCTGGGAAGTTCTTTCTGTTGCTCGGGGGAGGCTGGTCTTTTTGTGATATTCCAACTCACAGCTGATGGGGGATGAGGCCCACGGTATGGGAGGCAATCAGCTTTACTCAAGGATTCCTAACTTAGATGTTAATCTCAACTGAAAATATCCTCACAGAAACACCCAGAATAACATTTGACCAAATATCTGGACACCTCACAAATACTACAGCAGACCAGAAAAACAAATGAGGAGTTCTCTTGACTTGAACCTTTTACCTGGAGCCTACTTTAGTGCTAATGTGTAACTCACACTGTTAACCTGGGATGAACCCAAGAATAAGTTGAATCATAAAGATACTACTTTCAAAGACAAGTAAAACTTTCATTGGTATATAATCAGGAGATTTCACTCTGGCTTTTTCAAGGATAGATACAGATTAAATCAAATGAAAACGATTTAAGTACTAAAGTTTAGGTTTTTAAAACTTAAGCCCTGAAGTTGAAAGAGGCCTGTTGAAAGTTTGAAGATGAAAGAACAAAACTAAAGTTCAGATAAAATACATTACACAAGTTACCAAGAGCCAACAAAGGACTTTACATTCAGATTTTTACATTTTAATGAGCTTAGAATTTAGTGCTTGGAAAAATGAAGACAGTAGAGGAAAATTCAATGTATCAGTGAATCTACGTTCATCTCTTCACCACTCTTTCTAGAATAGATTCACATAGACTAGCTTAGATGACCACTTCATGTGCCTGACCCCCTTACTGTAATTTTCTCAAGGGTCAAGATTTTCCCTAATTCACCCCCAGCCTTTTGGACACAGTACTGACTCTATAATAATCATCCAATCAGAATCGACAAATTAACTTGAAAAAAATTTGGCCAAATTTACCACCTAAAATTTGATATGTTCTTGGGGCACCTGGGTGGCTCCACTGGTTAAGCATCCAACTCTTGATCTCAGCTCAGGTCTCGATCTCAGGGTCGTGAGTTCAAGCCCCAACTTGGGCTCCATGTTGGTGTGGAGCCTACTTAAAATCTGAAATGTTCTTATTTTAATTAGATTGATTAAAAGATGAGGTATTATTGTTCAACTCCATTCCTATTAGAAATGTGTAATTTCCCTCTCTAGGAGCTGAAATGGTGACTTTTGGAAGGAGGACTCTTAACAGACCACAGATAGAATCCTTCATTTTTCAGAAGAGGTTATTGAGGTTCAGAGAAGGGTGGTGTTTGGCTAGATTAAAATTTGAACAGTCAGAGTCTAATCCTAATGCTTTTTAAACTAACCCAAGATGATTCTATTCATAAATTTTTAGAATATGTCACAGATCATTGTGATTATTCTATTGACATTTGATAAGGATAAAAGCGTGCTTTTAACCTTCAGTTAAATATTTCTAAACTTTTTTAAAATTTTATTTTATTATGTTATGTTAGTCACCATATAATACGTCACCAGTTTTCGATGCAGTGATCCACAATTCATTGTTTTCATATAACATCCAGTGCTCCAGGCAGTACGTGCCCTCCTTAGTACCCATCACCGGGCTAACCCATCCCCCCACCCCCTCCCCTCTAGAACCCTCAGTTTGTTTCTCGGAGTCCATAGTCTCTCATGGTTCATCTCTCCCTCCGATTTCTACCCCCCCTTCATTTTTCCCTTCCTTCTCCTAATGTCCTCCATGCTCTTCCTTATGTTCCACAAATAAGTGGGACCCTATGATAATTGACTTTCTCTGCTTGACTTATTTCACTTAACATAATCTCCTCCAGTCCCATCCATGTTGATGTAAAAGTTGGGTATTCATCCTTTCTGATGGCTGAGTAATATTCCATTGTATGTATGGACCACATCTCAAAAAAATATATATTTTTAAATCTTAAATGACAATTAATGTAATAGATTTTAGGATCTAAAAATACTGCTATTTTTTTTCTTTCCAAAATTGTTAAACATATTGTGTGAAGTCACTGTCTATTAATATTATACTATATTACCCAAATTCAATGTAGCATAGTCTGGTTTTTATTTTAAAGCCCAATCAGTTACTAGAATTTTAATAACAGTCTTTACTAATTATGATTCTAAATATAAACACTTCTGCAGGGGCACCTGGGCGGCTCAGTTGTTAAGCGTCTGCCTTTGGCTCCGGTCATGATCCCCGGGGTCCTGGGATCGAGCCCCACATCGGGCTCCCTGCTCAGTGAGGAGTCTGCTTCTCCCTCTCCCTCTACCGCTCCCCCTGCTTGTGCTCTCTCTCTCTGACAAATAAATAAAAATATTAAAAAAAAAAAACAAAACACTTCTGCTTTGCTAGCTAAGTGCCTACATTTTCTCAGACACTGAATCGCTGAAGCCTGACCTTGAACAAAATCCTCGGTGTGGTGGAGTTTTCATCATTGCCTGCCGTGCTGTGCTGATGCTCTCACAGGACGGAGGGCTGTCATCTCGTGAGCCTAGCGCCGAGGCGCCTGATGCTGGCCACCCGGGTCTAGCACTGCTACTGCGATCCCTGGGCATTCAGCGTGCCAGGCAGCTGCTCGTATTGAAATCTTCAGTATGTGAGCTGCCTCTGTTCTCTGTTGCCACTTTTTAGTATTTCCCCAAGGGTTATAACTGATGCAGACTTTGAGGAAGTTCTTCAGTAACAAGACAATTGTCGAAGAAAATAGCATTGCTTTCACAATACAGAAGCATAAAATATATATTAATATACGTTACTTAGTTGATGGTTAAATGTCTTTGGTTTAGAGTTTCATTATTCTGACACTGTCTTGCCATTGGCGTTTGAGAATGTCATTTCTACCAGTGTAATTCTGAGAAACTGCAGAACAGCCTTGCATGTACATATAAAAGCAAATAGACATTTGCAGTTCAGTCCTATTGAAAACCTTTTTAAAGAACAGCGGTTTTCCAGGATTAGCTTTAAAACATTTTAGCTAGACTGGAGATGGAGTCAGCCATCAGCTTTTTCTATGTTCCAGGTGAATAATGTCTCTATAGTTTCTTTGGCAACCCCTGCTCCTTCGCATCTGCACACATCCCACCTCTGTCTCCCTTTGTTCCTCCCTCTCTCTCCCCCCACCCTCTCTCCCTACCTCCCTTTTCCCCCTCCCCCTCCAACATTATTATTTAGACAACAGCAGTTCCCAAATAAAGGTCTGAGACATTTCCATGTATCTACAGTCACACGTGGAAAATAGCTTATAATGGCGCTGTAGCCTGTGTGTGCTTGCCAGTGGTACCAGCTGTCTGTCTGTCTTCAGACACATGGTATGCCCTTCCGTTTCTTGGAGTTAATATCTGCTTCATGGAAACATGGTGGTTCTGATGGTATTTGTTTTGTTGTAGTGTTTGGTTGCCTTGATGTTATTCGACAAAAAGTGATACTATTCTTTCAATTTCTAAAATTTAATAGGAAACCACTACTTTGCATCTTTATCGTTCTTCCTGGCTTTAAAATATTACTTAGAACTTTAGAATCTCTATTTTAATTGGGAGTTAGAATGACAACGTCACAGTCATAGGATCTGGTTTCCAATTTGAGTTCCATCAATTCTGAGTTTTAGGACCTTGAGAAAATGATATTTCTCTGAGTCTGTTTCCTTATCTGTGAAATGAAAATAATAACTCTTGCCCTGCACAAATGGGACTTATTCCGGATTTTCCACATGCTGTAACATGTGAAAATCCATCACTCGACATAACACAACAACCGATGGCCTTTTGATGGGTCGTCTTGACCGGAGCTGCAGTTACCAGTTATTCAGTCAAACACCAATTATACGCCGTGATGGTATTTTGTAGATGTGACTAAAGTCCACAATCAGTTGGCTTTTTAAAAAGAAGATTATACTATCCACATCATTGCAAATGGCAAGATTTCATTTTTTTTGATGACTCTCCGGAGTGGTGGGGGGTGGGAGGGATGGGGTGGCTGGGTGACAGACATTGGGGAGGGTATGTGCTATGGTGAGTGCTGTGAATTGTGTAAGACTGTTGAATCACAGATCTGTACCTCTGAAACAAATAATACATTATATGTTAAAAAAAAAGAAGATAGTAGGAAGGGAAAAATGAAGGGGGGTAAATCGGAGGGGGAGATGAACCATGAGAGACTATCGACTGAGAAACAAACTGAGGGTTCTAGAGGGGAGGGGGGTGGGGGGATGGATTAGCCTTGTGATGGGTATTAAAGAGGGCATGTTCTGCGTGGAGCACTGGGTGTTATGCACAAACAATGAATCATGGATCACTAATCAAAAACTAATGATGTAATGTATGGTGATTAACATAACATAAAATTAAAAAAGAAAACAAGGCAAACACTTAAAAATATGTTGATAATTCATAAAAAGTAAATAAAATACAATTCCACTTAAAAAGATTATACTAGATAAAATGAGAGGGTCTGAGTTAATCCGTTGAGAGACTAGAATAGAGCGGAGCCTTCCTGCAAGGACAGATTCTGCTGATGGGCAACAGCTTCAGCCATGCCCTCATTCTCAGCAGCCTCACCCTATGGATGTAAGACTGGCCTACCCAGCCCCTACAACTGCGTATGCTAGTTCTCCCAAGAGACTTCTTAATATAGATCTCTTACTAGTTCTGCAGCTCCGCTGGACCCTAACTGATTTTTTTTTTTAATTTTTTATTGTTATGTTAATCACCATATATTACATCATTAGTTTTTGGTGCAGTGTTCCATGATTCATTGTTTGTTCATAGCACCCAGTGCTCCATGCAGAACGTGCCCTCCTCAATACCCATCACCAGGCTAACCCATCCCCCTAACCCCCTCCCCTCTAGAACCCTCAGTTTGTTTTTCAGAGTCCATCATCTCTCATGGTTCGTCTCCCCCTCTGACATACTCCCCTTTTCTTCCTCTCCTGTTATCTTCTTTTTCTTTTTTCTTAAAATATGTTGCGTTATTTGTTTCAGAAGTACAGAACTGTGATTCAACAGTCTTGCACAATTCACAGCGCTCACCGTAGCACATACCCTCCCCAATGTCTATCACCCAGCCACCCCATCCCTCCCACCCCCAACCACTCCAGTAACACTCAGTTTGTTTCCTGAGATTAAGAATTCCTCATATCAGTGAGGTCATGTGATACATGTCTTTCTCTGATTGACTTATTTCACTCAGCATAACACCCTCCAGTTCCATCCACGTCGTTGCAAATGGCAAGATCTCATTCCTTTTGATGGCTGCATAATATTCCATTGTGTATATATACCACATCTTCTTTATCCATTCGTCTGTCGATGGGCATCTTGGCTCTTTCCACAGTTTGGCTATGGTGGACATTGCCGCTATAAACATTGGGGTACACGTACCCCTTCGGGTCCCTACATTTGTGTCTTTGTGGTAAATACCCAGTAGTGCAATTGCTGGATCGAAGGGTAGCTCTAATTTCAACTGTTTGAGGAACCTCCATACTGTTTTCCAGAGGGGTTGCACCAGCTTGCATTCCCACCAACAGTGTAGGAGGGTTCCCCTTTCTACACATCCCCGCCAACATCTGTCGTTCCCTGACTTGTTAATTTTAGCCATTCTAATGGGTGTGAGGTGGTATCTCATTGAGGTTTTGATTTGGATTTCCCTGATGCCGAGCGATGTTGAGCACTTTTTCATGTGTCTGTTGGCCATTTGGATGTCTTCTTTGGAGAAATGTCTGTTCATGTCTTCTGCCCATTTCTTGATTGGATTATTTGTTCTTTGGGTGTTGAGTTTGATAAGTTCTTTATAGAATTTGGATACTAGCCCTTTATCTGATATGTCATTTGCAAATATTTTCTCCCATTCTGTCGGTTGTCTTTTGGTTTTGTGGACTGTTTCTTTTGCTGTGCAAAAGCTTTTTATCTTGATGAAATCCCAATAGTTCATTTTTGCCCTGGCTTCCCGTGCTTTTGGCGATGTTTCTAGGAAGAAGTTGCTGCAGCTAAGGTCGAAAAGGTTGCTACCTGTGTTCTCCTTTAGGATTTTGATGGACTCCTGTCTCACGTTTAGGTCTTTCAACCATTTGGAGTCTATTTTTGTGTGTGGTGTAAGGAAATGGTCTAGTTTCATTCTTCTGCATGTGGCTGTCCAATTTTCCCAACACCATTTGTTGAAGAGACTGTCTTTTTGCCATTGGACATTCTTTCCTGCTTTGTCAAAGATAAGTTGACCATAGAGCTGAGGGTCCATTTCTGGGCTCTCGATTCTGTTCCATTGATCTATGTGTCTGTTTTTGTGCCGGTACCATACTGTCTTGATGATGACAGCTTTGTAATAGAGCTGGAAGTCTGGAATTGTGATGCCGCCAGCTTTGCTTTTCTTTTTCAATATTCCTCTGGCTATTCGGGGTCTCTTCTGGTTCCATACAAATTTTAGGATTATTTGTTCCATTTCTTTGAAAAAAGTGAATGGTATTTTGATGGGGATTGCATTGAATGTGTAGATTGCTCTAGGTAGAATTGACATCTTCACAATGTTGATTCTCCCAATCCATGAGCATGGAACGTTTTTCCATTTCTTTGTGTCTTCTTCAATTTCTTTCATGAGTATTTTATAGTTTTCTGAGTACAGATCCTTTGCCTCTTTGGTTAGATTTATTCCTAGGTATCTAATGGTTTTGGGTGCAATTGTAAATGGGATCGACTCCTTGATTTGTCTCTCTTCTGTCTTGTTGTTGGTGTATAGGAATGCCACTGATTTCTGTGCATTGATTTTATATCCTGCTACTTTACTGAATTCCTGTATGAGTTCTAGCAGTTTTGGGGTGGAGTCTTTTGGGTTTTCCACACACAGTATCATATCATCTGCAAAGAGTGAGAGTTTGACTTCCTCTTTGCCGATTTGGATGCCTTTGATTTCTTTTTGTTGTCTGATTGCTGTGGCTAGGACTTCTAATACTATGTTAAATAGCAGTGGTGAGAGTGGACATCCCTGCCGCGTTCCTGACCTTAGGGGAAAAGCTCTCAGCCTTTCCCCATTGAGAATGATATTCGCTGTAGGTTTTTCATAGATGGCTTTTATGATATTGAGGTATGTACCCTCTATCCCTATACTCTGAAGAGTTTTGATCAAGAAAGGATGTTGTACTTTGTCAAATGCTTTTTCTGCATCTATTGAGAGGATCATATGATTCTTGCTCTTTCTTTTGTTAATGTATTGTATCACATTGATTGATTTGCGGATGTTGAACCAGCCTTGCAGCCCAGGAATAAATCCCACTTGGTCCTGGTGAATAATCCTTTTAATGTACTGTTGGATCCTATTGGCTAGTATTTTGGTGAGAATTTTTGCATCCATGTTCATCAAGGATATTGGTCTGTAATTCTCTTTTTTGATGGGGTCTTTGTCTGGTTTTGGGATCAAGGTAATGCTGGCCTCATAAAATGAGTTTGGAAGTTTCCCTTCCATTTCTATTTTTTGGAACAGTTTCAGGAGAATAGGTATTAATTCTTCTTGAAATGTCTGATAGAATTCCCCTGGGAAGCCATCTGGCCCTGGGCTTTTGTTTCTTGGGAGATTTTTGATGACTGTTTCAATTTCCTTAGTGGTTATAGGTCTGTTCAGGTTTTCTATTTCTTCCTGGTTCAATTTTGGTAGTTGATACATCTCTAGGAATGCACCCATTTCTTCCAGGTTATCTAATTTGTTGGCATAGAGTTGCTCATAATATGTTCTTATAATTGTTTGTATTTCTTTGGTGTTGGTTGTGATCTCTCCTCTTTCATTCATGATTTTGTTGATTTGGGTCATTTCTGTTTTCTTTTTGATAAGTCTGGCCAGGGGTTTATCAATCTTGTTAATTCTTTCAAAGAACCAGCTCCTAGTTTCGTTGATCTGTTCTACTGTTCTTTTGGTTTCTAGTTCATTGATTTCTGATCTGAACTGCATGATTTCTCTTCTCCTGCTGGGTTTAGGCTTTATTTGCTGTTCTTTCTCCAGCTCCTTTAGGTGTAGGGTTAGGTTGTGTATTTGAGACCTCTCTTGTTTCTTGAGAAAGGCTTGTATTGCTATATACTTTCCTCTCAGGACTGCCTTTGCTGTATCCCAAAGATTTTGAACAGTTGTGTTTTCATTTTCATTGGTTTCCAGGAATTTTTTAAATTCCTCTTTGATTTCTTGGTTGACCCATTCATTCTTTAGTAGGATGGTCTTTAGCCTCCATGTATTTGAGTTCTTTCCGACTTTCCTCTTGTGGTTGAGTTCTAGTTTCAAAGCATTGTGGTCTGAAAATATGCAGGGAATGATCCCAATCTTTTGGTACCGGTTGAGACCTGATTTGTGACCTAGGATGTGATCAATTCTGGAGAATGTTCCATGGGCACTAGAGAAGAATGTGTATTCCTTTGTTTTGGGATGGAATGTTCTGAATATGTCTGTGAAGTCCATTTGGTCCAGTGTGTCATTTAAAGTCTTTATTTCCTTGTTGATCTTTTGCTTAGATGATCTGTCCATTTCAGTCAGGGGGGTGTTAAAGTCCCCCACTATTATTGTATTGTTATCAATGTGTTTCTTTGCTTTTGTTATTAATTGCCTTATATAATTGGCTGCTCCCATGTTCGGGGCATAGATATTTACAATTGTTAGATCTTCTTGTTGGATAGACCCTTTAAGTAGGATATAGTGTCCTTCCTCATCTCTTATTACAGTCTTTGTTTTAAAATCTAGTTTGTCTGATATAAGGATTGCCACCCCAGCTTTCTTTTGGTGTCCATTAGCATGGTAAATGGTTTTCCACCCCCTCACTTTCAATCTGGGGGTGTCTTTGGGTCTAAAATGAGTCTCTTGCAGACAGCATATTGATGGGTCTTGTTTTTTAATCCAATCTGATAGCCTGTGTCTTTTGATTGGGGCATTTAGCCCATTTACATTCAGGGTAACTATTGAAAGGTATGAATTTAGTGTCATTGTATTACCTGTAAGGTGACTGTTAACTGTCTGTTGTCTGTGTTTGTTTCTGCTCTTTGCTGCTTTTAGGTTCTTTCTTTGCTTAGAGGACCCCTCTCAATATTTCTTGGAGGGCTGGTTTCGTGTTTGCAAATTCCTTTAGTTTTTGTTTGTTCTGGAAGCTTTTTATCTCTCCTTCTATTTTCAATGACAGCCTAGCTGGATAGAGTATTCTTGGCTGCATATTTTTCTCGTTTAGTGCTCTGAAGATATCTTGCCAGTCCTTTCTGGCCTGCCAGGTCTCTGTGGATAGGTCTGTTGCCAATCTAATGTTTCTACCATTGTAGGTTACATATCTCTTCTCCCGAGCTGCTTTCAGGATCTTCTCTTTGTCTCTGAGACTCGTAAGTTTTACTATTAAATGTCGGGGTGTTGACCTATTATTATTGATTTTGAGAGGGGTTCTCTGTGCCTCCTGGATTTTAATGCCTGTTTCCTTCCTCACATTAGGGAAGTTCTCTGCTATAATTTGCTCCAATATACCTTCTGCCCCTCTCTCTCTCTCTTCTTCTTCTGGGATCCCAATTATTCTAATGTTGTTTCGTCTTATCATATCACTTATCTCTCGAATTCTGCCCTCGTGATCCTGTAGTTGTTTCTCTCTCTTTTTCTCAGCCTCTTTATTTTCCATCATTTGGTCTTCTATATCGCTGATTCTCTCTTCTGCCTCATTTATCCTAGCATTTAGTGCCCCCATTTTTGATTGCACCTCATCAATAGCCTTTTTGATTTCGATTTGGTTAGATTTTAGTTCTTTTATTTCTCCAGAAAGGGTTTCTCTAATAACTTCCATGCTTTTTTCAAGCCCAGCTAGTATCTTTAAAGTCATGATTCTGAACTCTAGGTCTGACATCGTACTAATGTCCGTATTGATTAGGTCCCTGGCTGACGGTACTACCTCTTGTTCTTTTTGCTGAAGTGATTTTTTTCGTCTTGTCATTTTGTCCAGAGGAGAATAGATGAATGAGAGAACAAAATGCTAACAGGTTTACAACGTCCCCAGCAAATATACTGTATACAAATCAGAAAAGACCTGACACCAGGGGAAAAGAAAGGGAAAGAAAGAAAAAAGAAAGAGAAAAAGAAAAAAAAAGAAAAAAAAAGATAAAAACAAAACAAAACAATACAAAAAAGGCAGAATATGATCAAATATGATCAGGCTAGTGCATAGATCAGTGCCACACACTAGATTTTGGGCGTATTTTGGTCTGTTAGAAAAAAGTGCCTCCTAAAATTTTAAAGGAAGAAAGACATATATGTACAAAATAAGGGTTGATACAATGAAGGGATGGAAGATGACTGTAAAGATGAAAATTATAAAAGATTTTATAAAAGGACTTGGTAAGATAAGTTGTTTGAAAAAAGAAAGAAGATTTAAGAAAAAAAAAAAAGGAAAAAGGGAGAGAATGTGATCAGGCAGGAGACTAGAACAAAGCCATACACTAGTGATTTAGGGTATATTTTGATCTGTTAGAAGAAACTGTACCTCAAAATTTTAAAGAGAGAACAACTTATATATATATGCCAAAAATAAGGGTAACTACTATGAAGGGATAAAATATGACTCTAAAAATGAAAAATAAAAAATTTTTTTTGTTTTTAAAAGGGATTTATAAGATGTTGGTTGAAAAAGGGAAAAAGAAAAATAAAAAAAAAAACAGTCAACAAAAATTAACTTTGATGAAATAATGAATCATGGTAAAAAAAAAAAAAAAAAAGCCATGAATCTATGTGCAGTATTCCCCTAGCGCTGGAGTTCTCCTATTCTCCTTGATCGATCAACTTGGTCTTGGCTTGCTGGCTGTTTGTGCTGATCTTCTGGGGGAGGGGCCTGTTGCTGTGGTTTCCAAATGTCTTTGCCGGAGGCGGAATTGCCCCGCCCTTGTCGGTCCGGGCTAAGGAAGCTGCTCCGGTTTGCTCTCCGGAGCTTTTGTTCCCTGCAAGCTCTCCGTACAGCCTTGGAGGACCAGGGCAGAAATGGTGGCCTCCCAATCTCCACTTGGAGGAGCTGAGAACTCGGGGCCCCGCTCCTCAGTGCGCCCCCAGAGAAAAGCAGTCACTCCCGTGTCCCCGGTCTCCGGCCACACTCCGTGCTCACCCGGCCTGTGACCGAGCGTTTCTATCTCTGGCACCCGACCCCGCGCGGAGTCTCCAAACCCAGCAGATCCCTGCGGTGCGCTCCCGCGCCGCTCCTCCCTGGGAAGGAAGGGGAGTCTCCCCGGATCTGTTGCTTGTTGGTCCCTGCTGGGGGAGCCGTGCCCCGACTGGGCCGCAGATCACAGTTTATGGCCACCCCGAGCTGAGAGCCCGCGCCTCGGCTCCGTATCTGCAGCCGGCTTCCCCGCTCTGATACCTGGGAGCTCTGGCGCACTCAGGCACCCCTGGTCTTTCTGTGACCCCGAGGGTCCTGAGACCACACTGTCCCGCGAGGGTTCCACCCCCCGCTTAGCCACTGCAGCGACGTCCCTCCGCCGAGCCGACTTCTAAAAGGTCCGATTTTGTGCTCCGCGGCTCTAGCACTTGCCAGAAGCGGCCGACGGAGGCCCCTCCCCCGCCGTCTATCCTCCCGAATATCGCCTGGGATTCACTTCTCCGCACGTCCTACCTTCCAGTAAGTGGTCGCTTCTCTGTTCAGAGAGTTGTTGCTACTCTCCTGTTCGATCTCCTGTTGAGTTCGTAGGTGTTCAGAATGGTTTGATCCCCATTCAGCTGAATTCCTGAGACCAGACGAAATCTAGGTCTTCTACTCCTCCGCCATCTTGCTCCGCCCCTCCCGCTGGACCCTAACTGATTAACACACTGTATTAATAAAATGAAGACCAATGGCCTATGGTCATTTAAATAGACTCAAAAAGCATTTCACAAAATTCAACACACTTCCACTCAACATTCCACAACCACTCAACAAACTGGGCATAGAAGGGAATTTCCTCAATCAGATTAATCCTGTGTATGAAAAACAACATTGATGTCATAGTGAGTGATGGAAGACTCCATGTCTACCTGCTGCCCTCCTCCCAAGACCATGAACAAAACCAGCTATCTGCCCTCACCACTTCTATTCAACATTGTACTGGCGGCTCTAGACGGAGAAATTACTGAAGAAAAAGAAGTAAAAGGCACTCACGGTAGAATAAAAATCTGTAGTTACAGTTGGCCTGTTATGTTACCAAAAAAATTGTAAGAAGTTCACTAGAAAATGTGTTAGAACAGTAAATGAGTTCATACACACCTTGGCACACAAGATCAATGGGCACTAATCAGTTGTACCAGCAAAGACATGTCACTGATTGTGAGGAACCATCTCCATCTGACTCATCACAATCCCATTATGGAAACAAACCTTTCATTGCCCACAAATAAAATATCCATATTTTCCAAAGAGTAAACATGCTGCAAAGCCAGTTTCTGATTAAGAATATTGAGAAAAGTGTCCCAACCATATGAAAATGGAACAACAAATAAAAGTACTTTCTTTTAATTCTTGGATTACAGATTGAATCTCAAAATTTGAGTGGTTGCATATTTATAAGACTATTTTTGTAAATAATGTACATTAGAATAAACTGAAAATATTTGAAGTAATGCTTATAAGGGAATTCACATATTTAATTTTATTTAAAAATAAAGGATAAGAAATACCAGAAAAGTATGATATGTAGTGAGTTAAAAAAATTTTTTTTAAAGATTTTATTTATTTATTTGACAGAGATACAGCGAGACAGGGAACACAAGCAGAGGGAGTGTGAGAGGAGAAGCAGGCTTCCCGCAGAGCAGGGAGCCCGATGCGGGGCTCGATCCCAGGACCCCGGGATCATGACCTGAGCCGAAGACAGACACTTAACTGACTGAGCCACCCAGGTGCCCCTAATCTATAGTAAGTTAGAGAAATATAAAATGAAACTTAAATTTTACAGTGAAATTGTATAATCTAAGGAAAGAAGGAAGGGATTAAGGAGGATAAATGCAGAAAATAATAATTTAAAAATAACACCAAATCATATTGTAGCTAACTGAATATAAACAGGGAAAGATGATAGTCGTACAAAATAAGAAATAACAAGAGGGAAATAACCATAAAAATAAGACAGAAAGGTAAAAGTATCCTAAGAAACTGCTGTTCTTTTATACTAATTTAGTGAAAGTGGATAAAATGTGTTATTTTCTACAAAGTAAGAATTTATCAAAAGGACTCTAAAAGAAAGGGAAATAAAGAAAAGATTAATTAGCATAGTAGCATCAGAGAAATCATCATCTAAATTCTATTTGTTTGTGAAACACCAGTCCTGAGGTAATTTGCATAGCATTTCTTACAGCCATAATAATAGATCATTTTAATGTTAAGCCAATCCAGAGCATAGACGATGAAAAAATAGCTAATCTAATCATATTTGGAGAAAATAATATTGGTAGCAAAATTTATTTTATTTTATTTTTTATTTATTTATTTGAGAGAGAATGAGAGACAGAGAGCACGAGAGGGAAGAGGGTCGGAGGGAGAAGCAGACTCCCCGCCAAACAGGGAGCCCGATGTGGGACTCGATCCCGGGACTCCAGGATCATGACCTGAGCCGAAGGCAGTCGCTTAACCAACTGAGCCACCCAGGCGCCCAGCAAAATTTATTTTAAAAAAGGAAACTCCAGGTAAAGCTAATTTAGGTATGCCAGGTTCAAAATTTTTGGTAAAATAACAACTGATGCGTTATGGAGAAGGTAGATGACGGGAGGTATTTATACCACCAGGTATTAATGCATGATATGAAGCCATGTTGACTAAAAGCAGTGCAGTATTAGCCCAGGGATGGAAAGTCCAGAAATCTATCAAAATGCTTAAATTACTTTAGGTTATTATAGTGGTATTGGCCACTTGAAATAACTTTTAAAATACAGAAAATTATAGATATGTCAATAAATAGTTTTAGAGCAACTGAATGCTGTCTGTAAAGTAAAATAAAGTTGCAGTCAAACATCACTCTGCATACAAGGTTAAATTTACAAAGAATTGTAATGTTTAAAAAAAAAGAGCAGAAGTAATTCTGTAATACAAGTGGAATACACACACACACACACAGACACACACACACACACACACGTTTTTTTATTTTCATCCTATTTGGGAGCTATTGCACTTTTAAAGATCAATTATCACATTAATGCCAAAGGTAACTGCTTCTGTTCTCAAATGTCCATTTTATTTATTTATTTATTTATTTATTTATTTATTTATTTATTTTAGGTTTTTATTTAAATTCCAGTTAGTTAACATACAGTGTTATATTAGTGTCAGGTATACAACATAGGGATTCAGCACTTCCAAACATCACCACGTGCTCATCAACAAGTGCGCTCCTTCATCCCTGTCACCGATTTCCTCCCCACCCACCTCCCCCCTGGTGACCATCAGTGTTCTCTGTAGTTAAAGTCTGATTTTTGGTTTGCCACTGTTTCTTCCCCCCCAACCCCCCTTTGCTTTTTTGTTTTGTTTCTTAAATTCCATGTATGAGTGAAATCATATGATATTTGTCTTTCTCTGATGTATTTCGCTTGGTATAATACTCTTTAGCTCCATCCATTTCATTGCAAATGGCAAGATTTCATTCTTTTTATAGCCAAATAATATTCCTTTGTATGTGAATATTATGAGAAACTAAATGCCAACAAATTGGACAACCTAAAAGAAATGGGTAAATTCCTAGAAACATATAAACTACCAAAACTGAAATAGGAAGAAATAGAAAATTTGAACCAGCAAAGACATTGAATCAGTAATCAGAAACTCCCAACAAACAAAAGTCCAGGACCAGATGACTTCACAGGCAAATTCAACCAAACACTATTTCAGAAAATAGAAGAGGAAGGAAAGCCTCCAAACTCACTCTATGAGGCCAGCATGACCTTGACACCAAAACCAGAGAAAGACTCCGCTAAAAAAGAGAACTACAGGCCTGATGAGCATGGATGCAGAAAGTCTCAGTAAAATACTAGCAAACTGAATGCCTCAATACACTAAAAAGTCATTCGTCAGGACCAAGGGATTTATTCCTGGGTTGCAAGATTGCTTCAGCACTTGTAGATCGATCAGCATGATACAACACATTAATAAAAGAAAGGATAGGGGCGCCTGGGTGGCTCAGTCGTTAGGCGTCTGCCTTCGGCTCAGGTCGTGATCCCAGGGTTTTGGGATCGAGTCCCACATCGGGCTCCCTGCTCAGTGGGAAGCCTGCTTCTCCCTCTCCCTCTACGGCTCCCCCTGCTTGTGCTCTCTTTCTCTCTGACAAATGAATAAGAATCTTTGAGAGAAAAAAAATAAAAATGAAACGATAAGAATCATATGATCTTCTCAATAGATGCAGAAAAAGCATTTGACAAAGTACAACATCCATTCATGATAAAACTCCTCAATATGGTAGGTTTGGAGGGAACATACCTCAACATAATAAAGACCATATATGAAAAACCCACAGGAAAAATCATACTCGATGGAGAAAAGCTGAGAGCTTTTCCTCTGTGGTCAGGAACAAGATAGGAATGTCCATTTAGTTTTTAAATAAAAATTGGGAGCATTAGGGTTGTGTGTGTGTAACACCATGTCTAAATTTTGCATTCCATATTTTAGGGTGATTTGTCTATAACTGGTAACATATCTTTTGTTTTTAAATGTCTAAGACAGAGGCCAAGCATTATAATTTCCATAATGTGTTCAGGTTGTGAACACTTGATAGTGTGGCCTTAATGCTCATCAATTAATCCTAAGTATATATTGTTACAAAAGTACTATAACTTAAGAGATTGAAATTAGAAAATGAGTTGTTTTGGTTGCTAGCCACACCTATTCCAGAGCGTCATCAATTCCTGAGTCTACAGTCAAGAATCTTACCTTCTAACGGGAGATAAGTACATCACGTGCACACACACACAGAGAAATATATAGTACATGTCAGGGGCCTTACCAAGGACTGGTGGCAGGAGTTTATATCCTAGTGCAGGCAATAAGAGGGTAAATTGTCTCTATAACTCTTAAAAGTAATAATAAAATGGACTCAAATTCACTCTGCCTTTTTTATTGTCATGTGCATGTAAACCTAAACAATATCTGCAGTAAAGTACTCTTCCTGGAAAAAGTCTGAATTTTAGACACCATGGTAATAGAAGTGTTTCATTAATATATAATAATGTATAGACACATATATGTTTCAAATTAGAGTGTTTTATTAGTTATTATACTTTAATAAATACTGTTTTGTTGGTGGAAAATACTTAGAATAACGGAGGGTTGACTGAGTGACTTTGTCATTTTTTGGGGCTGGCTGCCCAGGCCCGCATCCTCTGCCAGTGGCCTTCAGCCCTGGATCTAAGGCAAATGATGCTAGCACTGTGGGTGTAAGGATGAAAAAATGAAGAAATAGAATTTGAATCATTTCAATCCATTTGTTCTAGGTGACTACTTAGATAGTTAATTTGTGTTTAAAATTTAAAATAGGGAAATATAATGTAAACTGCAAGTTGTAATATATTCATTAAGGAGAAAATTTTAATTCATATATAAGACATTTTAAAGAATCTGAGTTGTATATTTAAAATAGAAATTTATTCTGTTGGGGTTGTTAATTGTTTAAAACTGAACAAATCAAGAAACTACTGAACTGTCCATATTACTGAGAATCATTCTGTCCCATAACAGAAGGGATTTTTCAAATCCTGTGTCCAGGTGTCCACAACATTGGTGCACCCCAGTAGATAAGTCAGTGATTTTCAGTAAGTAAGGGGAGCGGGTAGCTAATGGTTATCTCCGCACGTGGGCCATCAGTGGTCGCTGTCTGAGGAGGAGTGGCCAGGACGTGGGCAGGGACAGGTGAGCCCGTCGCAGATGCTGTCTGTGGCTGACTTGCTTACGTACTCACTTGGGACTTAACTTGCAGCCCTCTGCCGTTGCCTGCAAAGTCTGTAGCGTGTGCTCTCCGGGGTGCCTGAGGCTCCGACTGACTAAGGCAGCAGGGAAGGCGGACGACAGTAAGCATCTCCATACGGGGCTGTTGCATGACTTGCTAAAGCAAATGTGGAAATGAGGGAGATCGGGACTGTTTACTGCCAGGTGCACATTTGCCACAGATTTCTTCAAGAGCACTAAATACCAGTTTTGATTCAATTTGAATAGGGACATTGCCTGAACTATTTTAAATCACAAGGTCATTGTTTCCACCAGCTGAGGCAGTAGTGACTGGCTTGAGACTGTTGCCCCAGTGACCTGTTTGAATGAGAAAGCCGAAAGTTACCAGGAAGATTAGTTTAGTAATAAGAATGAAATAGACACAACTAGATAAAGAACAAACATCCGAAGAAGCATTTTTGAAAGAAGAGGTTGTCTTTAGGAGAAGGTTAAACAGTATTGATCCAGCTTCTCAAAAAACTAAAAAGTACATAATAATTTTAAAATACCTGAAAGAAGAGAAACAACGGTTCCAAAATATACTATCAAAGAAGGGAAAACGAAAGGTGGGCTCGAACTCACATAAAATCGAAGTGAAATAAGCATCTTCCTCCCCTTGTGCACATGTATTTTGAACATAAGTCCATCTTCGTGTTTCACTCTCATGTTCTAGGTGAAGAAATGTTAAGAGAAAGGGACAGAAAGAGGTGGTGCGTTGGGGGTTCTTGAAAGATGACAGTTGAACTATGATGGACTATGACACTGGAATTCATTAAGATAAAATTATATCACATAAAGGCTGGATTTTAAATTTCATTTCTTTCTTCACCAGTGTGCACCCCTACCTGAGATGTGAACACCTTTAGGGTGGAGGTGATGACTTGTAATAAGAGCTCGATGAATGTTTGATGATGAGGAGTAGGTAACACCACAGGTATGTTCAAGTTTATAGTGGACGGTGCACAGCACATCAGAGAAAGAGTCCTGCAGCCATAAATATTTAATGAAGTCAAATAATTTATTGGCAGAATATCTTCATTCATCCCTTCAATGATATTATTTAGTACAGAAAGCAAATCTTCATTCATTTTTTAAAAATTTTATTTATTTGAGAGAGAGAGAAAGCGCGAGAAGGAGAAGCAGACTCCCTGCTGAGCAGGGAGCCGCCGTGGGACTCCATCCCGGGACCCTGGGATCATGACAGATGCTTAACTGACTGAGCCACCCCTCCATTCCTTTTTGAATTCAAATCACCATAGGAAGAATTTGTAGATGTCCATATATTGTCTACATGAAGCCATCAAAGGGTTGTAACCAAAGAGTTGTATGGATCACTTTGTCAATCTTTTAAAAGGGGTTATATTTACATTCAGCACAGAACGTAGAGCAGATTGACAAGAAATGTAGATGCAGTGAAATTGTAAACTGAAATTGTCATAAATTTCTAAGGTGGCATTTCATCTGACAACCATTACTGTCATCTCACAGTCGGGCTATGTAACTATAGAACCCTACAGTATTTACGAAAAGAGGTAAATCATAAAGGGCTTACGTCAGATAACTTTGGCTCTGGGCTAGTTAGTCTTAGCCACATAATTGCTCTAAAATTTTTGGCAAATCAGGTTACTTCTTGGACATTACATTTCTGCATGTGTGTGTGTGT
Source organism: Eumetopias jubatus (assembly GCF_037043125.1). Lineage (NCBI taxonomy): Eukaryota > Metazoa > Chordata > Mammalia > Carnivora > Otariidae > Eumetopias > Eumetopias jubatus. The sequence continues at coordinate 87,225,498 of NW_028274823.1, read as the reverse complement.
CTGTGTGCGCGTTCATGTGTGCATGTGCGCATGTGTGTGCTAATATTTTAATGTTTATGAAAACGCTTTGTAGACTGCAGAGTATATAAATTGTATATCACAAATTCCAAGATGTGCTTTACTTTTCATGTATGTAGTAACACTGGAATTAGGTTATGTCTTTGTAAGTGCTATTTTTTGGGGTGATGTAGACAGCTGTTTTTGTTATATACATTAAAAAAGGTTACTCTTACATGGTATTAAAAGAAATATCCATCCATTTAGGGACCCAGGCTAATAAGAGTTTATGCCATTGTCTTTCAAGAATGCTCATGAGGTCACCTCTGTTCCATTCAGCCTAAAGGGAAAAGGGCACAGGAGCACCCTGGGGGACATATATTTGGATCAGGCCATTTTAGATTATATTCACATGGCCAGATCTTTATTAGGTGACCTCACAAAACTATAAATTGGGCTGGGAATGGTAGTTTCTATATGAGCAGTCCCTCACCAGAAGGGAAATGTGATAAGTGGGGGACGATGCTGGAGGATGCTCTCTCTGACTTTGCTGTTTTTGATTTTGCAATAGACACCTGTTTCTTTCACTGCAGTTATCATTTTTCTTTAAATCAATTTTAATCACTTATTAATTTTCTTTTCTTTGTACCCCTTGCTACAAATACCATAGGTAATTTTTTCCCCTCTAATGTATCCGCACAGCTATCCACAACAAATACAGTGATCTCATTGTAGTTTTAATTTTGCTTTTTCCTGGTGACTAATACTGTTGAACATCCTTTCATGTGCTTATTTGCCGTCCTTATAAACTCTTCAGCAAATTTCTTTTTTTCTCATTATCTAATCTGATTGTTTTTGTTATTTTTAACTATTAATTTTTTAGTATCATTCATGTATTCTAGATAAAAGTTCTTGGTCAGATACCTGGTTTGCACATCATGTAGCTTGCTTTTCAGGCTTTGAGAATTAGAGAAAGTCAATTTTGGCATTATTTTCTTTTATGGATTGTGCTTTTGGTGTCAGATCTAAGTCACTCTTGCTTAACCCTAGATCCTGAAGATTTTGTCACCATTTTCTAAAAGTTTTATAGTTTTATATTTAACCCAGTTATCCATTTTGAGTTATTTTTTTGTGTAAGGCATGAGATTTCAGCCTATTTTTTCCTTTCACCCATGGATTTCCACTTGTTCCAGCATCATTTCCTGAGAAAGCTGTCCATGTCTCTACTGAATTGTTTTTGCATTATTGTCAAAAATTAGTTGGCATATTTCTGTGGATTTTTTTTTCCAATAAAGATTTTGCCCCATTGGTCTATATGTCTGTCGCTGTGCCAGGACCACCCAACTTTGATTATTGTGGCTATATACTAAGTGTTGATTATTGTGGCTATATACTAAGTGTTAATTTGGGGCAGACTGATTCCTCCCACTTTATTCTCCTTTTTCAAGGTTTTAGGCTAGTGCATTTTTATTTCCATATAAATTTGAAAATAATCTTGTCTATATCTACAAAAATCTTTCTGGGATTTTTTATCCGAAATTGCATTAAACCTACATATCAGTTTAGGGAGAACTGACATATTCACTATGTTGATACTTCCAATACATAAATACAGTAGGTCTCTCCATTTATTTAGATCTTCTTTGATTTCTTTCATCAGTGTTATGTAGTTTTCAGTATACACATAGTACACATATTTTATTAGAATTACACCTAATTTCTCTTTTTTTAGCTTATACATGTTATTATATTTTAAATTCCATATCCATGAGTTAATTGCTTTTATATAGAAATGTAATGGTTTAGTTTATATTATCTTGTATCCTGCAACCTGGCTGAACCACTTCAGAGGCCTAGGAATTTATTTATGGATTCATTTGGATTTCCTTCATAGGTAATCCTGTCATCTGCAAATAGAAACAGTTTTATTTATTCCTTTCTGATCCACATGAATATTTTCCTTTTCCTGCCATATTGCACTGACTGTAACTTCCATCAGTATGTTCAATAAAAGTAGTGAGAGCAGATGACCTTGTCTTATTTCCAATTTTAAGGGAATAGCAGTCTTTCACCATTTATATTACCTGTAGATTTTCTGTGGATAATCACTATCAATTTAAAGAAGTTCCTCTCTAGTCGTACTTGTTTTAGAGTTTCTACCATGAGTGACTGTTGGATTTTGTCAAGTGCTTTTTCTGCATCATTTGGTAAATCATGTGATTTTTCCTTAGCCAGTTAGCATGGTAGATTGCATTTATTTATTTTTGAATATCGAAGCAGACTTCTTTCCGTGGAATAAATAGTACTAGGGCATGAGGTACAATTCTTCTTACATATTTGTGAATTTTATCTGCTAATATTTTGTAAAGTATTTTTTTAATCTGGAGCTGTGAAGAATATTGGTCCTTAGTTATATGTGATGGAGTCATTCCCCAAAATAAGTGAAGTATGAAAACCTCACCTCTTTCCACATCCCTTTACAACACCTCCCATTTGTAATATAGTTGTCTCAAATATTTTATCTGCATTCATTTAAAACCACATCGGAGGACGTTTTAAGTTTTGCTTCCACTGTCAAACATAATTTAGAAAATTTAAGAGGAAAACACAGCCCATTGTATTTTTCCAAGTTTTTTCTTAGCCGTGTGCTTCTTTCCCTACTGATGTCCTAAGGTTCCTTAATTTATTGTTTTCTTTCTGTTTAGAGAGCTTGCTCTTAGGCATTCCTTTCAGGTAGGTTTGATGATGACAAATCACATCAGGTGTGCTCCATCTGATAACATTTAGATTTCCTGTGTATTGCAGAAAAGGTCATTGTCATTGCATGTAGGATTCTGGGTTGACAATTCTTTCTTCTTCTTCCCCTCCTTCCCTTCCCCTCCCTCTCCTTCTCCTGTGAGCACTTGAAAAATGCTCTGCAAACTTCTCTACCCTCCATGGTTTCTTGTGAGACACTCCTGTCATTCAGGTTTTTTCCCTAGAGGTAAGTTGTCATTTCTGTCTTACTGCTTTCAAGACTTTCCCTTTGTCTTTAGTTTTCAGAATTCCAGCTATGATGTTGTGTGAATTGGGTGTTTTCTGTTTTGGGCTCACTCATCTTGAATCTGTGGGTTTATGTCTTTTGCCTCATTTGTCAAACTTTAGCCGTGCTTTCTGCTCGTATATCTCAGGCACTCCCCACTACCCTCCGAGGACTCCTATGTCTGATATTTTATGATGTAGTCCTGTTTTCTGTTATTTGAGTAATTTCTGTTCTGTGTTCCAGGTTAATGGCTCATTCCTGTCTTCTCCATTGTACTGTTCAGCCTGTTCACTGAGTTATTTCAGTGAGTGTGTTTGCATTTGGGTCTTCTTAGTAACTGTTTCTTTGCTGACATGTTCTATCTTTTCATTTGTTTCAAGTGTGTTTATAATTGCTCTTCTTAGCAATTTTGTGATAGCTACATTAAAATCTTTTATCAGGTAATTTTAACATCTCTCATCTCAGCATCGGTTTCACTTAATCATCCTTTTCCATTCAGTCTGAGATTTTCCTGATTTTTCTCTCATGTGTGATATTTAAATGGAAAATGGCATATTTTGGATAATAGGTTCTCTGGATCTTGTTTAAACCTACTGTTCTAGCTGCTTTCCTTGGACACTGCGGTGGTACAGGACATAGGGGGCCCCAGCTCCTTACTTTGGAGGGATCAGAAGTACATTTTGCCCACTCAGAAGGGTCTTTGTTAGTGCTGGGTGAGCGTGGAGGTTCTGGTTCCCATAGGCATCAGCTGTCCCTCAGGGTAGTGGGCTTCTCACCCCCGGTGGGGATAAACTTACCAGCCCCTATATGTCTGCCTCTGACATCACTGTATCTTACGTCTTCGAGAACATGGAAGCATAGGCTCCCCACTTGGCCTTGGTGAAGGTGGAGTCTGTTTGTTTGTGATACTTATCTGGATTGGAGGAATTATCTTCTAAATGTTTGCCATATTAGTAGGCTGCTCCTTTCTCTAAGGCTTTAATGGGACTTTTTCTGTTTGTGCCCACTGGCTTTTCTGGGTTACTGGCTTCTTCAGTTACATTTCTAATACAGGAGTCAAAAAGAATACCCAGAGAAATCTCCCCTGTGCCCTTCCTTGGGTCTTGAGGTCCCTACACAGTGTGACTTTTCTATACACCTTCCAGAGAACCTTTTAATATATATTAATCTACAATGTAACATAATATATATAAAATAACTAATGCCCAGTATCGTGTGTTATATTTAGTGTGAAGGATGGGGAATGGTATGTCTACTTAATGATCCTGGAAGTCTTTGTAGCCTAGTTCGTAAGAGTACTGGTTCTGCAATAATCATGGGTTTAAATTTTAGTTCTGTTACACAGAAAATCTGGACCATTAGGCAAGCCTCACCCCGTTTTTCCCTAAGAGTCTTTCCTTTAAACTAGAGATCACTTACAGGATCCACGTTAGCTATTACAAAGATCAAACATACACATTTTGCAGTGCGTAGGGCACATATTTAGCAACCAATTAACTAGAGCTATAAAATGAGTCCTTTTTTCTGTATATTCAGAATTTTTTATAAAAAAGTTATTTATAGAAAAGAGAGAAATCCCTAAATGGAGCATCTTTAATTCTGAAGATCTGCAGCTCCCCTCATGTGGTTTCCGTGACGTCCTGATCGCCGTGGCTTTCCTTCGTCTCAGCTGGCTCTGGAGAGCGCGGCCCCATGGCCGCCAGAGTTCTGAGTTCAGATTCGCTCCCACCAGCGGTTGTAGCGGCAGCTGTGCAGATGCTGCCCCGTAGCTCGGGGACACGTCCTCCTCTTGACTTTGTGTAACTGGGCATTACGACTGCATCCGCTCCGCGGGTGCTTGCGAACGCACGTGCACACACTCAGATATGCACACACACGCCCGCACAGCCTCGCACACTGACACGCACACACAGGCACATGCACGCATGCACATGTACACACAGACGTGCACACACATACACTGACACACACACATGCACATGCACGCATGCACATGTACACACAGACGCACACACAGACACGCACACACAGACATGCACGTGCGCACACGTACACACAGACATGCACACACACACTGACACACATGCACATACACATGCACAGGCACACATGCACAGTCTCACACTGACACAGAGACACATGCATGTGTACACATGTACACAGACATGTGCACGCACACACACTGACACGCACACAGAGACACACATGAACACATGCACACATATGTGCACAGTGCACACATGCACACACACACACGTGTGCACAGCACACACACAGGCACAGACATGCACACACACAGACACACATGCGCACACAGCCTGACACACAGACACTCATTCACGTGTGCACCTGTACACACACATGCTCACAGAGACACACACTGATGCACACACATGCACACACATGCGCACACAGACACACGTGCACAGTGCGCACACAGGCACACAAACACAGACATGCACATGCACGCGCACACAGGCACACACAGTCACACAGACACGTGCACACAAACACGTGCACACATACACAGACACACACAGATGCATGCACACACAGACACACACGTACACACAGATGCACACACACATACGCACACGCACATACATGCTGCTCTGGGGCCCCCATGTTGTCCAGTTTCCTCCTGAGCCCATAGCTGCTCTTCAGCGGGTATAAACGTGCAAAGAGGTGGGGAAGTACACTTGTGTCTGTCTTTTTTTTTTTAAGATTTTATTTATTTATTTATTTTAGAGAGAGAGAAAGCGCACGAGTGCACAAGCAGGGAGGAAGGGACAGAGGCAGAGGGTGAGGAAGAAGCAGACTCCCCACTGAGCAGGGAGCCCAGGACCCGAGCTCATGACCTGAGCTGAAGGCAGACGCTTAACTGACTGAGCCACCCAGGCGTCCCTAATTGTGTCTTTCCAAAATACTTGTATTCCTCTTCACTAAAGAAAAGATTATATTTGTTTATAATGGAAATATTTTTAGGCTGGAATTAAAATGTTTAACTTTTGAATGCTGACATTGGACATGTTCCCCAGTGTTTTATTTACATGAAACAGACATGAATTTGTAAGATTGTATATTTTGAAAACTGAATGGTTGGGAAAACTGAGTAAAACCTGGATCTTGAGAAACCATATACATATATACATAATATCACTTTTTCAGCACTTTATATCTTTCCTGTCTCTGCCTAGGAACTTAAAAACCCTACTACTTTACTCCTCCACAAATCCTTCCCAATTAAAAAAAAAAATCGCGTTAGTTCAGAGCTAGTGTTTGGTGAGGTTGGTTTTGTTTCCTTCTGCATCTTAGACGAAGTGTGTTTGGCAGGAATTCGCTGTTTGGCTTTCAGACGAGTGGGAAGCATCATCATGGTGCCCTGCATGAGATCTCAGCTTTGTGCAAGAAGGGATTATGACCCTGGTGTTACCAGCACGACACTACAGGGAGGAGGCTAAATCTCCTCTCCGGATCTCAGTATGACCCGCTTAATAGGTGACACAACAAGGAGTCTGGACACACAAGCCCAGATGGTCTTGTTCAATTTGGTGAACAACTTATGACATCATAAATTATAATGCTGCATCTTCCATTTAGCACTGTGATCTTGTGCTAGCTTTTGGTAGTTCCTTTTGTATTAAAAACATTCGGTTTAAAGCAGTCAATCATATAAACGCTTGAAACTTTAAAATCAACGCAGGATTCCTGAAGAAGTGAAGAAATAGTGATGTTTTAAACAATGAATTTTCTGAAGTAACAGCTACACTTTAGCCATGTATAAAGAAAAGAGTTTCCCATTGAAACTGACAGAAATTAAAACTAATCTAAGATATATATTATGGAGACAAACTTAATTTTAAATAATATTGAAAGTTCTAATAAAATGCTTTTAAAAGTGTAGGTTAATTAATTTTTGTAAAAAGGAGATTGTATGATTTAACATCAACATTCAAATGCTAATTTAAATAGTACTTGTAATTTTTTAATTTCTTATTTAATTTATGGTCACTGATGAGTCACTTAAGCAATTTAAAATTTAGGTACTATTTAATGTGTTAAATACGACTATAATCAGAAATTGTGTGTGTGTGTGTGTGTGTGTGTGTAAACATACGGGGCTCAAACTCATGACCCTGAGATCAATACCCGAGCCGAGATCAAGAGTCAGACACTTAACCAACTGAGCCACCCAGGTCCCCAGAAATTATATTTTATTACCATTCTCAATGCAGAAAGTTTAGACTGTGCAGGCATGTGAATATGCAAAGGGTAAGTTGCAGACTGATTGCAGTATGAAATACTTGAAGGGGAAAAACACATTGTCGTCTTATAAATTGACCATGTGAGCAACAAGTGTGCTTTATCATTAACTGAAACACTTGGATTGAATGAATATGTTTTGCCCTGGAATTTATCTTCATCTTTGAAACAGATGGTCTTCATACTATTGGTTGTCAGATTAAGAAAAAAAAAATTGTTTTGTGTGATTACTCTCTAAATTACCTAATACACATTATGTCATATGACCAAGTGTCTAACTTTTTAAGTAACTGAGTTTGGAAGAATCCCTTAAAAAATTCAGCCATATAGGATGACTAAAACTATGCTTTTATAGCTAACAAAGTAAATGATGAATGAGCTAAAAAATTGACTTGTAAATCAAATTCTTTTGGGTAGTTTAATGAATTAGCTATAAGTAAGAATATTGTCAAAGCCGAATGCTGATTTTAAATCCAAGTTTTATAATTTATTAGCTCTGTGAGTCAAGTTGAGGAAATTATTTAACTGTCCTGTCTCTTGTTGTCATTACAGTTGTTTAAATATATAAAGTGAGAATGATAATGCTTAGCCATCTCAGGGGTTCCTCGGATAATAAAATAATATAGTTTTATAAATTAGACTTATATCACACTTGGTAAATACTCATATTAGCTAATATCTTATTAACAATTTATAACTAATGTGATCTGCACTGATATTTAGGGAATCCTAGTTATAACTCAGACTAAGGTTTGTCTAGCAAAATATTTTTTCAGTACAGACTTCATTTTTAGAACTGTCGTAGCTTCACAGTAAAATTAAGAGGCAGGTATGGAGATTTGCCACATACCCCCTGGCCCCCACAAGCACAGCCCCCCGCACTATCAGCACACCCTGCTGCATCAGTGCATTTGTTACAACCGATGAATATTCATTGACACATCATCCTCCAAGGTCCATACTACACATTAGGATTCACTGTTGCTTTTGTACATTCTCTGGGTTTGGACAAATGAATAATTGTATGTGTCCATTACTATTAAAAATAATGCAATATGGGGCGCCTGGGTGGCTCAGATGGTTAAGCGTCTGCCTTCGGCTCTGGTCATGATCCCAGGGTCCTGGGATCGAGCCCCGCATCGGGCTCCCTGCTCCTTGGGAGCCTGCTTCTCCCTCTGCTTCTCTCTCTCTCCCTCTCTCCCTCTGTCTCTCTCTTCCTCTGTCTCTCATGAATAAATAAATAAAATCTTTAAAAATAAATAAATAAAAATAATGCAATATGTTATGGGTGAAAATAGCAAATAAAATAGATTTCTAAAAGTACCATACAAAAGAAGCCAGGCAAGAATGGAATAAAGAGGAAGAAAAAGGGAATAAAATTCAGGGGCGGCAGAAGCAATACACATTAAAAAAAAAAAAAAGGTAGACCTACATCCGGGCATACAGTTTCTTAGATTAAAGGTCAGTAGACTGATTGTCTAATGCCGTACTGTGTGGAAATCACACAAGTCCCCCTCCTGTCACCTTCCAGTCATTATCTACACACAAGACTGCCCTGACATCTAAGAGCAGTTATCTTCTTGTCTGTTTTAGAACTTGGTATAATTAGTATCTTACCTGAGGCGCTCCTTTGTGTCTACCTTATAGTGGTTCCCCTTAGCCATGGGGTATGTTCCCAGACCTCTCGTAGATGCCTGAAAACGCAGACAGCATGGGATCCTACGTGCGTTGTGTGTTTCGCTGCACATACACACCACGATAAAGTTTGTTGATGACAATAATAAATATAGCAGTATGCTGTGATAACAGTTCTGTGAATGTGCGCTCTTGCTCTCTCTAATTACGTTATTGCACTTGCTGGGAGGACGCGAGGTGGTAACATGGCTGTGCGTACAGATGCAGGAGGTGAACGAGGTAGGCGCGCGATGCAGTGGGAGGCTGCTCGCACCCTTCTGACGCGGCATCAGGAGGATGCTCTGCTTCCAGCACCAGTCAAGCACAAGTGACTGAGACCGCGGGGAGGGGGAGGCGGCAGGGGGACTGTATTTCATTAGCCTTTTGCCTGTGACATGCATCCATGCTGCTGCTGGGAGGTACCGTTCATTTGTTTTCTTCCCTGATATCCACCTTCTTCTGATCTACCTGATGAGGAATCCACATACGTGTGTCCATTCTGGTAATTGGCATTTATGAGGTTTACCGTTGGAACCGTGGTGAGGAGTGCTAATGTGTGCACTCATAATGCCCCTGCACGCACATCTGTGTGACACGTGTGTGACATCACAGGGGAGTGTGTACCTAGCAGCCACACTCTTGCACCAGAAGGTATGGACGTGTTCGCCCTAGTCCTTACCAGAAGTGGCTTTATGAGTTTAGCATTCTGGTTGCTGGCTTGCTCCACATTGTTCTCAAAACTTGATATTTACTGGTTTCTCCACTGTGCTCCTGCTCTTTTCCACGTGGTGGCATTTCATTGCAGCTTTATTTTGTATTTTCCTGATGCCTACTGAAGTTGAGACCTTACATATTTGTTCATAGTGACGTCCAGCTAGCCCAGTAGCCCTTGCTACTAGGATAGTAGTTTTTACTGCATTGAAGTGCCGTGTTCATTGTATTTCATGTGACTGACTGTACATGGTCCAAGTATGAACCATCCAGGTAGTTTCACTGATATGCATCCTCTGTCCCTCCATCAGTCACGGATGGGTCATTGTTAACATAGCCTCACACTTGGGCTCCACACTTGGTATAGGACTTCTTCTTGCTCTTTTCTGTGCAGTTCTTTTTTTTTTTTACACTCTTAATAGACCCTTTGGTTTTTCAAATGAATTTTAGAAAGAAAGTTGTATGTCCATATGCAAATATAGTCACACTCTACTGATCTTATTTGGATTTCTCAAAATATATAATTGGGAGGAGGGGAATGATGAACCTGATATAGTGAGACCTTTAATCCACGATCATAGTATCTGCTTTTTAAAGTTTATTCTTTGAACAATTTCTTTAAATAATATCTTTTCCACATTTTTGTGTATAGAGATAAAGGGAACCTTTGTTAGATTCATTCCTAAATAGGTGGTAGTTTCAGTGCTATTACAAGTAGTATTCTCTTTATTTTTTTAAAGATTTATTTATTTATTTTAGAGAGAGAGAGAGTGTGCCTGAGTGGGCTGGGGGTAGCTGAGGGAAGGAGAGAGAATCTCAAGCAGACTCCCTGCTGAGCATGGAGCCCGACATGGAGCTCGATCCCACGACCCTGAGATCACAACCTGAGCCAAAACCAAGAGTTGGACGCTTAACCAAATGAGCCACCCAGGCGCCCCAGTAATATTCTCTTTAAATGCTCATTTTCTTCTTTGACATCATGATGACAGGCATCCTTGTTTGTTCCTATTCCGAGGAGGAATTTCTTCATCATTTTACAGGCTAGTCTAGCGTGGGTTTTCTATAGAGATTTATAGATAAATTTTTATCCTGTTAACGATATATTATTATTCCGACTTTGTTAGTTTAGATTTTGTCAAATACAGTTTTGGAATCTACCTAATGATTAATTTTTCTTTCTTTCTTTTTTTTTTTTTTACTTACGTTGAGCCACAAGGATTAATTTTCTTATGTTAAATCACTTGTATAATAAATCCCACTTGGTCATGATTCATTACCTTCTTTTTGTATTTAGTGGAATCAATTTTTTTATACTTCATGCACAATAGGATTTTCTATCTGTATTCATGAGAAATATTCTGTAATTTATGACTTTTATAGTCTTTGTCATGTATTCATTTTGTTTTGTTGGATTTGTCTCCCTTTTAAAAAGTCAACGTTTATAATACAGAAACTTTCATTAAATTAATAGCAGGCAAAAACTTGAACACTTTATAAAAAATAATTATATAAAAATACAAAAATAGACAGTAAGCACCTGAAAATGTGCTGACCATCATTTTCATCATAGATTTGCAAGTTTAGCTTCAGTAATACGGCAGGTCCTACTCACTCGTTCAGACGGAAAAGTGGTTGGAAATCTGTTTCAGTGTCCCTGTCCTCGGGTTTTACCTCTTAGTGGTCCTCTAGCCCAGCCTCTAGCCAGCCTTCCCAATCCGGCTCCTGGGGGTTCTTAAACCACTTTGTTTTACAGAAGCATTGCCTTAACTCTTTCGGGCCCAGTCTGCCTGTTTCCCCAGCTCATTACATGGCGGGATGGGCAAACCAACTCCAAATCTAATCCTCCGGCCAGTGCCCGGGGTGGACCAAAGCCTGCCAGGTCAGCTGTCGATGCTCACTGCTCCTCTGAAAGCTTCTTGCTTCTCTGGAATCTCTCTCCTCTTTAAGCACTGTTGTTTCTGGAACTCTCTATGCCTTTGAATAGATGTCTGCTGTCAAAGGGGAGCTTTGGTTCCCCAGGTAGTATCCAGTCCTACCTGGAAGCATCATTTACTGGAAGCATATACTGGAAGCAGTATACATTTTTTTTAAGATGATTTATTAGAGAGAGAGCACAGGCAGGAGAGTGGCAGGCAGAGGGAGAAGCAGGCTCCCCACTGAGCAGGGAGCCCGACCCTCGGGCTCCATCCCAGGACCCTGGGATCATGACCTGAGCTGAAGGCAGACGCTTAACTGACTGAGCCACCCAGGCCTCATCACAGTATACATTTTCAATGTAAAAAATAGTTTTTGCTATGGTAACATAGCAAAGTTGGAAAAATATGTCGATACCTACTCTGAATCTGACCCTGTGTCAGGCATTAGGGGAACAGTAACGATCCTGAGATGCTATTACTTCCAATCTTCATGAAGCTTTTCTGTTATGAAAGATAAAGATGTAACCAAGTCAGTCACAAAACAAATACTTCATAAAAGTGGAAGTAAATATTCTGACCTGGAAAGTATTTCCTTACTTTCAGTAGGAGTAGACGGTCCTTTTATTAACCAACTTCTGCCTCATCTCTTGCACACGCTAAATCCTTTGCCCGGGGGAAATGTCAAACATAGGAATTTTAATGTATAAAGAATTTTTGTAGAAGGAATAAACACTGTTTACGAATTCCTTCTATTATTATTGACTGCAAAAAATAACAGCAGACGAGAATGTTAAAACAGTTTTGTATATAGTTTTAGCATATACTGTCTAGGTGAGAAGCGGTTGCTTCTTCTTTACTCTTTAAGTGTGTGCAAGAAGCAGATGGCACAATTCAGTTATTAACAGGTGGTGCAACAGGTAAGAAATGAGAACAATTTAAGGGCTAGTGAACGCTGGGGAGCAATATCCATCCTGGCACATAGGGAATTGAGTGTGGGGTTCTCGTTAGTTCTAATGAGTATGTGTGGCCAATCTGGAGTTTTCACGTTGAATCAGCACAAAGCTATGTAGCACAGGTGTTTAATTGTCACTTGATCCAATATCTGATCTGAATAGATTAAAAGACTGTAGAACAAAACCCTCTCACTTGCAAAAACAGAAAGGCCTGGAAAACAATACTATGTTAAATTAGAAAAATTTAAGAAACTTTGAGGAGTCTATTGAGCAAAACTTAGCTTCATCTCATTTCATAAATTTTATATACAGATTTGTGTTTTTGTACATGTAGTGGCAATACAATAAAATATTTAAAATTTTAAAATTTAAAATAAAAATTTTAAATTTATTAAATACAATAAAATATTTAAATTTAAAAATGTCAGTATTTTTGTGTTTGTGGTTCAATTTTTAATACTGTTATTTTTATTCAAATATATTTGAAAGAACAAAACTCATTTTCTGATATCTAAGTACTAAAAGTTTCTTCAATGATATGTTTGCCAAAATGTCCCCAGTATATATACTAGCAGATGCTTTGGTGCATCTGGATGTACTTGTGATTTCTGTCCCATTCCAGTGAGGTAGCAGCTCCCTTAGCTTGTTGTGGAACCTTGGTCGTGGGGCGAGCATTAGGGAACACATGTGTGCTGTCTTTTCTACTCACATTTATCTACTGGGTTTGCTGTTTTTGTATGGCAGATTTGCAGACATCACCAAAAAACTTGATATTAGGTCCTCGTAACTCCAGAGATTTGTTTTCTTCAGGTCGTATTTCACAAGATACTGGAGAGATACCTCATAGTGACTTTACTGCTTCTGAATTTACCGTGTATATGGTTTAGGTATAAAAGTTCATTTGGTTTTAATATTTAGACTGTTTCTTTGCTTGTTGTCCTCATTTGTCTGGGATGTTATATTTACATATGATTTGCTATTTTTTTAAAAAAAAGCAAATGTTCAGCCTTTAAAAAAAATCACATTCCTTTGAAGATGACAAAATCAGCATTGAGAATATGTGATGTGGTTTGTTAGAAGAAAGTTAATCTGTGGATTAAGTCAAATGGATGTTTATCCAAGAAAAAAAATTCCTGTTCCTATACATTGTGTGATTCACTGATATTTGTAGTTCTGCAAACATGATTTTGGAGAATTTCTATGTCCTTTTCCACTGCACACTGTCCTGGGAAGTTTCTTTAACCTTCTGGACGTCTGCCTTCTGCTAGATAATAAAAATAGGAGTATTTTCAGGATTAAAGGAGACAGAAGATGAACGGTGTTTGGAATCTTAAGAGCTCAACAAATACCAAGTCTTCTATTTCTCCTACTTTTGCAAAGAAGAAAATCACTTGGCTACAGTGTAAAACATAAATCATTCCAGTGTTCCAGTGTCGTGTGTGTGATTGCCTAGATCTGTGTTAGGGTTTGGGAACTTTATATATAATAAATACCCCCGCATGGATCCAACAATGGTCTCTGAACGAGAATATGAGACGTGTTATCCTAGAAAGGGTGCTATTTATATTAAGAGAAAAGATTAAAAGGTGCCATTGTATCCTAAAAAGATAAGTAACTCTCTGCTCTTTTGGCTCCTCATTTAAGGAAGAAAAGGTAGAATAAGTAACTTTAAAATATATCTTCATATAAAGCCCATGTTTCTGAAGATAGTCTATGCTCCTCCCACTAAGAGGGCCGTTTTTCTTTGCAGCTTTATATCAAGCAGGAGTTTTGCAGTTAGTGAATGAAAACAGTGTTGCATTAATGAGAGCCCACAGATGTATTTGCACCCTTTCTTACAAAGGATATATTAATTTGCTAATTTAAATAAACACTGGAGAAGAAATGTTACATTTCTGTGATTCTCATATGTTGTGAAGACCAATACTTTGTTTCCAAAAACATGCATACAATATTATTTCTAATCCTAACATCATTTTTTAAAGTAAAGGTATTTTTTTATTCAGTCATGGCCTGTGTTAGAAATTACTAAAAATGAAAATTAAAATAACTACAAACATATACACACAGAAATGGAAGAAAGACAATCGTCCAAAAATATTTTATGAAAAGTTCTCCTCGATTATTATTGCAAGTGTGCAGTCTTCATTTTTCCAGGTTAGCATTTCTGACAAGCTGCCTCTGCTGTATGCAGGAATCTTCTAGGCTCATGGGCATGATCAAGCCTGTATAGCAGACCTCAGGCTCGTCATGGTAAAGGGCTCACTGACGCTAAGATACAGAGCCTCATGCGCCGCTCACGTCTCCAGCAGCCGTTAGCTTGTTTTCTGTTCCTCCCCTCCTCAGTGTGAAGAGTTTGACATATCTTGTTTTTGTAGGACATTCAAACCTTTTATCAGTTCAAGATCATTTTGAAGTCTAGTTCTCACCTTCGGCTTTTTCTAGTAAGAGGATTAACCATGACAATAGTGAACGCAGCCAGGCGCAGTGTTGGCACCTGCATCCGGCGGCCGTCAGCAGCAGCTCCATATCCCTGACACTATGCTACGCACGCTATTTTCTTCACGAAGAAAATCATGATTGTCCAGGAAAATATTTAAAAGTAAAAATATTTTGGGGCACTTGGGTGGCTCTGTTGCTTAAGCATCTGACTCTTGATTTTGGCTCAGGTCATGACCTCAGGGTCCTGGGATGGAGCCCCGTGTCCGGCTCTGTGCTCAGTGGGGAGCCTGCTTCTCCCTCTCCCTCTCTCCCTCTCCTTTCCCCTCTCCCTCTCTCTCCCCCACTGCCCCCTTCCTCAGTCTCTCCATTTCCTTCTTTTTTTTTTAATGTTTTTCTCTGTCCTTTCCCTTCTTTTTTGTCTTTCTGTCTTTATTTTTCTTCTAATAAAGCCAAGGGCATGGCAGAAGAATATTCTGAAGAGAAAGAGAGATGCTTTCATGTATTTTCATCCCATAGTTTGCCATAAAAACTGCAGATCAAATCAGTGGTTTTAATGGAAGTTGTCGATACTCTAAAACATGGATGTATATATTCTGGACAGATTGCTGTTCTGCAAAAGTTGTCATCACTCATACAGTGAGGGACTGATTGCCTTGATGTTCTTGCTTTGTGTGAGAAACGTGTTTTCTTCAGTCTTTCTGTTCTTTCCCTCAGTGTGTGGCACGGGCGTGCCTCTGCCGCCTGCCGTTCACCACAGCCTGAGAGCTCTTTACAGTCCTCTACCTGTTCTTCCACTGAGCAACGGGAGTGATGTTCTTCTAGCTTAGTCCCGCGTCTCCTGAGGCGCACCTCAGCACTTTGACCAAAATGGTTGGAGCCCATGTCTGTCTGACTCCGTCTGCATTGATTCAGTCCAGCAAGATCTCAGCAGGTGTAACTTCATGGACGTTCAGTTAGAGTCAGAGTGTCCACTCAGTGACTTAGTTCCTCCAGTTTCTGTCATCTACCCTCAACATTGGGAAGTGCTTTGCGGAAGAAAGCAAGCAAGTCAAGGAAGTTACTATCTTCTACTTTACAATGCAGTTACAGTTCCACTTTACCTACGTATTTGTAAGAGAAGACGTTGAATCCTTGCAACGTCTGCATTTCTGATGCCACTTAAATGTCCAAAAACTGGCCTTGCATTTATGCTGTGGTTTTGTTCATGAAAACAGATTGTGTTTATGATGGGGTATACGAGTTGTCTGGTTTAATAGAATATGAGTTAACTTTCAAGCATATGCTAAGACAAATTTATGTAACTTCCATTTGTCTTTTTCTACCCACCAAAGTCTTAGATGTGTCTTTTTCTACCCACCAAAGTCTTAGATGTTTATGTGCAAGCAAATATGAGTGTATTTGCTGGGCGTTTGTTGGTTTTTGTTTTGCCTTACACAAATACCGTTTATTAACAGAAAGCAGTACTTGAGGAGTCAGGTTCATGGGTGGTGACCGCCCTTCCTGCAGGTGTGGTCAGAAGGGGTGGGGATGACATCCTCAATCTGCCCTATTTTCATTCCTGAACAGGCACAAGTTCCAAGGGCCAAGTGCACCCCAGGTGCTGGGGTCTCGGTCCTGTTTCCTACTGTGACCCAGAGTTTGATGTGCAGAGCAGTGATGCCCGGCTCTTGCCCCCTGAGCCACACCCAGGGTGGCCAACATGTGGGCATAGGGCCAGGATGCATTTTGGTCTGCCTTAACTGTCTTCCCCCAGCCACATGGCAGATGGTCTCCTTGCCAGACATATTAGTCACATGGATACAGTGTCACTGAAGGTTGAAAAATGTGGCAGACTCCAATATGCCCTCTCCTTTAGGCGCCTGCTGTTCAGGGCTGATGACCGGTTCTTTTCCTCCCCTTCTGAGATGCCGTTCCTGCATGCCATCTCCAGACTGCCATGGGAAAGCTACTTGCTGGTTTTTATTTATAGGTCTGCAAGCAAGCTCTGAGCACATTAAGCCATTCTTGAAAGATATTCAATATAAATTTTTGAAAGATACTGAAAGATATATTGAAAGATATGTTCCATTTTAAGAATTGGTACATTTTGCAAGATATGTCCCATTTTAAGAGTTCATGCATTTAACTACTGGGAAGTAGGTGTCACATGTAAATTGAAATTAAATTATACTTACCCCACATATGAAACTTCCAGACTAATATTCTCAGTTGTCCTCCAAAAAAAAAATTGACAAATACACCACTTTTAAATTAAAAAGCCAGGTTCATTACGAAAAGTAACTGAATATGTGTTTCTGTATAACATCAGATTATAATTTTTTATTTCAATTATTTTCAATTGACTTTTTAACTAGTTACCTTTAGACAGAGCAGGGTATATGGAATCTGTGCCATTTTGCTCACTTGGTTTTATGTTGCATCTGAGGCCAGTATCACCAGCCACCTTAAATCTATTCAGTATTTCTGTTTAAATAACAGTAATTTACTTACAGGATCATGTTTTATTCTAGACTGTCCTAAAATTATCAAGTGATTCAGTCCCCAGTCAATGAATAATTTCCCGTTGACAGATGAACTACCTTTACGGCCCTCTCCTCGCACTAGTGATGACTCCATGGAATCACTTTGAAATACACCATTTTCCCAAACTGTCATTAAGGTAATGAGGATTCAGTGTTAAAGCATTTTTTAAAAACATAATTTTAAATGACAAGTCTCATGGAGATCAAATTTTCTGTGCACCAGACTGGTTTTAGCATAAGTGGTGAATGTTAGTGAAACCTCCAAGGTCCTCCTGTCAACAGAGCATTGACAAATACATCAATGAATTTCATAGGAAAAATAGGAAATGACATTATTTTATATCCACATCTTGTTAGTCAGGGTGCACTAATCTGCGTTTTAACAAGAGGTAACCAAGGACAACAGAAAAAGCAGAAGCTTGTTCTCCTGATGCTGTGTGCAGATTCTCTCGGGCCCGGGAAGACTTGGGGCCGCATGCTTGGATCAGTATGTCTGCCCGTTCTGTCTCTCAGGAAAGCTGCATCCAGTCTGAGGGGAGGAGGAGTGGAGGAGAAAAACAGAATTACCGCTGCGGCGCATTATCAAGTGCAGCGATGCTGAGTCAAACACAGCTGGCATGGCGGGGCACTGAGCCCGGCAGGGAGCAGGAGTGGACAGCTCCCGGGACCCACGCACAACACATTAATTATTTTATATATTCATATGACTCTTGTCTCAAGGGCAATGGTGTGTGCCTTCCATTGATGACAAGTGTTCAGACTCCCAACAACTAAGGTTTTATATATATAAGTGGACTCACATCACCCCTCTCAACCCTTACAACCTGGACTGAGAGCAAACTTCTCATGGCTTCATCCACAGCTGGGTGTACTGGAAGAGTATCTTCAAAAAAATTTTTTTTTAATTTTATTTATTTGTTTGAGAGAGAGAATGGTAGAGAGCATGAGAGGGAAGAGGATCAGAGGGAGAAGCAGACTCCCTGCTGAGCAGGGAGCCCGATGTGGGACTCGATCCCAGGACTCCAGGATCATGACCTGAGCCGAAGGCAGTCGCTTAACTAACTGAGCCACCCAGGCGCCCGTATCTTCAAAATTTTTAGGAATAATACTTCCTCACCTCAGATTCTGTATCTAGCCAGATTATATTCCATGAATAATGGTGGGACGAAGACATGTCAAAGATCTTACCACACCCAGAAACTCAAAAAAGTCTTTCTGGATATTTTCTTTGGTATGAAAAGTGGATCCAAAAGAAAGAAGTATGGAAAGTGCTAATTCACGCAGAGCAAAGACAGTGGCAAATGTGAGCAAAACTGAACAAGCCATGACTGAAAAAAATAATAATCCTGAATATGTTTGAAGTATTCAGATGTAAACTGGAATGGCAGTTCAAGCCCAGAGTGATATGGACATGGCATGGATAAGCCGCCCCGGGCCTCAGGGAGATCTGTACGGCAGGCGGCCTGAGCCCAGCGGGGTGTGGGGATTCCTGCTGTCGGTCTCCATGACTCTTCCCAGCTTGTGTCTCCACCGGCTATGTCAGGGTTTAAGTGCCTTACCGGTTCCCGGAGGAAGAAGGTTATCCATGGAAGAACAGAAGTAATCTCTGCAGTAAAATAAATAATGACAGTAAAAACTTAAGTCAGGCTCTCATTATATAGATGATAAAATTAATGAAGATGAGCACAGGTTTTGCTGTGTTGAATTCTGTTATTGATAATGAACCTAAGATTACGGATGATTATTGATAAATAATTGGATAAATAATGAAACTTTCACTGACTCTTATTATAAGTGGTGAAAGTGTGTGTTATTGGCACCTTTACTCCTATTTTGAGTATCTTGTGTTTTGTGAAGATTAAGGAAGGTAATGTTTATGAATACATATCACAGTGCATGGAAGGTATTAAGTGCTCAATAAAGACAGAAAATGATGATATTGAAAAATAGGGAAAAAATCAGACTTCTTAAGAATGCATTTATCTCTCACTCTCCATTTCTGTTCCTCCTCTTTTTCTTTATACACTGTGACCTGATTTGACATTTCCTCTGACCTGCCATCACAGAAATGTAAATTCTGTATTTCAGACATTTGGATTAAGAATATTGAGATGCAGGACTGATAGGCAATTTGAAGTAATTATTATACTTGACACCGTTTATCCCCCAGTTAAAATCAAGGAAAACACAACAGTTTTATTTGTTAAACGAGCCACACTCATCAAGCATTCTCGCTAATGTTGTCACAGGGCTTGTAGAACGGTACTAGGAAGGGGCTGTATTCTCATATTGCTGTGTGTTTCTGTCCTCTGCCGGTTACAGATACCTCATTTGGGAAGGGTGCAGACTTGGCAAATCAATTTTGAAGCTAATTCTAATTTGTGAACACATAGCTATAGAACAATTTTTAAAGGAAATATATCTTCCATTTCAAAAGAGACACAATTAAGAGATAGTGTTTTTTGTTTTAGAAGGAATATCAGAAAGCAATAATAAGGAATTATGTGGTGAGGTCCAAGATGATTCTTGAAGAGAAGACAGACCCGTGGAAGGCTGTTTTCCCAGCGTGGTCATAAACATCACAACAGCCTGTCCTAGATTTTGATGTGACCTGACCCATGGAGTAGCATCTGCTCCCAGCTCATGTTTGAGTCATTCAGGAGGATGCATGCTTTGATGTATCATTCCCAGCCCAGGGAGTGAATAACTGGAGTTGGGACAGAAGACTATTCAGACAGTGTTAATGTTTGGAGTCTGACTTATTGCCGAGAAACAGACGTATTTCCACAGCCTTTGCCGCATGGTTTTTGGTTCTTCCCACTGAATCTGTCGTGATTTGCTCCAGCCAATAGGAGAAAGGCATGTGTGACAGTGTGCCAATTCTGCGCCAAGGCCTTAAAAGCTTTTGGCATTTCTGTTTTCCCCCTCGCATCTCGGTCGTCAGCGTGAGAAAGCGTGCTGAGTTCAGCCCACTGGTTAGCCCCCTGGTTTCAGGGCCCGTCAGTTTCCATCTCGGTAAGTTGTTCGTCCCCCTTGCTGGGCATGCCTGGTACTGACGAAGCAAAGGCGTGAGTTGTCTATGCCCTTAGTCATTTACTGAAGTGCTAGCTGCACCAGTCTAACTGAAATACACTGAAATAAATAAAAATTTAATATATATAATAATCATCTGATGTCAGTAATTTTTGTAGTTATGCCCAAATTTAAGAAAACTTGGTAAAGAGAAACCAGAATATTTCAGTGCCACCACCACGTAGAAGAAAAGGATACAGTTCAATACAGCTACTTTAGTCGATTGATCTGTGGGAGAATTTTAAGCAGTCTGACCCACAATTTCTTTTTTTTTTAAGATTTTATTTATTAATTTGACAGAGAGACACAGCGAGAGAGGGAACACAAGCGGGGGGAGTGGGAGAGGGAGAAGCACGCTTCCTGCGGAGCAGGGAGCCCGATGCGGAGCCCGACGCGGAGCCCGACGTGGGGCTCGATCCCAGGACCCTGGGATCATGACCTGAGCCGAAGGCAGACGCTGAACGACTGAGCCACCCAGGCAACCCTGACCCACAATTTCTTAAAATGTAATTGACGCTCTATACTTTGTGCCTAAAAAAAGGGGGGGGAGGGAAACTTATGGATAGATATCATCCATAATTGTCAATAGGAAATCACAGATTTTATTTTATTGGTCACATAATGCATCAAAAATGCTATATTGTTTTATGGATATCCCAAACTCCCATCTTTTTGATAGTGGCTTTACATATTTTTTTTAGCAGTTTACCCACCATGACAACATAACAATCAGAATATGTTGGTCACTTGTGAATTGCGGTTTTTATAGTCTCAGATATTATATGATAGACCCCCCTTCCCCAAACCCATCATAACATGAACCCAAAATAAACTTTAGGTCTCCCGTTTGGCTGATTTTGAAGTTCTTTTTATTCCTAAATTATATCTATATCTAGCTTAGTTGTGGAAAGTATTTCAGTTTGACTTATTTGTATACGTCGTCTTTCCCTGGCAAACAGAGGATAGTTCTTCTGTTTTCGTTTTTGTTTTTTGTGTTTTTCTGTAAAAAAAGTTTTCTAAATTAGATAAACCACTTTTGCTCAACATTGATGGTAGGTGTTGCCCATGAATGGTAGGTAATTAAAGCACATAAAGATGTTTAAGAAAATGCTATCAAGTTCAACTTGGACAACACTGGTAGCACTTTGCCCTTTTTAATCAGTTTCGCCGGTACCAGTACTACAGTCACAGCCTTTCCAACTGCTGGGGCTGCAGCTTCTACTGCTGTGTCACTGGGGAGCTACTTATGTTCATTGTGAAGATCCTAGTTTCTTGAAATGCCAAAATTATTTGGGATCTAACTATATTAGGCAATTATCTGGTGATTATATTAAGATCATTTATTGCTCTATCTTTTAAAAAATTACAGCTAGCCTTCTGCAATAATATTGAGAAATGCTTTAGTCCTTTTATTTTGTCTGTTGTCTAACAAAGTCCTTGAAATGTAGCAGCCACCAAATAAGCTTTTGTTAAATAGATGGAAAATAATCCCATTTATATACCATTTCTGAAATAACACGCTGAAGACTAGTTAACATCCCTTTTATTGCATCACTTTTTTGAAAATGATAGGAAGTAATATAGACTGTGTAGCACAGACTTTAGATTTTTACTGAACGCCTCAGTCTCCTATAAAGGAAAGATGTTCTTAATATATCAGATGTGTTGATCACATTGCATTTGTGTTTCATGGACTTCAGTGAATTTTGAGTTATAATATGAATTTGTGTCTTTAACCCCTTCTTCAAGGTTAGGGTTATGGTTGCCATGGAAACAACTTCTCTTTAATATGTACCAACCCTCAACTGTATCTACAGCATTTCTGCATAGAGTCCTTAAGTTTAAACTAAGGGAGAAATTCTCAATGGATGTGTACATTGTAGATTCTAGAATCATTTTTCTTGATCGCCTACAGAGATTGAGTTCTTCATTTTTAGATCTGTTAGGAAATGCCCCTGTCATTTCCCTCCTATTGTCTGAAGGGGAAATTTATAATATGTCTATATGATGACTGTTTTTTTTTACGTTTTACATTAACAGTTACCAAAATTTGTGACGTTATTTCATATTGCTCGTAGAATATACTTAGATCACAGGTAAGTTGTAAAAAATATTATTTCTTCTAAAACTCCAAGTTATAACTGCAGTGTTATACTTAGCTATCCATGTTTTTCTTTATGAACTTATATATAATTTTTCTAAAGTTCATCACATACTTCACCACAAAATCGTATACTTGGTTGTCCTGGATCGGGTTACTACAAGCAGACACTGAGATGAAGTTGTATCTGAGAGCGATGTTTTCAGAAGGTGTTCCAGGAGAAACTGGTGAGGGAGATGAGAAGCACAAGAATGGAGAGGAAGAAGAAAGACAAAGGTGTTATTTCATGTGAAGTCCCAGTCTTGACTCAATTTTGGAGAAACTCCAAAGTATCATTTTGACTACAGGGTTTATTCTGGCTTGAAGAAAGGAAGCTACATTTTCATATTCTTCCATCTGTCATGATTGACTATGAGCAATCATCCTAGTTCTCAGTGCCTCTCTAGGTATTTATTCAAAGTGGTTCTACTTATCCAAGTTCACTTTCTGATAAATTTTGAAAGTGTGGGCCATTAGGAAAGGAGCTAATAGAACTTGGGAATAGACCTGCACAACCAGGAAAAGGAACATGAAGAGACCTAGTTTGAATACTAACGTATTTCTTGGTAGTTGACCCCTTGCACTGATCAGCTCCACTTCTCAAATTAAGTGTACTCCATTCAGTCCCAGAATCCACGTGATTGTTTTTGGTTACAATTTAGGGTAAAACCCACAACAGGAGATTTAGTAAGATAGCTAGAACTCTTGCTCCTGCAGCTGGTCCTGAGGCTGTGACTAATATTCATAATCTCTTTCTATCTATTATAAGTCTCCTTACTTTGAGTTAGCAGTTTTTCAGATCTTGGTGGCTTGCACTGGGGGAGGGATGACCCAAATCTTTATCCCTGAAAGTTATCAGCCCATGTATGAATCACTGAGAGACACCAAATAGATCAGTAATTTACAGCAACATTTCTCTCTGTCCCTATTATGGAACAGCAGGTCTGACTCTTCCTAATGACCAGCGTCAGTCAGTCCTTCCAGTAGAATAACTTACTTCTTTGCTATATGAAGCAAGGGGAGCACCCCCCTCTCCAAATATCAGAATGTGGCTGTAGCTTCATGTTTAGTGGGAATCTTAACTTAGATGGAAGGCATCCTCTGTATTCATTCTGTGATGGCATTAATGAGGTTATGTCCAATAGTATCTTCTCATTAGCATGAAGTTGAACCTTCTTTGATAAAAACACACAAATGGAAACTTTTAAGAAAATACATTCTGCCCATCACACACACACACACACACACACACACACACACACACATGCAATTTGAAGTATCAGAGGAAGAGAAGAGAAACAATATTTGAAAAGAGTGTCCATAGAATTTTAAGAACTGGTGAAAGTTACAGAGAAAGAAGGATTTATGTAAACACCAAGAAGAATAAATACAAAGAAAACTGCAGTTGGGATCTTTATAATACAGTTATGAATATGAAATATTAAAGAGAAAATCTTAAAAGTAGCCAGTGGGTGGAAGTAGAGGTAAATACAATCTTTCAAAGAGCAACGATTAGGAAGATAGCTTATTTCTTAAAGAAAAGAATAAAATGAAAAAAGAAAATGGAAAGTCCTCTTCAAAAATCTGCCAGAACATGCTTAACTTAGAAAGTTGCATCTATAGAATATACTTAAAAAATGAAGAAAAAATGAAGAAAAAATCTTGAATTTGTTTTGCTGTGGTAAAATATATAAGATAATATTTGTCATTTTAGTTCTTCAAGTGTATTAGTCAGGGGCATTAATTACTTTCAAAATATTGTGCAAGTATAACCACTATATACTTCCAAAAGATTTT
The DNA here is from genome assembly GCF_037043125.1 of Eumetopias jubatus. Lineage (NCBI taxonomy): Eukaryota > Metazoa > Chordata > Mammalia > Carnivora > Otariidae > Eumetopias > Eumetopias jubatus. Next base: position 87,200,989 of record NW_028274823.1, on the reverse strand, counting down.
CATCACTGCAAAGAGAAACTCTGTAACTGTTAAACAATAACTTATTATTTTTTGCACCCCAACCCTAGGCAACCAACAGTCTACTTCATATCTCTATAGATTTTTCTATTCTTGACATTCAAATACGTGGAATTTAAAAATATGGGATTACATGTGGCAAACTTTTTTCACTTAGCATAATGCTGTCTAGGTTCTTCCATGTTGTAGCATATATCAGAGCTTTATTTTTCATAGCTAAATAATGCTCCATTGTATGTATACCCTACATTTTTGTTTATTCATCTATTGATAGACATTTAGGTTGCTTCCATCTTTGGCTATTCTGAATAATGCTGCATTGAACATTATCATATAAGTTTTTATTTGAATCTTTATTTTCATCTCGTTTTAAGGAACTGCCAAACTTTATCCCACAGCAGCTGTACCATTTCACATTCCTACCAGTTTCTCTATGTGCTTAATACTTGTGTATTAATAATTGTTATTTAATCCTCCCCTTTTTCTATTATATTTTTCCAGGTAGTTGTGAAGTGGTATTTCGTTGTGGTTTTATTTGGATTTCCTTAATGACTAATGATGTTGAGGATTATTTTGTATGCTGCATGACAATTCGTATGTCTTTTTTGGAGAAAATTCTACTCAAATCTTTCACTTATTTTATAATTGATTGTTTTGTCTGTTGATGAATTTGAAAGAAATGTTTTAAATATTCTCCAAGAGCTGAAGGTAAACAAGAGCAAACAGCTATAAGGAATCAGAAAAATGGTGTATGATTAAAATGGGACTGTCCAGAAAAGGATTAAATTGTTTAAAGAACCAAAAAGAAATTCTGAAGCTGAAAAGTACAGTAACTGAAAGGAAAATTCTCTGTGGGAAGAGGGGAGTTTTAACAGATTTGAGCAGGCAGAAAACAGAACAGGCGAACTTGAATATAGGGCAGTTGAATTATCTGGTCTGATGGGCAGAAAGAAATAAAGAACGGAGATAAGTGAATAGAACATAATGAACCTATGGAATACCATAAAGAAGACTGACATATGCATTATAGGAGTACCAGAGAGAGAAAAGACAGAAAGGGGAACAAAGAATATTTGAAGAAGGCCAAAAATTCCCTGATTCTAATGAAAGACATGTATCTACAGATCCCTGATGTTCAGTGAATCCCAACTATCATAACTTCCAAGACACCCATACCAAGACACATAATTAAACTGTCCAGTGACAAAGATAAAGAAGATTCTTGAATTCAGTAAGGGAGAAGCAACTAATCACATAAAATGCGTCCTCAGTAAGATTAAGAGATGATTTCCCATCAGAAATGGAGGCTAAAAGGCAGTGGGTTGACATATTTAAAGCTGTATGAAGAAACAAGATCTCCAGTAAAAGAAACCACATGGGCGGATAGAAAAGCTAGTATTACTTTTTTTTTTTTTTTGGTAAATCTACTATTTATTTTCCAGATTATTAAAAAGACAAATGCATAGAAATAATTATAAATTTCTTTTATTGGGAATACCATGTAAAATGATGTTAAATGGTTAAAATGATAAATTTTATGTTTCTATATTTTCCCATGATGAAAAAATGCAGAAGTATGCCACAACCTGTGAGAATACACTTTTAGTATATGAATCTAATAAACCACTTCTATTCATAACATATTTAAAAACTCCTATAAGTCAGTAATAAAAAGTAAAACAACCTAACTTTTAAAAAATGAGTAAAAACTTAAGTAAACACTTAACAACATATACAAACATATACACAATATATGCAAAAGTCAGTAACCATAGAAAAATACTCAATATTGTTAGTCATGAGAGAAATTCAAATTAAAACTGTATTTGGAGAGGGGAGGGCGATGGGGGGGATGGGTTAGCCTGGTGATGGGTATTAAAGAGGGCATGTACTGAATGGAGCACTGAGTGTTCCACACAAACAATGAATCATGGAACACCACATCAAAAACTAATGATGTAATGTATGGTGATCAATATAACAATAAAATAAAAACTAAAAAAATGAAAAATATATTTGGATACTACTTAATAACCAATATAGAAGGCAAAGTTAAAAGAACTGAAAATAACCAAATTTGGCAATGATGAGGAGCAATTAGAATTTTCATTCATTGCTATCGGCAGTGGAAGATGAGGAAGCAGCTTTGGAGAACTTTCAGGCACTTTATTATAATGTTAAATGTACACTTACCTGTGATTAGCAACTTCACTCTTAAATTTTTACCCAAGGAAAATAAAACTATATGTCACAAAAGACATGTACAAAAATGTTCATAATGGACATATGTATAATGGCACAAACTACAAATACCCCAAAATTTAAACAGGAGAATGATTTAAAAACCATTGATACATATATACAATATAATGCTATTCAGCCATGAGAATGAATGAACGTTTGCTGGCATGTGCAAAAACAGTGATCTCAAAAACATCATGTTGAAAAACAATGTCAAATGCAAAAGAGTTCATTCCCTATGAGTCAGTTGTACGGATTTAAGGAGAGGCAATACTAATCAATGGTGAGAAAAGATGTCTTGGGGTTGGGGGGAGGCAGATTTACTGAAAAGGAGCACAAAGATACTTTCTGATGTATGAAAAGTTCTATATCTTGATTGTGTGGTGTACAAAAATGATATATCTCATTTGGTTTTATTGTTCAGCTGTTGGAGTTCCTTATATATTCTGTATAATTTACCCTTGTCAAATATATCAGTTGCTAACATTTTATCCTTTTTGTAGGTTGTCTTATCACTTTATCGGTAATGTCTTTTGATGCATAAATTTTTAAATTTTGATGAAGTTCAATTTATTTATCTTTTGTTGCTCATGCTTTTGGTATAATGTCTAAGAACTTGTCGCTCAGTCCAAGGTCATGAAGATTTACTCCTGTGTTTTCTTCTAACAGCTTTATGGTTTTAGCTCTTATATTTAGGACATCAAGCCATTTTGAATTAATTTTTATATATGGTGTGAATTAAAGACCCAACTTTATTCTTTTTCATGTGCAAATCCAGTTGTCCCAGCACCATGTATTAAAAAGATTGTTCTTTCCCACTTGAATGAACTTGCCACCATTGTCAAAAATCAATAGGCCTTAGATGTATGGGTTTATTTCTAAATTCTTTTACATCTCTATATATGTTTATCTTCATGCCAGTAAAACACTGTTTTGATTACTGTAGTTTTGTAGACTGCTTCAAAATTAGGAAGTGTCAGTACTTTAGATGTATGGGTTTATTTCTAAATTCTTTTACATCGCTGTATATGTTTATCTTCATGCCAGTAAAACACTGTTTTGATTACTGTAATTTTGTAGACTGCTTTGAAATTAGGAAGTGTGATTACTTTGTTCTTTTTCAACACTGTTTTGGCACTTCTGGGCCCATTGCATTTCCATATGAATTCGAAGATAATTTTTTACATTTTTGATAAAAGGCTGTTAGAATTTTAATAGAGATTGCATTGCATCTGTAGATCTGGGGGGGTAGTATTGATACATAAATAACAGTAAATCTCCAGTCCTTGAACAGTGGGTATCTTTCCATTTATTTATGTTCTTGATTTATTTCTGCAATGATTGTAGTTTTCAGTGAGTGTACCAGTCTTTCATTCTTTGCATAAATTTATTCCTAGCTATAGTATTCTGTTAGATGTTACTATAAATGGAATTTCTTTCATAGTTTCATTTTTGGATTATTCATTGCTTTTGTATGGAAATGCAACTGGTTTTGGTGTGTCAATCTACCCTACAACTACCCTACAATTTTGCTGAATGTGTTTATTAGATCTAGTAGATGTTTTATGTATTCCTTGGTATTTTCTATGTTTAGGGTCATGTGGTGTGTGAATAGAAATATTATTTCATCCTTTCCAAAATGGATACCTTTCAACTTTTTTTTCTTTTATTTAAATTCTAGTTAGTTAACACATAGTATAATACTGGTTTCAGGAGTAGAATTTAGTGATTTATCACTTACATATAACACCCATTGCTCATCCTACTGAGTGCCCTCCTTAATGCCCATCACCCATCTAGTTAATCCCCCACCTCCCTCCTTCCATCAACTCTCAATTTGTTCTCTGTCATTAAGAGTCTTATGATTTGTTTCCCTCTTTCTCTTTTTTTCCCTTCTGATAGGTTCATCAGTTTTGTTTCTTGAATTCCACATATGAGTGAAATCATATGACATTTGTCTTTCTCTGACTAATTCTTAGTATTGATTTATATTTCCCTGACGATAGGTGATGTTGAGCATCTTTTCATGTGTCTGTTGGCCATCTGGATGTCTTCTTTGGAAAAATGTCTGTTCAGGGAGCCTGGGTGGCTCAGTCAGTTAAGCGACTGCCTTTGGCTCAGGTCACGCAAGTTCCTGGAGTCCCAGGATCGAATCCCACAGGGAGTCTGCTTCTCCCTCTGACCCTCCTCCCTCTAATGCGTGCTCTCTCTCTCTGTCTCTCTCTCTCAAATAAATAAAATCTAAAAGAAAGAAAAGAAAACTTATTTAAAAAAAAGGAAAAATGTCTATTCATATCTTCTGCCCATTTATTAACTGGATTATTTCTTTTTGGGAGGTGTTGAGTTTGATAAGTTCTTTATAGATTTTGGATCCTAACCCTTTATAAGATAGGTCAGTTGCAAATATCTTCTCCCATTCCATAGGCTGCCTATTAGTTTTGTTAGTTGTTTCCTTTGCTGTGCAGAATCTTTTTATCTTGATGAAGTCCCAATAGTTCATTTTTGCTTTTGTTTCCCTTGCCTCTGGCAGTGTGTTTAGCAGGAAGTTGCTATGGCTGAGGTCATAGAGGTTGCTGCCTGTGTTCTCCTCCAGGATTTTGATGGTTTCCTGTCTCACATTTAGGTCTTTCAACCATTCTGAATTTATTTTTGTATATGGTGTAAGAAAGTCATCCAGTTTCATTCTTCTGCATGTTACTATCCAGTTTTCCCCACACCATTTGTTGAGGAGACTGTCTTTTTTCCATTGGTTATTCGTTCTTGCTTTTTCAAACATTAATTGACCATATGGTTGTGAGTCCATTTCTGGGTTTTCTATTCTGTTGTATTGATATATGTGTTTGTTTTTGTTCTAGCACAATACTGTCTTGATGATTACAGCTTTGTTATACAGCTTGAAGTCTGGAATTGTGATGCCTCCAGATTTCCTCTTCTTTTTCGGGATTGCTTTGGCTATTCAGGGTCTTTTGAGGTTCCATACAAATTTTAGGATTATTTGTACTAGTTCTGTGAAAAATGCTACTGGTATTTTGATAGGTATTGCATTCAATGTGTGAATGGTTTGGATAGTATAGACATTTTAACAATGTTTGTTCTTCCAATCCATGAGTATGGAATGTTTTTCTATTTCTTTGTGTTCTCTTAAAGTTATTTCATAAGTGTTCTATACTTTTCGGAGCACAGATCCTTTACCTCTTTGGTTAGGTTTATTCCTAGGTATCTTATTGTTTTTGATGCAGTTGTAAATGGGATCAATTTCTTGATTTCTTATTCTGGTGCTTCATTATTGGTGCATAGAAATGCAACAGATTTCTGTATGTTGATTTTGTATCCTGTGATTTTGCTGAATTCATGTGTTCTAGCAATTTTTTGGTAGAGTCTTTGGGTTTTCTACATAGAGTTATCATGTCGACTGCAAATAGTGAAAGTTTGACTTCTTCCTTGCTGTTTTGGATTCCTTTTCTTTCTTTTGGTTGTCTGATTGTTGAGGCTAGGACTTCTAGCACCATGTTAAATAGTAGTGGTGAGAGTGGATATTCGTGTCTTGTTGCTGATCATAGAAGAAAAACTCTGTTTTTCCCCATTGAGGATGATATTAGGTGTGGGTCTTTTGTATATGGCCTGTATGATGTTGAGGTATGTTCCATCTACTTTCCACCCTACTTTATTGAGGGTTTTTTATTAAGAATGCATGTTGTACTTTGTCAAATGCTTTTTCTGCATCTATTGAGAGGATCATGTGGTTCTTACCCTTTCTTAATGTGGTGTAGCATGTTGACTGATTTGTGAATATTGAATCACCCCTGCAGCCCAGGAATAAATCATACTTAATGGTGCTGAATAATTATTTTAATCTCATGTTGGATTCGATTTACTAGTATCTTGTTGAGGATTTTTGCATCCATGTTCATCAGGGATATTGGTCTGTAATTCTCTTTAGTGGGGTCTTTGGTTTTAGAATCAAAGGAATGCTGGCCTCATAGAAGGAGTTTGGAAGTTTTCTTTACATTTCTATTTTCTGGAACAGTTTGAGAAGAATAGGTGTTAACTCTTCTTTAAATGTCTGGTAGAATTCTCCTGGGAAGCCGTCTGGCCCTGACTCTTGTTTGTTGGGAGATTTTGATTATGGGTTCAATTTCTTGGCTGATTATGAGTCTGTTCAAATTTTCTATTTCTTCCTGTTTTGGTTTTGGTAGTTTGTATGTTTCTAGGAATTTGTCCATTTCTTCTAGATTGCCCACTTTGCTGGCATGTAATTTTTCATAATATTCTCTTATAATTGTTTGTATTTCTCTGCTGTTGGTTGTGCTCTCTCCTCTCTCATTCATGATTTTATATATTTTGGTCCTTTCTCTTTTTTTTGATAAGTCTGGCTGGGGTTTTATCAATTTTATTAATTCTTTTAAAGAACCAGCTCATAGTTTTGTTGATCTGTTCTACTGTTTTGTTGTTGTTGTTGTTTCTATATTGTTTATTTTTTGTTCTAATCTTTATTATTTCCATTCTCCTGCTAGATTTAGGGTTTATTTGCTGTTCCTTTTCTCACTCCTTTCGGTGTAAGGTTATGTGTATTTGAGACTTTTCTTGCTTATGTGGTAGGCCTGTATTGCAATATACTTCCATTTTCCAACCCCCTTTGCTGCATCTGGAGGGTTTTTTGGACTGGTGTATTTTCACTTTGATTTGTTTCCATGTATTTTTTTATTTCTTATTTAAATTCCTGGTTAACCCATTCATTCTGTAGTAGCATGTTCTTTAACCTCCATGTATTTGTGGTCTTTCCAAATTTTTTCTTGAGGTTGACTTCAAGTTTCACAGCGTGTGGTCTCAGAATATGCATGGAATGATCTCAGTCTTTTTGTATTTGTTGAAGCCTGATTTGTGACCTATTATGTGATCTATTCTGGAGAATGTTCCATGTGCCCTGGAAAAGAATGTGTATTCTGCTGCTTTAAGGATGAAATGTTTTGAATGTATCTGTTAAATCCATCTTGTCCAGTGTGTCATTCAAGGCCATTGTCTCCTTGTTGATGTACTGCTTAGATGATCTGTCCATTGCTGTAAATGGGGTGTTAACGTCCTCTACCATTATTGTATTATAATCAGTGAGTTTCTTTACATTTGTCATTATATGATTTATATATTTGGGTGCTTCCAGGTTGGGGGCATAGACATTTATTATTGTTAGATCTTCTTGATGGATAGTCCACTAAAGAAGTCCACTTCTTCATCTCTTGTTACAGTCTTTGGTTTAAAATCTAGTTTGTCTAGGGGCACCTGGGTGGCCCGGTTGGTTAAGTGTCTTAACTTGATTTCGGTTCACGTCATGATCTCAGAGTCTTGAGATGGAGCCCGATGTTGGGTTCTCCGCACAGGGAGAAGTATGCTTGTCTCCTTCTCCCTCTCTCCCTCCCCCCACTCGTGCCCACTCTCTTTAAAGATTTATTTGAGAGAGAGAGAAAGAGAGAGAGAATTGTCCGATATAAGTCTGGCTACTGCAGCTTTCTATTGATATCCTTTAGCTTGATGGATGGTTCTCTCTACCCTCACTTTCAATCTGCAGGTGTCTAAAATAATTCTCTTGTAGGCAACATATAGATGGGTCTTGATTTTTTTTTTTTTCATCTATTCTGATAACATATATCTTTTGATTGGAGCATTTAGTCCATAGTGAAATATATGAATTTAGTACCATTGTGCTACTGATAAAGTTGAAATTTCTGGTGATGTTTTCTGTTCTTTTCTAATCTTTGTTACTTTTGGGTCCCCCCCCCCACTCAAAGATTCCCCTTTAATATCTCTTGCAGGACTGGTTTAGTGGTCACAAACTCCTTTAATTTTTTGTTTGGGAATCTCGTTATCTCTCCTTCTATTCTAAATAATAGCCTTGCTGGATAAAGTATTCTTGGATGCACATTTTTTCCCATTCAGCACATTGAATGTGTCCTGCCATTCTCTTCTGGCCTGCCAAGTTTCTGTGGACAGATGTGCTAAGAACCTGATTTGTCTTCATTTGTTGGATTTTTTTTCCCTTGTTGTTTCAGTATTCTTTCCTTGTGTATGTATTTTGTGAACTTGACCATGGTATGTCATGGTAATGGTTGACTTTTGTTGAATTTAAAGGGAGTTCTCTGTGATTCTTAGATTTTGATGTCTGTTTCCTTCCCCTTATTACAGAGGTTTTCAGCTATAATTTGCTCAAATGAATCTTCCCCCCTTTTCCCTCTCTTCTTTTTTTGGGACTTCTATGATATAAATGCTGTTATGCTTTAAGGAGTCACTGAGTTCCCTAAGTCTGCCTTCATGATCCAATACCTTATTGTCCCTTATCTTTTCAGCCTCATTATTTTCCATAATTTTATCTTCAATATCACTGATCCATTCCACTGCTTCATCCATCGTCATTGTTATGACATCCAGTCTGTTTTGCATCTCAGTTTTAGCATTTTTTATTTTGGCTTGATTAGCTTTTAATTCTTTTATCTCTGCAGTAAGGGATTCTCTAGTGTCTTCTGTTTTTCTCAAGCCCAGCTACTATCCTTATGATCGTTGTTTTAAATTTTGGTTCAGGCCTCTTATTTCTGTATTGAGTAAATCCCCCGTGTAACTTCTTCCTATTCTTTCTTTTGGGGTGAATTCCTCCATTTTGTCATTTTTTAGGTCACTGTTTTTGTTTTTCTGTCGTGTGTGTGTGTGTGTGTGTGTGTGTGTGTGTGTGTGTGTGTCATTGTTAGGAAAGACTGTTATAGTCCTACTCCTGAGAGTAATGCCTATATCAAGAAGAGGTCCTATATTCTCTTGACCTGGTGCTTCAGGGGGCATTTCAGAGTGTGCACTATGCTGTTGTGTCATGGCTGCTCCTTCCCTCAGATCAGTCCTCTGCGGAGTTTCTCCTTGCCTGCAGTGGGGGATGTTTGGACCTTGTCCACTGTGTGGCAAGTTTTAACTAGGTGTGTTTTGGTTTGCTTGTTAAAAGAAGGTAGATCCTATTTCCCCTGGAGCTGAAGTTTTGCAGCCGTCTATGATCAGTAGACTTGGTGTATGTGAGGGTTTGTGCTGTTCTTCTGGGGAAGGGGCCTGTGCTGACTCTTAGTTGGTCTTGCCCTAGTGGAGATGTACCTGCAGGGCACATACAGTGCTTGCTATATGTGGCTCCAGCCTCCATTGGGGGGCACTGTGTTGCTCACTGCAGTAGGTCAGTGCTGATGGGTAGGGGGAACATAGTATCTCCCTGCTTTCTCGTCCCCAGGGTGGAGAGTTCATGCCTGCTACTCTTCAGGAAGCCCTCACAGAAGAAGAAGCAATGACCTCACTTGTGTCCTGGGCTTCTGCCACATCCCCACCTTTATCTTGACTGTATTTGAGCTGTCTGCCAGGCAGCCCAGTACTCCTTTGTTTTATCTCAGACACAGCGCTGGATTTCAAAACTCCCAACTTTAGGGATCCACGTAGTGTGGATTTGTGTTGATCCTCTGGGGAAGAGGAGGCACTGGCTTTTCTGACTCTCAGTTGGTCTTGCCCTAGTGAAGATGCACCTGCAGGACACAAGGGGGCGGGGTTGCTGTATGTGGCCCCAGCCTCCACTGGGGGCACTATGGCCATGCCATTTTGTCCCAGAAAAGCAGTTACATGATTGTACAGTGGTTCAGAGCATATGATAAAGTGCAGAAAAAGAGCCAGTGCCAAGGCTTGCTGCCCTTGGCAGTTGTCTCTGTTCCTATGCTGGTGAACAGGGCAGTTCAGTGGCGCCCTCCAGGTCTTTTGTCCCTGGAAAGACTGTGCCACCTCTCCCTAATGCATTCCAAGAAGAGGAATTACTACTCTCTGTGTGACCCAAGGGATCCTCGGACGATGCTGCCCACTTGTGGGCCTCCACACTCCTTCCTTACAGGAGCATCGCTAAGACTGCCAGGCATAAACCTGGCTATGATTTAGACTTCTAGAACTGCTGACTTTGAGCTCCACTGCTTATAAAGACTTGTGGTATTCAGCCCCTTTCCTTTTCCCTATGGCTCTGGGGACGAGTTTTTCTTGTGCAGTCCCCTGCGTACTGCTTCACTCATTCTCTCTCTCACACTCCCTCCTTTCTCTGTGATGACAGCTCTTTCCCCACTGTAGCACCCACAGTTCTTTTCTCCCCCAAGTCAACTCTCCACAGCTCCTGCCTTTCCACAAGGTGGCTGTTTTTCTACCACTAGTTGTGCAGTTTGTTCTCTCAGTCCTCTGATCAACTTCTTGTGTGTTCAGAACGATTTGGTATTTATTTAGCTGTGTTTGAGGGACAAGGCAAGCCTAGGGACCCCCTACTCCTCCACCATCTGAACTCCTCTCCCTCATCTTTTTCTTATCTTATTGTTCTCTCTAGAATTTCCTGTACAGTGTTGACTGGTGGTGAAAGTGGGCATCTTGTCTTGTTTCCGTGCTTACAGGGAAAGCTTTTACTCTTGCACCACTGAGTGTGATGTTAGCTATATCCTCTTTCATCATATTAAGGAGTTTTCCCTCTACCCAGTTTTCTGAGTGAATTTTTAAATCAAGAAAGATGTCAGATTTTGTCAAATGCTTTTTCTGCAATTGAGATGATCATGTATTTTTTCTTTCATTTTACTAATGTGACATATTATATTGATTTATTGTCTTACATTGAACCATTCATGCATTTTTTTTTTCTCTCTTCTCCACGTGGGGCTACTGCAGTGCATATGTTGATTCTTTGTTGTTGCTGTTTCCCACAGGTATCGTAGTCTGTTAACTTTTCCTCATTCTTTTTTCTTTCTGCTCCTCTGACTCAATTTCAGTTGTCCTGTTTTCATGCTCATTGATTCTTTATTCTCCCTGCTCCAGTCTGATTTTGAACACTACTAGTGTTTTTTACATTTCAGTTATAAATTTCACCTCCAGGTTTTCTATTTATTTCTTTTTTGTCCTTTTCTGTATCTTCATTGCTATTTTATTCATATACTGTCTTCCTGATGTCTTTTGCTTTTTTTGTGTATGATTTCCTTTATCTCAGAGTATATGTATTATAGTGATTTTTAAGCATTTCTCTAGTAAATTCAATATGTAGACTTTGGGATGATTTCTGTCAATTTATTTTGTTCTTTGAATAGTCTATACCTTCTGTTTATTTGTATGCAATGTGATTTTTGTTGGAACTTGAATATTTTAATATAATATGGTAAATATCAAAATTAGACTCACCCACTTTATAAGAATTTGCTGATTTTTTTTTGATTGTTGAAGGCTGTAGTAGTCTAAATTTTTAGTGACTTTACAGACTATATTTTGCAAAGATTTTATTCCTTGTTGTATTTGGTCTCTGAGGTCTCTGTCCCTTAGCCCAAATTTAACTAGTATTTTGTCAGATTTTAATGAATGCCAGGATCCAAAAACCAAACAAACCAACAAAAATTTGTCTAAAATCTTTGAAAATTCTTGGTGGTGCAGCACTCCATTGACACTTACCTAAGCTTGCTGAGCCTACGGATCAGCCTGAGGTGAAAGCTTAGGATCTTCTCAGATCTTTTTCTAAGCATGCATCTTACTTTTGGTATGTGCATAATCATCTCAATTCCCTAGGAAACATGGGTGCTTTTGAATGAGAAGGGACAGGGTGAGGGCTTTTGTTTGACCTGCCAGTATGCCTTTTTTTTTAATTTCAGTGCTGATTATGTGAGCTTGTTTATTTGTGATGGATTAATCCTGTTGTACAATAATGATATACACACACACACACACACACACACACATATATATATGATTTATATATATACTGTGGTTTATATATATATGTATATAAATTTCTACTTGTTATTTGTATTTTGCTAAATATTTTTGAAAAAAAGGTATGTTGTGTATTTCCAACTGTGCTTTATCTCAGGAATGCTAGAGTGCCACAATTGCAGGAAATATTTTCATGTAAACCATTTAAGGGATAGTTTCAATAGGAATACCATATGATTATAATAGTTTAGTTAAATCTCAAGTGAAAAATATAGTACATAAATAATATTGAAACACTTAACCAGAAACTTATGTCAATTCTCTTCTAAAATACGGTCCATATTATGAAAAAGATGAAACTATAAATAGATAGATGGATAGATATTGATACCTTCAGTTCTTATTACTTGTGGTAGTTATGGACTCTACAGTTGCTACAAATACTGAATCAGCAAATGAGGAATCCTTGCTCCCGGGGGAAATGAACATAGGGTTAGGTTCTTGGGAGCTCTTGGCCAAAACATTTTTGTTATCCAGCCAACACATAACTTATTTTTTGTGTGTTCCTGTTTAAAGACATTACACCTACTATACATTGTTGATTCATTCACATTGAACTCACAGCAAACAGCACTATAGCTCATGCCTAATGAGGTTGATCTAATACACATTTTTTCTTTATAAGGCACATCACAACCTTCTTGGACTTTACAGCATGTCAGCACAACACTTGGCGCCATTTTGATGCGTGAAATCAGCAACACAAAGCACAAACATGCAAAGAAGTATGGACTAACAAGACTGCAGAAAGGACCTCGTTTACCTTGTGGTAGCTAAGTAAGGAAGGCTGGATACCGTCGTTCTGAGTCTCAGCCGAGGGTGTGCGGGTTGGGTGGCTCAGAGCTTCCACTGCTCTGTACATGTCCAACAGTGACAGTGGAAGTGCCGTGGATGGTGGTGTTTGCAGGTTACAAGTAAATTGTATTGAGTAGGGGTATTCTCAAATACAGAATCCAAGAGAAATGAGGGTAAACTATAAATTGATAGATAAATATCTATACACATAGATTCTTGCATATATGTATTCATGTATGAATATGTATCCATCTATCTGCTTGTGTATGATTATATAAATATGGACAAACATGGTAGTTTTATTAAGAGGTTTTAACTTCAATAACTTAAGGCAGAAAAGTATATGGAAAGAAACAGGACAACTTTCAGAAAAGGAGGAGAAAAAGTATACATCAACAAGATTAATGACATGTATGATTTGATATCAAATTACTTTTAAAAATTCTGAGCATTAGATTACTGAAAGTTGGATGTTCTGAGTAAAGTCAAGTTTATATGTGTATTTAACTGTTTTAATTTACAAACTAAACTTTTACACATGTGGAGAAAGATAAATGAGCACACATTTTCATAGTTGGAGTTTTTGGAGAAAAGAATTAAGGGTGATTTAAACATCTCTAAGTCATTGCTAATTAGAAATAAGTAAAATTCAGAACAGTTGCTATATTAGGATTACATTTACATTATATGTGTAATAAACAACTAGCAGAATACACACTATGTAGTTACTAGGGTCCTGCTTAAAGGTATGGAAAGAGTGAGATGGGTTGTGAAGAATATTACCATAGTCTACTCACACATTTGTATATTACCTGAATGGCTTACAGTGGGAATTATGTATAATTTGTACTTAATCTAATTTTTAAATAGATAAAGGGATGCGTAAAAAACCCCTCACAACGTGCCCAGATGAGAGCTGAAAAATAATATAATTTTATCATTGATATATTAGGTCAAAATTTTAAAAAGTAAGAATGCATAATTTTTCTTAAAGTCTGCTTAGCCTTTATAAAAATTTGAGAGAAAAACACATCTGTAGATATTTTATTTGTTTTTTGAAGTGAATCTCATGCAAAAACAGAATGACAATGTACAAAGCAAGAGTTATGAAAATAAACAGAGGCATTAAGGAGCAGCGTGCTACTCATCAATGACATGACTTGCCAACTCCCCAGTCAGGTGTTCTGGACTTGGAGATCTGAGCCTGGACGAGCTGTGCTTGTCCATTGCCTTGTAACTTGCAGGCAGCCCTTCTAGTTCTACAAATGCAGTTTCACACTTCCAAAATATTTGCTTATTATTTTTTGAGATTAGAATTCTCCATCTCCACCTGTTGAAATCCTAACCTGCCTTCACGGTCCAGCTCAGGTGTCGCTTCCGTGATCCTCCTGTAGTGCCCCGCCTCTGACATCACTGCTTGCGTCTCGGCTCCTTACCAGTGCTCTTGTTTCCAGGACAGGTGCTTTGTGTGATCTTTGTCTGCACTGTTAGGTGGTGGACTCCTACGGGGTTGGGGGCATTGTTTTGCTCCTTCCTGAGTTTCCCTCTGCACCTAAAATTACTCCTGTTACACAGCAGATGCTGGATAGATGCTTGATGCGTTAAACTGACTGTGAAATTCGTACATTCTGGTGCACTCTGACCACCGTTTCCAGAGGCATGCTGGTGATAGGCAGCGATTTTCCGTAGTTTCTTAATACTCAGTTGTCACAGATGAAAGGATTGCTCAGATGAGCTTTCGTGTAGTTCTTCAAAAGGCAATTTTTAGTTGTCTTTGAAGGGGTGTAATTTTCAGCGTCTTCTCGAGTGTAATAATTGGGACTATACCTGGTGAAACTATTTTCAAATGGTGCCTTTTCATTAGATACAAAACCTAGAAATTATATGTATCTAAATCTCCAATGAATTATTTCTCCACTTCTTTTTTTCTGACATTGATTTCCGCGTCACACTTTTACATTATGCTGTAGAGGAGAAATTTTTAAGCGTGAAGTTAGATGTAAGGCAAAATGTATGAGACTTCACAAGCCTTTCTCATTAGGTGCTGAGACTCCTGTCCGTTTTAAAAGCAGACACAACCATTCCCTTGGTATCAAAGAAAAAGGGTAATTGCCCTAGTAATACGTTGTTAGGGACTTTATTGTATTGGGTTAAGGAGGGAAGAAAGGAAAGACGGTTGCCTCCCCCCCAGGGTTCCTTCAGCAGGCACAGAAGAGAAGCCTCGGAACAAGGAGCACACCACGGAAGGTGGAAAATGGCAGGTGGAGACAAAGACATTCTAACATCAGGAATCGAAGGGAAAAGAACTCTTAAATATTAGATGACCTAAAACAAACTCAAATTGTACTTACAGTGAATTCTAAAAAAGTGTCAACTGTTAAAGTAGATCTAAATTCCAAGTCTTTTTCATTGACTCTTTTCAAAATCCCCCCACAGTGGTTTACACGTCATGGATCTCTGTAGACACGGTAGTAGGTGTTCTACTTTATCACATCTTCTTAGAGAAATTGGAAAGCATCAGACTGCGATTAAGAGACCGTAACTCCTCCAGAGGCAAACATTATCTCCTATTGCCAGATGAGGGGCGAGGGTAAGGGCTGTGAGCAGTCCATGCAACCTGACCACTTCTGTGCAGAGAAGTCGCTCCCTATACATGGCACATGTTAGAGCCATTTCATATAAGATAGTCCATGCTCCGTGTCTAATCAATACTATGCCTGATCACATATTGTGTAAAGGCAGAAGATGATAGTCCTACATAGATAACATATGTAATGATTTACTTTAATTACTGTAGTATAAGTAGGCAGCATATAGCATATTGTCTGTGTCTTTTCTAGAATCTGGTTGACTTCGTTAAATTTACAAAAGAGCATACCACTTGATACCTTTGTAAACCTCAACGAACACATATCAACTTTTCCATATTAGTAGTGCTGATTGTATAGATTAATTGTTTGAATTAGGTGGCATTATTTGTAAAGTACTTAGCTTAGAAACTGTCCCAAAGGATGATTCATAAATGTGTACTACTCATTAGTCACAAGTGGATATAACATAGTTAGTATGTTTAAACAGGCATTGAAACTATTAGAAAGCCATACTTTAAAATGTTTAAAATTAAGGCCCTCCTATAATTAGATTTTAGGATTGCAAGAAAATTTAAGATATTTGATGTAGTGGCCACAATTTGCAAACAGAAGAAACTGAGACAGGCTGAGTATTTAATTAAGGCAGTGGTTTTTCGATTAGGTATTATTTTTGGTCATGAAAAAGGTTAGCTTTCATAGTTTTCCAAACTGCATGTCATACGAAGCTGCACATTTTATGTTAAGTGTAAGAGGATATTCAGAGAATTCAGGAGCATACTGATGCCGGGGAAAACAGGCTCCTTCGGTTTCTGATCTCCCATGAATGAGACAATTGAAAGGAGAGAGAACATGGTGAGGGGAGCAATGAAAATAGTAATTTTATTACACATTCACAGTTTTATTTTATATAAGACTATGAAAGAAGGTCATAATCGTCTGATCTACCAATAAAACAGTGCTCTACAATTGAAGTACCTACTTGACCATAAGACCAGCAGCCTCCGACGTGAATATATGTCAGTATGGCTATGTCAGTAAACCCCCCCAAGGCTGTCCCAGTGTCTCTGTATGGTTATTGTGATAGGGATTCACAAATCATCTGGCAGTACCTGAAGTTCTGTCCTTCCTGAAATGAATTAGTTGCAATGGAAATGCTCATGCAAAGAAAACCCATATAATGAAAAGAAAAAGAAGCTGCCCTGAGTGGCTGTTTCAGACTCTGTGTTAGTATTGGCAGTGAGATGGGAGAATTCACACATTGGTAATCTTTTATGTTTGGTTACTTTTTCTGTTTCTCTTATTAACGGTTCTTTACTGTGTTAACAACTTTGATTACACAAGTTTGCTTGGTTTTGATAAAAAAATCTTAAATTTTAAAAGCAACCTTAAAATTCCTACAGTACACATTAAAACGTAAATAGATTCTGTCTTAAAATTCCTACAACACACACTAAGAAGTAAATGTGATTCTGAGAACCTTAACTTTACTCTGATATATTTAACATTTTTTTTCCAGATTCTACATTCACATCTAAGACATGTTAATGGGAAAACTTTCTCTGCAGCGAATTTCCATAGAAAAGATAAATGTAACTGACAGCAGAAAATCTGACAAGGTTAAAGGGTATTACTGTTTTTCTTCATGTAAATGTAGCTCAGAATAAATAGGAATATGACAGTAACTGGGGTCAGTTTACTCTAGATACTGACTAGTCTCTTAGGAGCTAAAATCCCTCTTTCTGCCCAAATTGGTATAATATACATGTGTTATATATATGTTGGTATATTGTAGCCTTTGCAAAATTACTTGGTATTTGTATAGTATGTGCTACATGTAAATGTTTTGCAGAGGTAAAAGCTCATTTTGATTCAGTTCCCATAATAAGCCTGTGAGGTAGAAACCTACCCCATACCTCATTCTGCAGTGCGGTAAGTGATGCTTTTCCTTGTTCCTTTGCTGCTGCTGCACCCGCCCTGACTGGAAACACTCTTGGTCACCCACCGCTCCAGGCTCTGCTGTGAACCCCCCTCCTAAGTGATGCCTCTGCCCTTGCAATCTCGGCTAAGAATCCAGGCTGAGTCACAGCTTCTGATGGGGGCGCCCACATTAAGTACATCAAGTCTGTCACACCTTTTGCCTGTTAAAGATACTTACGTTCCTGAACATTTTCCTTCCTGTTTTCTTCTCTGTACATTCTCTGAGGAGCATCTGCATCATTTGCTTTTTGTGTTCTGTGCCTTTCACGGTTTCCAGCCACGGCTTATGACTTTTCGGTATGAAAGAAGAGCCAATTCTGGTTTCTCAGACCATTCTAACTTCTCTGCTGCCTCTTTGTCTTTCTGGGTGGTTTGCTGAATCTCCATATATACATATACTTACATATAGTCCAGTCTTTTCTGGCATATGGATGTCTCCACTGTGGGGACGAATTGTTTAACTCTCAGAGTGAATGTAATGATACATGGAAACAGTGTCATGTCAGTGGATAAACTTTGGAACTTAAAAAAAGCCCGGTTCATTGACGTACGGATTCTCTGCATTTTTCTCTCAAGTTTTTGTTTCCAGCTATTGAAAAAGAAGTCCTGGGGCGCCTGGGTGGCTCAGTCAGTTAAGCGTCTGCCTTCGGCTCGGGTCATGATCTCAGGGTCCTGGGATCCAGTACTGCATCGGGCTCCCTGCTCAGCAGGGGGTCTGCTTCTCCCTCTCTCCTTGCTCATGCTCTCTCTCTTTCTCTCTCGCTTGCTCACTCTCTCAGATAAATAAATAAAATCTTTAAAAAAAAGAAGTCCTTAAAACCTTCACATTTAAATCTGCTTTGATACATTTGAGGAGAGGGAAGGGACCTGTACTCTTAGAAGTACACACGCTAAGCCTGCATTCCTTTCTGCTTCTTGTTCTGAGCACCCGCTCTTTCTTGCCCTGATTGAAAGATACTGGATAATACCACATCGAGTAGTCTCTGCAGGAAGATGCACGTCACATTCTCTTGTTAGATAATAGGACTACGGCTGGGGGTGGCAGATAGGATCAGAAGGTCATTTACCTACTGGCTTGCAGCGATGAGTTTGGGTTCAGACAGCAGTGGCAGAGGCTTTGTTTATGGTAGAATCAAGGCTAATGTGTGGAGGGAGAGAAGCCTGGAGATGCTATGTAAATTACAAGGTCTCAAAAATAGATGCAGTTTGTTTTTTGTCATCTTTGCTTTTAATAATTATGAGCCTTGCTAATGACCTGACCCGCCAAAAGAATGCAAAATAGGATACAGTAGGTCTGTGACTCATTTAAACTCTGAACACCTGGAGAGGTTTGGAATTTGCATACTCCATGCTTCTCCTGTATTACCACATAAACAAACATTACATATGTAATTATTTTAATATTTTCTGTCCCCCTGGATCTTCTGTAAGGGCTGTGATTGCATAAAACAGGTCTGCCTTCCTTACATTTCTAGCTCTAGTGTCAAGCACTGAAATCAGCACTTAATAGCCACCACTTAATAACTTAAAGTATTTGTTGCATTACTAAAAAGTGTGCAGATTGCTAGTGTTCCCAAATGTGGTTGGATTTTACTTTTACTCCAGGAATCCACAGAACAAATGTGGAAAGGTTAAAGTTTTGGAAAGGGTAAAGCAAAGTCTATTCCTCTGCAGAGGAGGAAAATTTTTCTAGTGTGTTTCGAATGACAAAACATTAAAATGCATGGTGAGATGTGAGGTCTTTTGACAAAAAAGTGAAATACTCTGCTTAGGACCCGAAATACTCTGCTTAGGATCCTGATTTTCCATTCTATGGCACTACAGTTAACAAAATCCTCTGAGAAATATGTGTATAGTTTGTGTGTGTCTTAATGAAGTTAACTTAAATTTTCTTGCATGCAAATAATAACCATTCACATAGTACTTATTTAAAATCTGAAGAGAAGGGTGGAAATCAAACTTTCTTCTCCATTGTTTGATAAATATTTGGCAACTTCAGTTATTGCTGAATGTTTTTGTTTTTCACTTGATAATACTTTGCACAGACGGTTGTTCCTAGAGAACTGTGAAATCTGATAAATAATTTTGAATTTAGGACATGCGTTTAAGAACTGAGCCGAGGGATTCACTACAGTGAACTTTTTTTTCCTTCATTCCCATCCTGCCCCAATTTAAAGCAAACTAGGAATGTATGTCTGTTAAGCAACAGAAATGTTTTTATAGTTCATATATGGAAGTATGTCTAAGTATTCTGTGACCATATGAGCTATGAAGTTTTCTACCCTGCCGCGTTGCTCTTGTCCTTAAACTGGATTAAGGGCAGCTGTGAGAACAGGGGCTTAGAAGGATGCTGATCAGCAGAGATGGTGACTGTTACAGGAAGTCTGAGAGACATCTCTACTTGTTTTAGCTTTTCACCTCACGTTTTCGGAGACCACAAATAAGTCACTGTTCATTCCTTTCCGTCGTCTTGACCTGGGTGGAGACGTGAGCACTATCATGCCGGGTGGTAGGGATGGCTGAGTATAACGGCCCGAATGTGATCAGGACCGTGGGGATGGGCACCGTCCCTGCAAATGGCAGAAGTCACACGTGTGTAACGAGCTTTGTGACGGAAACTGCTGTTGACATGAATTGGTTCTCTAGCCTATGCTGGCTACGTTGGGTCTTCAATATTTACTGTAGGAAATCACCTTAAAAATCTAAGATTTTTAGTGTGCCCAAGAGAATAGCAAAGTGGATTATCATAAATGTGTTTTCTCCATTTTTATCTGGGATAATCTGAGAAGAGAATCTATATAAAAATGAAATAGTTTAATATTAAAATAAAAGCATATTCACAGATTCACATTTCTTCTTGCAGCTTTAATGTTATTTTACTCTATCATGTTCACATGGTGAATTGACAGAACATGATTTTTTGCTTTGACCCGTATGTTTTTAAAGCACGTTGTTCCCGTAATGTGTCCGTAGTGACTTGGCTGTTAACTTGGAACAGCAGAGTTGGCATTGGGAATATAAGGATGATAATTTCTAATTTGTCAGTTCTAAAACATTTCCCCGTGGTCTGTCATTTTTCTCACCTTTTCATTTATTAATCAACACACATCATCTGTTCACACATAACGTTAATATATTTTAACATGGTTACAGAGAGATAAGTCAGTGATGTGAATTGTTTTGATTAATAGTAATTTCATAGAGTCTTGCCCTTAAACGAGTGTAAGCAGGAATCACATCTCTGGAGATATGCTTCCTCTTTGAAGCCCCTTATCCAAGATTTCTTTGCCCACTTCCAGTACTGGGACCAGCCAGGGTCAGCACCGCCTTAGCAGGGACGTGCATGAGTCTGACCCTGGTTTTTCCCCTTGCAGTGCTCTCGGATGCTCTGCCTGGTGCGCGCAGTTTGTAAGTGTTTGCGTGAGTCACGGAGATTACGCCCGTGGGGCCCTTCAACAGCAGCCTAATGAGTTCCCCTTGTTGGTGGGTGTTTTTCTCACAGAAACTTGAGAAATTGGCTTACAGAATGTGGCAGGCCTGTTGATTTGTGATGACTCTCATATTCGTTAGACAGAAGATGAGGCATCCTTGTGGGCAAAGTGGGAAAAAATGAAATATTTTGCATATTTTATTTGCTTCTGTGGTTTTGATGAGAAGGCGACTGTTACTCTTTGTCCTGTATGAAATGTCTTTTTTCTCTGGCTGCCTTTAAGATTTTCTGCTCATTTCTGGTTTTAAAGAATTTGATTATGATGTGCTTTAGAAAAAATAATAATTAGGCCGGAAATTATGAGGTAAAAACAGAAAGGATAAAGTACTTAATGCTGTTGCAGAAGCTTTGGGCAAACTCGCGGAGAAAGTGATAATTGAGCCAAGTGTTAAAAATATCGATGAAAGCACATTTCAAGCAGAGGGCATTATATTCACAGGTTATTTGGGGGGAACACAGGAGACTGGGTGGTGGGGGTTTGAATTGAGGACAAGACCAGTCATAGGGACTGAGTGCTCATTTGCATATATACAGTAGGAAATGCTTACAGAAGATTTAAGGAGACAAAATAAGCAGTTTGGTACTCAGGTAAGCAGCCCTGAGGAGAGGTCGGGGACCATATAAGCACTGATTCGGCAGAGGTGTTATCAAAGTCACAGGGAAGTCTCAGACTGCCTGGCACAGGAGGACAGAAAATGCAAGACTGACTTAGATGCTTAATAACAGTTCACGATGAGCAGGTGTCATTAATTCTCGCAGGGACCGCACAGTCCCCCGACTCATTCCTCTGTTCCCCGGTTCACCCCGAGGCCACCGCTCCGCTTACAAGCACATGTTCATGCACACGTGATCTCATTTGGGTTTTTTCAAAAGATTTTACTAGCTCCCCACTACCTGTGGAATCAAATTAAAAGTCTTCAGCCTTGTATTCCGAACAGTATCCTTTTCTACGCTCATGTATGTTTGAGGCATTGATTTTCTTTACCCAGTATTCCCGTGCCCTTCAGTGCATGGGAAGGAGATCTAGCATAGGCTCTCTTTGGGAATTTCTCACTCCCTCCAAATTCAGAGTCCCTCACCCATGCATTGTGTGTTCAGAAGCATAATCTGGTATCTGTAGGACGACTCTCCTGGGTGGTGCCCGGCCATGTGTTTATAATTTTACAATAACAAACATTTTTCTTCTGTGTGAAGACCTTGTCTTCCATTTAACAAGTAATTAGGCTCTCTCCCCTAGCTTTCACGTCAACTGATAGAGCCTTGGAGAGATGTAAGTAAATTATTAAATATACACTTAAAAGGGAATAAAATATTATAATAGTATAAATTGAGTTAAGTAAATTATGCAAAATGGATATTGTTGGCTCTACTCTATGAAGTATTTTAGGAGGACCTCAAGGGCTGCTGGTCCCTGTGGAGTGTGGCCACTGGAGACCCCTGCAAGTGGGGGACAGACTGTGGGAGAGTAACATCTGGGAGGCCTGCAGGACGTACTCCCTCCACCACGTTATCAGCTCTGCTGGACGCTCCTGCCCGTCGCCGGGATGCTGACTGCCACCCCTCCTTTCGTCCTCTGCCGCTCTGGGCTGTCCTGCATAACTGCGAGTAGCGCGGGGGTTGACCCATTGTGGTTCCCTCTAGCACACCTTTGAACCAGTCCTTTACAGATGATGCTCTTCTCAATTTATCACATTGAGTGAGTGACCCATTTGTGTTTGGACCACAACTTCTCTTATTACCATGAATTTCTTGGGGACATTATGAAAACGTACAATTACTGTATTTATTGGTTTAGTTTTTACTGGGTCTCTGCCCACTGAACTGCAAACTGTCTAAGGACAGGGACCTTTTCTGTTTTCTGTTGAAGGAGAACTGCAGTAACAGAATTAAATAGGCAGCAAAGCTTCACGGACAACTTTTTGAGAAGAGTGATTGAACTCAACTCTGCTGCAACAGGAAGTAAGACGTTTTTAGTGAGGAGATTTGTTTCGGGACAGCGTGACTGGTGGTAAGGTCCTTGAGGACAGTAGTGGGGAGTTGGTCCATGTGACGGGCTCACCTGAGCTGATGGGCGCTTTCTGGACTCAGGCTCCTACCCTCCCACAGAAACTGGGGGACGGGGCCCTATATTTTTTGATAATCACATTTCATAGGGGTGGCTCCCAGGTCCTGGCAGGACATACTCCTGTGTTGTAAAACTGGCAAGAGGCTGTCAAAAAGGGGCAGAGAAAGAACTTATCTCCACAAGTTTTCTAAAGCAAGTGTTGTAAGGAAAGGGAAGGCAGGGTCCAACTGTCAGGAGGAAAAAGCTAGGATTGACATTAAAGCCAGCTGTGTGGGTCACGTGTCCACTGCTCTTCTGCCAAAATGGTAGCAACCACCCACGATGCATTTGTACAGTGAATAATGATTCAAACAAACACACAGGAAAAGGTAGCTCAGAAAATGAGCACATTGCTATGCAAAAGGAGGTTTACTTCCAACTGAAAGCTCATCTCCACATTCTTGGAGGAATGTACATATAAGGGACCGGGCAGCGGCGTGAGCTTTAGGAAATTGCATGGTTGGGAGAGTTTGAATAGTGTAGAAAACATTCATAGCTTACTCCTTTTAATGATGCCAAGGAGTCAAAAACCTTTGGAAGTACTTTGAGTTGTGGCTCTTCATTTCGTGCAGATATTTGCATTTTTTTAGGCAGGGAAGGGGTATGTGTGAGGACCAGCTGCTTCCTGTTTTCTCTGGGGGTAGCATGCAGTTCAGAGGCCTGGG
Organism: Eumetopias jubatus; assembly: GCF_037043125.1. NCBI lineage: Eukaryota > Metazoa > Chordata > Mammalia > Carnivora > Otariidae > Eumetopias > Eumetopias jubatus. Next base: position 87,177,325 of record NW_028274823.1, on the reverse strand, counting down.
TGCTAGTGACTCCAGTCCCCTGGGATCCAACTATCTAGTACAGTTTGCTCAGAGCACTGCTCTGTTTGACTGTAAAGAAGAGCTGTTGGAGGTAGTGTGGGAAAGGACACAGATAGGGTCAGTCAGAACACCTACTGTGTCCTGAGTACGTCATCGTAAATCCTGTGTGTGTGTGTTGCTAAAATAAGTAGGTATCTGACAATAGTAATGTTCTTTCTCCTGGAACTCTGAGTGACTACTTAAGCTTTCTGCACAGACTGAGCTTTAGTAGAATACAAATTTGCCTTTTCACACGGAGGATCTGCTGAGCCCAGGAGAAACGCTGACACAGGGGAGGTCACAAAGTGCTTCCTGAATACGTCCCAGGCCGAGCAGGTACAAGGCGGAGACTGCAGGGCCCTTATTTGGTGCTAGTTCCACCAGGGAAATTGTTGTTATTCCTCAAAGTAATTAAAAATACATTTCCAAATAAAATTTTTAGTACTCTGAATCACAAGTCCTAAATATTAAATTACATCTACCTGGAATCCCTTAAAATAGTATCTTCATTTCAATAGAAAAGATTATATGGTAATTCACATTATTCAGGTGTTTTAACAATTGCATTTTTTGTTCCCAAACAGTCCTTTTAAAATTTTGTTTTAAATGAAGATAAATTGACATTAAATTATTTTCTTCATGTGTTGTTCCGTAAGAAGAACAGGTTTCAAAAATGAGTATTTGGTATGATTCAGTTTTATTTCATATACATTCAGTAAACAAGGTCGGGAAGTAAGAGTCAACATTTAATTTCTTTTTATGCTTAACTATAATGCCTAATTTTTCTAACCATAAATATTACTACTTAATGAGAGAAGGCTAAAATTTTAAAACAGCAATTTTCAATTTAAAAAAAATCCTCTGAAAAATTGAGATTTTTAATGAATTCTGAGTGACTTTCATACATATATGTATCTTTTTTATTTCAGTAAACTCAATTCAAAACAGTTGGAGCAGTAAAGAAGACTGGCCTATGACCTAGAAGTATTTAAGAAAATAAATTGTTAATTCCATACATAAAAGCAGGTAAATCATTCTAAAAGTGTATCAGGTCTTTCATGAAAAAAAATCCCATAAGCAAAATGAATTTGATTAATGGTAAACATATGAAAAGCAAGCTTTACTATGCATAAAGAATTCTTATTTTCTATTTATCTGGGGATCGGTCAGTTAACTTCTGTGACGATCAGCCTGAGAGAGTGAGGCTGTACCTAGAATGTCCTCTAAACTCCCAGTATAATATACTTGTTTTCTGTGTCAGACATTTTTGGCATCACAGATGATACCCATGCAGATATGGGGGTTAACGGGACTAAAACTGTGTCACCTCAGGAGAGAGAAAGGAGACTTGTGGAGGTTTCCAACCCGGGTGGAGAGCGTGGGTCCCCCCGGGGACGAGCCCTCTAACGGTACACGCAGGCTCGCCAGCCCGAGGCCAGCGGAACTCATCAGCATCAGCAGTAACACATCCCAGAGAGGCACTAAGCACATGTCTTCACAAAACTTCCACATACGGTCTGTTGAAGCAGCTCAGAAAATACATTATTTGACCACATACATCAGTTTCCATTCATGAGTGGTGTCTGATGGGCATTTTTTTCGGTTTCCCTGTCTAGTTTTAGGACATAAACTAAATTGAATAATACCTCACATCTGCTTGCTTCCATGGCGGACATACGAATCTAACAGGTACCTCAACTTCCTTAGAAATGGATGGTATGTACCGTAAGATTCCAAATATAAATAGAAGTGAGGATAATAAGCTGTGTGTTGAATTTCTAGCAGCTCATTTTCCTGTCAAATGGTGCAGTACTATTTCAAAGAGCAAAACTTTGTAAACTGAATTTTGTTTACTCTAGGTCTATTTACTTCTTCTACATGACAGTTTAACATGTACAAGCTCTCGTTTTTCTCTTTTCCCTTTAATACGCCTTTTCTGAAATATCAACCCCACTTCTGCCATTACTTTATTATTGTGCTGTGAAAATAGCTTATGTTTTTCAAAAATACCTCCTAACAATTTTAATTATACATGATTTTCACTTTTACTGATACATTTTGAGATTTCAAAGAAAGCGAGAAAGGTAACCGAAGGTAAAGGTTAAACGTCCAGCTGAAAGCCATGCTGAGGGGCAGAGGTGGACAGGGCGGCTGAGGGGCGGTCCGTCCTGCCTGCAGGGGCTGCTCTAGACCCTGTCCATGCCGCCAGCTGAGCCCTCCTCTGCCGTGGACTAGATTCGGTGCTTAGATAGTACGTGAGACACGCCCCTGTGCTGCGAAAGATAGGAAGCACGGAGAAGTAACACTCGTAAAGGTGACACGGGAAGATCTTCAATAGGATCACATTTGCATGCAATTTGAAGGATGTGACAAGCTGCAGTGTGAGTGCTGTGTAATCAGTTAAAGGTGACACATTCTAGAATGGAAGGTCTGAGGGCGGTCACCACACACACACACACACACACACACACACACACACATACCAGAGAGGACAGCAGGAGCAGTGGGCGCACGTGTCGAGCAGTAGGACTGGTAAGAGACACCATGTTTGGATGTTGCGTGGATGGAGGGCCGGTCATTCTAAGTGGATAAAGTCACATAAAACCAGTTTGGGAGGGCAGTGGTAGAAGCAAGCTTGCTTTGAGGGATGATGGAAGGGAAGTCAGATTTGAGGGGCGTTGCACGGAAGGTGATTCTGTCCGTCGGAGAAGGATCTTTAGGAGGCAGCGAGCTGAAAGTGCAGCTTTGTAGTTCTTAAACAATGGATCAGACGTGGAAATAAACAGTTAGGAGCCGTAGTAATATGAGGAATGAATGTCATGGACAGGTTTATCCAGAAAAGAATATAGAATTAAGAGAAAAAATTGAAAGTAGGGGCACCTGGGTGCCTCAGCCGTTAAGCCTCTGCCTTCGGCTCAGGTCATGATCCCAGGGTCCTGGGATCAAGTCCCGCATCGGGCTCCCTGCTCCGCGGGAAGCCTGCTTCTCCCTCTCCCGCTCCCTCTGCTTGTGTTCCCTCTCTCGCCGTCTCTCTCTGTCAAATAAATAAATAAAATCTTCAAAAAATTAAAGTAAATAGGAAAGAACACCAAAATACAGAGATCAGGCAGAGGAAAAATGTTAGCACAGGAGACTCAGAAGAACCCTGTAAGTGAGGCAGAAGGTAACTCGTGAAGATAAGAAAATGAACCTTATTGAACTGGAACCTTGCAGATTAGCAATTATCTTCATGGGAACCTATTTCTTACACTAGTAGGTCAGTATTTGTAGTAGAGTGGATTTGTAGGCAAAATAATAGGAACTTAAGTAAACTCTACTTCCCGGAATTTTGGTGTTTAAAAGAAAAAAAAAAGATCAAGGGAAGCAGGCTGGGATAGAACAACTTGTTTTTTCTGTAAGCATGATGTGAGGAGTCAGTGAATATGTACAGATTGAAGATACAAGTGATAAAGTCTATATCTGAAGAACTCATATGCCAAGGGTATGAGAAGTTGTGTTAGTATTCTTTCAGTTGCAGAGTGACACATCTGAAAACAAAGCCAAAGAAAACTGACTTCTAATGATGGAAGTATTAGGAATTTATCCACTTATGAAATACCAGGCCTAGCCTGCCAGTACTCTAAATGGCAGTCACCAGAGTGGCAACGAGAGTTGGGTGTGTGTGTGACAAGGGAGACTTAAGGGTGAAGCACAGGTTGGTCTCACTCATGACTGATACTCACATCGGCCCTGAAACAGCTGTGCTAAATTATTAAAATATGCCCATGCTTCTGGTAAATGATCATATTCCGAATCTTTCAATTGCTCATTTGCTTGCTATCCAAGGCACTCTGTTTACCTCTAGGAACCTCAAAATGTCCAGGATTCAGATACAAAATGGATAATTTCTGGCAAAGCCAGAGGACTCTAAGTCCTGGCATCAGTTCTATGGTCTGTATAATTTTGATAGTAAATGCTCTTTCATTCTTTTAGATATTGACTTTCATGGTTTCATCAGTGCAGGTAATAATACAAAAGGTAATAATGCAAGAGGTGATGATGCAGGCGGTGATGATGCAGGAGGGAATGATGCAGGAGGGAATGATGATGCAGGAGGGAATGATGGTGCAGGAGGGAATGATGATGCAGGAGGGGATGATGCAGGAGGGAATGATGGTGTAGGAGGTGATGATGATGCAGGAGGGGATGATGATGCAGGAGCTGATGATGGTGCAGGGGCTGATGATGCAGGAGAAAATATAGATCTGTGACTTGGGACCATCAGCCAGCTCAACAGGGAGCCCATAAATGCACAGAACGTATGTCAGGTGTTGATTGAAGCTAAATTCAGGACAGTGAGCCAGGGCACCAAGGAGTCCGGGGTGCAGGTGTCTGAGGGAGGTCACGGCCTGGATCTGACGGGTCCTTTTGCAGTGGTTGGAGGACTCTGAGTCCTGAGGTGTTACTCATCCAGATACCATCTGGCACCTGCACGGGTCCTATTGTATCTTCCGAAATAGATCGAGATCAGCTTTACCTACCGGCTATCAAATGACTAATATAACTGCTTCTGACCATATTTCCCCTTTCTCACGGACTCTCGAAGCCCACATGACCCCTTTGTACAAGTTATAAAAAGCTGCTTTGTGCGGATAGTTTGTAAAAGTCGCTCCCCGTGGGAGTAATTAGGAAGGAGCCCGCCATGCTCTGCCCTGTTAGGGCCTGGTGAGTTGAGTAGGGAATGGCGGTCAGGCCCCGCCAGAGTCTCTCTGGCTGGGTGCTCTGGGGGGAGCATAGTTTGTGCATAGGCAGGGTCTGACCGTTCCTTCCCGCATGCTCGTGTAGCTCTGGTGGCTCCTGGCCGTGCTGATGACACCGGGTGGCTGTCTAGCTTTCCTGAAGAGATGCCCTGAGGGCAGTGCCATAGCCAGAGCAGATTTCTCAGCCTTTATTTTCCCTCCGTGGTGGAGCCTGCGTGGTGGCTCTCAGCCCTCGTCTGCGCCGCTCTGCTCATAAGCACGTAAATGTGTGGGCTTGACACAGGCTTCAAGCTTCAGGGAGAAGGCTGTGAGCACTTCTCTTAAAGTACAGAGTTTTCCGTGTGTAGTTTCTCGTGCGTGGTAGTTCTGCATCATCTCAACTGCTTCTGCACACCCCAAGGCTCATAATCTCACCCACTCTTGTAGAAAGTTGTTCACTGTGTCTGCCCTTTCCCTGAAGCGTTTTTCCTCAGGAGGTGAGCTAGCCTTTCACACATACACAATACGGGGAAAATGCATTATTTATGAGTGTGAATTGCCATGTGCATTGCATTTTTCTGATATATTAAGATTAAAAAGTAAATTTTAAAAACCTCTAATTTTATTTCTCAGAGAGGCCCGTGGACTGGATTTGGGAAGGAATGCTTAGACGTCGAAGGCCGTGTGACAGAAGGTATTTCACGTGGGGGGAGGACCCTGGCGGCATTCTGCTCGAATGCGTCGAGTTCAGTGGCGCTTGGCCATGTACTGCCTGGTCTCAGCTGTCCCTGGAGCACTGGCAAGAGGAGGGAAGTCAGTGTATTTATTACCCCAGTGCTGTCCTCATGGTGTCCCCAGTGGGTGCTCGTGCACGGGACCCGGAGAGGAGCTCCTGTGCTCAGAGGTCCGGGCAGTATCCTTGACTCCAAGGGTGCGTAGAGCTGTGATCACCACAGGGCCTGTCGAGGACAAAATGTCATAACTGCCGTGCGGAAGCAAACATTGCCAAAGATGGCAGATACACTGTATTTTAAATTTTCTCTATAAAGCTGTTACCTAAAAACTGCAATCACAAATTGTAAATAATTGATGTCCTTCATAACACATTTGATTTAAACCATGATTCTTCTATTAAGAAAAATTATTTTCGAGTCCACACTTACTTTTGATCAGGAATGCACTACTTACTGATGATGGATTATATCTCTAAACCAGTCCATACAAAAGGTGAACATTCAGTAAGTGAATGACTCTTCCTTATAGATGTTTATTAAAAAAAAAAAAAAACTAGTCACATTTTTGGTTACATAAGCTTTTCATTCACCAAATATTCACTGTGTCCCCGTTACATGTCTGTTGCTGGGGCAAGTTCTTTAGGTATAATGAGTGATCCTTTAACGCCAGAGGTCTATTTAGTGGGAAAAAGACTTCAGCTAACCTGAGGTGAGAGAGACAAACAGGCGTTCGTGTTCCTGGGAGCCAGCCTGGCACACGTCAGGGTTGTGTTCTTCTGTTACGCACAGACACCAACATGAGCAGACATGGTTACCCTGACGGAGGTGGGTTTAGACTAAAGCAAGGCCCCTGTGTCGTCGTGGCTGAGCGCAGATAAACAGGAACCTTGTCCAACACATAAACACCAACATCCCACTCTTCAGGTTGAAGTCAATAGCAGCGGCTGCGTTGCCCTTTGCAAACCGAGCTTTGCTCTGGGCCGCCCTGTAGAGAGGGTTTATTAAGATTCCCAGCCAAGGGCGCCTGGGTGGCTCAGTTGGTTAAGCGACTGCCTTCAGCTCAGGTCATGATCCTGGAGTCCCGGGATCGAGTCCCGCATCGGGCTCCCTGCTCAGCGGGGAGTCTGCTTCTCCCTCTGACTCTCCCCCCTCTCATGTGCTCTCTGTCTCTCATTCTCTTTCTCTCAAATAAATAAAAATAAAATCTTAAAAAAAAAAAAAGATTCCCAGCCAAGTTGCTGTGCTCTGAATGTCTGTGTCTTCCCAAAATTCCTAGGTTGAAATTTTAAACCCCAAAGTGAAGGTATTAGGAGGTGGGGCCTTTACAAGGTGATCAGGTCACGGGGGTGGAGCTCTCATAAAAGGGACCCCACAGAGCCTCCGCGCCCCTTTCTGTCATGAGAGGCTACCAGGAGAAGTCTGCAAACCCGAATGTCCCCCCTCCAGTGCTGGCCCACCGATCTTGGACTGGCAGCCCCCAGAACTGCAAGCAATGAATTGCAGCTTCTCACTAGCCCCCCAGGGCGTGGTGTTTTGTTAGAGCAGCCCAGACGGACTGAGGTACCTTGATGCAGGTCAGGTGCTTCACCTCCCAGCAAGACCTAGGCCAGAGCGAGACCCCATTTCCTTAAACCTCCCCCAAGTCACCTGACAGAAAGTGAAACCCTGTGACAGTAAGTCCTCCCTGAAACCCCGTTGCTAGACCTCTACCCCACAATTTCCAAGTCCGTGTTCCTCTCACAACCACAAACCAGAAACCCAACCTGCTCAGCGACGCCTGTGTTCCTGGTGGTCTCTGGCCGTGTGACGTCGGGAATTGTAATCAGAGATATACTAGGGGAAAAATGCTCTGGGAGCAGAAAAAGTTATAAACACACCTTGTGTATGTGAGAGAGAGAGGGACAGAGGGAGAGAAGGGGAGAGAAGGAGACACAGAGAGAGAGAGAGAGAGAGAGAGGGAGGGAGGGAGGGAGGGAGAGTGCTTCCAGAATGCCAGCTCTCTGCTGGCTCTGTGTTTGTAAGTAATGAAGTCAGGCAGGAGCACTACATAGTTTTAGGAGGAGTCTGAGGATGTGGAGCCTGTAAAGCCCCGGAGTCACACCACCAGTGGCGTCAAGACATGGAATTCCACAGCTGATTGATCATCCACGCTTCAGGCAGATCTGTACACAAAGCGACAGATCTGCGTGATAAAAGCGAACGTGTTCCGTGTTGCATGGGTCTTGCTGTTGTCCTGCAGGGAGCGTGAGGGAGCAGTGCCCCATGGGTGTGGGCTCTCAGGCTCACCCCACAGCTGCATTTCTCCAGGGATGTGAACTAATAAGCAAGTGGACACAGTCCCCACGGAGAGGGGCACACCGGCACGAGTCACAGAGGGACCACCGCACCGGTTCACACCAGCACCGGGTACCTGAGACTTCCTCTGAAATCGCTCCTTCCACGTCTGCAAACCCGGAAAAGCCAGAAGCTTCAGAAAGAGTCGGGATATCCGAAGGGGAGAGAGGAAAGAACGGAGGGGAACACTGTACCCCAGGTGTGGAGTTATGGGGTGACTCTGAGCTGGGGAAGGACGATGACAAGAGAAGCTGGAGCGAGCTTGAATCAAGGTTCGTTGCAGGCAGAATTCCGTCTGGCAAGGGTGCCATAGCCTGATTCCAAAGCCTGTGACTATATTATGTCGATTGAATTAAGAAGATTTTTCCCGGAATACCTGAGAAGGCCCAATCTAATCACATAAACCTTGGAAAGCAGAGGGCGTTCTTCCCTGGGAGGTGGGTAACAGATGCGGCAGGAGAGTGTTCAAGGGGTTCCCTGACATCCTGACCCGCACTGCCAGTTGGAGGCGCTCGTGGCTGGGAGAGCTGAGAGTTAGCCCCGACGGCTCGTCAGCAAGAAGGTGGGAGCTCATTCCTCCAGCTGCAGGGAGCCGGCTCTGCGGTCGGTGACCGTGGAGAAGCTGGGAGCAGGTAGCTGGGGGCATCATGGCGCCTGGGGCGCAGAAGCCAGCAGCACCAGCCTGGACGGCTGACCATGCACCTGGGAGGCCACGGGCTGTGGAGTGTGAGTGCTCACGACATCAGACTTCCCACATCTGCAAGTACCAGAAGAAGTTAGAGGATTTTTCTCGTTATCTGTAGGCAAGTAAGGAGAGAACTCTTACAAAATGTGTTTGAAGACAATTACAAGAAGACATGAGTTTGGTTTCCCATGCCCATGTAAATGCAGCCTGTTCAGGACCCTTCATGTGAACTTTCAGAGAGGTCTTAAAAATTACTCAGAGGCATGATTTCAGATGCAAGTCTCCCAGCGGTCAGCATATTCCTGCGACACACGGTCAAGAAGGTGCCGCGTGACAGTGCAGCCAGCAGTCGGGCACCCGTGCCAAGTCTCCTGGGGACAGGGTGTCGTCTACAGTAATGTTACCGAGGCCTGAGAATCTCTCAGGAGGCCGGCCCACTGGGCAGGGCCCCTGCAGAGCTGCTGAGTCCCCAGACCTGATGCTTCGGAACAGAAGACACGGCCTGAGCAGGCCTTCCCTGTGGGGTGGTCTTGTCGCCCTGCTTCCCGTGATCTGTGCTTGGACCGCTCCTCCGGGTCTCCCTCCCGTCCATCCTGCACATTTCCCGCTGGGCAAACACACACGTTTCTTAGACGAGGTTTTAGTTTCCCCAAACATCCAAAATTGAGTGAAATGATCTCTGTAGCAGGAACAAAACATAAGGTCAGGTAAAATACGTCTGCCTAAGGAACTAGTACCATTCTGTAAGTCTGTTAATGTAACACAGTTGCCTGCGACTTTGAAACACATAAAGAAAAGCCATAATCACTGAGCATAGCACTTACAAGTAGGCTTGTGTCATCAAATTGTAATAACATTCGTTATTGTCACCTTTCATATATTTTAAATCTGTGCCAAGATCTCTGATAAATATTTTATATATGTTATATCCTTTAGTTATACAGCACTCTGAGGTAGCTTTGTCTCCTATTTTAAGATTAAGAAATTGGGAAGTAGCATGTACTAGGAATAGAGCTGTGGTCAAGTAGCCAGGCAGCGAATGTAGATGTTAGTGTTTAAGAGAAAGAAAATACTTTAATTAGCTTCTCTGGTTACTTGTAGAAAATTTTGTTAGACTGTACAAGAAACAACTGAAAAACAGCCAGGTAACTAAAATCTCTTGTCATCTCCATACTTACCTGGTTGAGACATCTTCACTCACCTAAAAAACTGACAAAACTAATCCCTAAAGAAGTCCTCACTTGTAAATATTCATGATGTTACAACCATCCTAAAGAACATAGAAGCTAAATTTATTAGATTTCTCTAATTATTATTTCATTTCTTGATGCTTTTTGCCTTAGTAATATTTATATATCATAATTTTAAATAATGTTTTCATTTTGTAATACTTGTTTTTAAAAGCAGAGCATACTTAACATATGTTTGATCAAATTGATCAATCATCTGTCCTATGTCAACCTCTATAAACTTTAGAAACAGGGGCACCTGGGTGGCTCAGTCGTTAAGCGTCTGCCTTCGGCTCAGGTCATGATCCCAGGGTCCTGGGATCGAGCCCCTCATCGGGCTCCCTGCTCAGCAGGAAGCCTGCTTCTCCCTCTCCCTCTGCCCCTGCTTGTGTTCCCTCTCCCGCTGTGTCTCTCCCTGTAAAATAAATAAATAAAATCTTTAAAAAAAAAACAACTTTAGAAACATTTACCCAATGTGTCCTTAATAAGCTTCAGGTGCTCATTCAACTTATTACCCTTCTTTCTCTTAACAATTATCAGACAAGTCTTCTTAGATTTCAAAAAGAATGGCCAGGCCGTGAAATTGTTTTCTTGGAAAGCTAACTTTATTGAATTATGATATTCCTATGATAGGATTTATCTGTTAATGTGTGTATGTAGTATTTCCAAAACACTTTATTTCAAGGACCATTTCTTCAAATTACGTGATTCTCTAAGTATCCCCCGTATGAAAGAAAGGAGAAACTCCTGCACTTTGATCTTTCACTCTCAAGTTGGTTGGAATATGTTGGTCACCATTTTCTCGCATGAGCATAATTATTATGATTATAATAAAGATGCTCCTGGGGAATATATACATCTAGAAGTAGCAGTGAATTAATTCATTTAAGTAGGGAAAATCAGTTCTTCAAGAAGAAGAAAATGACATTTTTCTGAAATTAGAACTCTCAAGAACAGCATACTCACCAAGAAATTATAATTTTAGAAATGATGATAATGATGATGATGATGACAAACAGTAATGTTGCCTTTTTTTCCCCTCCAAATTATTTAATGGATTCTTCTGGGAGACAGAATGGCAGAACTTGTCAAGCTGAGGGACATAGGCATGTTTGGAAATGCTCTTGGGAGTCTTGAATCTCAGATTGTTACATGTTGGGTTTCTTAATACTGTAATTATCTTTAAAAAATACTAAAATCGAGTTTGACATCATATTAGCCATTGTGCAACTGAAGATTGCTAAGATTTCATGACTAGTATTTCTGTATTTATGATCCTATTTTTGACAAGTAAAAGCCAAATCTGGTGCCTTTTGCAAACCAGGTTTTCCCAGGGACCTGGGTTGTCACACAGCACACTGCAGGGCGGGCTGCACAACTCACAACTAGAGTGAGCTGTATAATTCACGTTGGGAGCAGGTCCCTTCGAATATTTGAAGGTATTTGCAGGGATCAGATAGTGCTCCTATGAAGAAGCAGTAAATACGCCAGAAGTATTTCTCTGTTTTCACAATGATTGGATTACATGCTCATTCAATTCAAAGCTCATTAAACTGCACGGTTAATCTTATATTGAAGGTAATGAGGTAGCATTATAATAATCAAATGGCATATCTTTAAAGTGGCAAATGCTCATTAGTGGAAAGTTGGATGAATGTAAAGTCCGATTATCTGTAATCAGAAAACAAAGCTTTAATATTTTCAAGTCCGTATTTACAATATAGTTTGTAAACAATATACGTGAGTATATTGAAAGAGAAGAGGGAAAAATAGATTATATATATATTGCAAGACCTGGCACATCTTATTTCTAGTGTAAAAGGAAAATCAGTGATTTATTTCTAACCCAGTATCATCCATTATACTTAATTATAGTTATTAATTAGAAGTTTATTATTCTGGTCATTTTGGTTGTTACTAATTTTTAGATTTGTCTCTGACTTATAGTTCTGTAAGCACCTATACAAAAGGAGTTTAAATATACTCTGTATTTGCACAAATAACAGTAAAATAAAATGGAGGTACAAAATTAAATTTTATTTAAAAATATGTAATTCAAATTTGAAAATACTTCTAACATAACAAATACTGTAATAAGAATATTCAGATTTGTAACACATCTTACACTTGACAAAATGCTATTATATCATCTTATTAGTTTCTAAAATTCAACTTGCAGAGATTTTTCCAATGTGTGCATGTTGTCAGTACAATTAGTATGACCTTGCTCAGTTTCATTCACCGGTTACATGGAAATAATAGCCGTTTCCATACATTTACAGGTTTATTTTGCCACTCAAATGATTTACAATGATAAAGGCAGGTGAAAACACTGCGTTCAGGCAGCACACTTGTGGGAACATGTGGGTCCCTGTTACAGTGCCTCAGTTTACCAAATGGGAGACACTGTAAATGAGGGAAGAATACAGAAGGAGTAGAAAATCTCTTAGCTTCCTGAGCAGGCTGGTTATTTTGTTTTGTAATTTTGCCCTGTGACCTTCTTAGAGGTCATATTGATTCTTTTCAGCTAACTCATAGAAAAGATGTATGAAGAAGAGAAACATTTCAAGGGATGTACTCAGTTTGCATACCATTAAGCTGATCCTGGCTCCCGGGGGAATAAAAGCCCCATTCTTTGAAAACATTCTTTCCTCTTATTTTCATTGATGGTAGTGATTTCTCCAACTGTAAAAGGAGCTGTTTGAAATTCCGAAATTCTAAATGATAGTGTTAGCTTAACGTATGGAAGGAAATGAATTTGCTACTCAACTAAATGAGTTCATATTTCAAAGAAAACATTTATTTATTTTTTTTTATTTTGTGACTGAGATTCCACATTTTCCGAAGGGCTTGTTTTTACTAAAGCTCATTTCACTTTGTGGATTTCTGGGTGAGAATGTACTTTTTTCCATATTACCAAAGTTAGCATTGAGAATTTCTCCTTTTTTTTAAGCAGATCTTTTTCACGATGCAAACAGATCCATGTCAGTAATTTCTTCATTTTAATTGCTGACATCTCAGTTATAAAATAACAAAAATATGCCACGTCTCTCAACAATCAGATGCCATCATTTACTTTACTCTTGCAAGTTGTTGTAAAAATGAAACAAAAAAAGAGAGATACCTTTGTGATTGCTGACCCAGTGATGTATCTTTTATACTTTCTGGAATACTTTAATAACAAGTATTTCCTTCTCTAAAATCTCCCTGTCAAAATATTTCTCTCTCTTTGAATTTTGTGACTTACTAATATGAGATTGGGTAAATATTTAACATATTTATGTCAATTTTTTAACTAGAATTTAGATGGAATGGAAGAATTTCTTGAAAATAAAACCACTTACTAAAAAGAGTGGAAATTTAAGCATATTACATGTCATATTTTAAAAACTTAAAAATTATTTTTGTATCAATTAGAATAACTTCCTTTCTTACTAAAAGTCTTTCCACAGAGAACTTTCTGTGATTTTAATCTTTCCTGATAAATTCTCTGGCATTTAAGTCGAAATTAGCACCGATTTTACTCTAAATCTTCCACATTATAGAAAATATCAAGCACTTCCCAAATAGTTTTGCAATACTGACTTTTCCTTAAAAATCAATCCTTGTAATTCAATACATTAATAGAAAAGAAGGAGGAAAAGCGGTTTTGACAAATGCTGGAAAACAATTCAAAAATCCAACATCTTGGGGGATGAGAAGTGGCGGGAATTAGTACTTCCTAACGAGGAAGCTCTTGAATAGATTATCCACCTTGGACGATCCCATAGTTATCTCTTGTCCTTGCCTTCCACATTAGAGATGAGTTTTCCTGCATTTTTTATATCCATGGTGTATTTTTTCTGAATAGACTTTAGTTCTTCACGGTGTCAATAAAAACATAGTATCTTTCCAAATTCCTGTTCTAAAAGCATAAATGCTTTGAGATGAAAGGGTATGTTGCTTATAATAATTGACATGTAATAATTGAACATATAGTTGACCCTTGAGCAACACAGGGGTTAAGGCACTGACCTCCTCACACGGTTGAAAATCCACATAAAACTTTTGACTCCCCTGAAAACCTAACTGCTTTTTGTTGACAAAAAGCCTTACCAATAATGTAAAGTCAATTAATATGTATTTTTGTATGTTATATGCATTATATACTGTATTGTTGTAAAAGAAAATGTTATTAAGAAAATCATAAGGAAGAGGGGCACCTGGGTGGCTCAGTCAGTTAGTCTTCCTACTCTTGATTTTGGCTCAAGTTGTGATCTCAGGGTCGTGGGGTCGAGGCCTGTGTCGGGCTCTGAGCGCAGCTGTGGGAGTCTGCTTGAGATTCTTTCTCTCTCTCTCTCCGTCTCTCCCACTGCTCGTGCTCTCTCTCTCAAAAAAAAATGTAATAAGGAAGAGAAAATACCTTTACAGTACTGGATTGTACAAAATGCATATATAAGTGGACGTGGGCAGTTCAAAACTATGTTGTTCAAAAGGCAGCTGGAGTGTGCAAGGCAGTGGGGAGATATATATATACACACAAATATATGTATAATACATTATTATATAATATATAATCACATCAATATATTTAGTATATATTATGTATTTATAATAGATATATTCTTTTTATAATATGTTAGAAGAAAAAAGCCATACAGATAAGGGCATAAGTAAGAGATATTATTTTTTAAAGATTTTATTTATTTATTTGAGAGAGAGAATGAGAGATAGAGAGCACGAGAGGGAAGAGGGTCAGAGGGAGAAGCAGACTCCCCGCCGAGCAGGGAGCCCGATGCGGGACTCGATCCCGGGACTCCAGGATCATGACCTGAGCCGCAGGCAGTCGCTTAACCAACTGAGCCACCCAGGTGCCCTAGTAAGAGATATTTTTAAAAAGCAATCACAGTATGCTTCTGAACTACAGTGCAATTGCAATTCAGAGAAATATTCCAACAAAACCTTTCCTAAGGATTTTAGGTATATTCATTCCTGGATTAAGATTAAAGGACCTAGTATAAGCAGGCTGAGATCTAAAATGGTCTAAAGAGATTGAATGTGAGGATGCAGTCTCTCTGTAAACTTGAAGTCTGTAGAAGAGCTGGAGAAAGGCTGCAAGCAGACCCAGGAATGAATTCCATGTCTGATGCATTGGTTTGACCACCGGCCATGTTGGACGTCATAGTCATCTCAGACGAAATGGGAAGCAGGGAGAGGTTCAAGCTGAGGGAATCATGAGCAAGAGTGATTGTGGCAGGGAAAAGCTAGAGAAGGAGATGGTAGCATTTTATAGTTTGTGAGCATCTCAATTTGAGACAGGATTTGAGTGCAGGTTTTCTATTTGGAAGTTGATTCCCTAAGAGAGATGGGAGGGAGGTTGGGAGTAAGACAACATGAGAGGAAGCCAGTACCGTGAAGGGCACTGTTTTAGAACTCAGCACAGTTGCTCCAGGGCCTCAGAGAATCCTGCAGAATACCTGCTAGCATTGTCTGGGAAAGGTGAGAGGCTGGGCATTTATTGAAGACTCTCTCCCCTATTAATTGAGAATTGTTCTAGGGAGTTAATTCTTCTTCATCTTCAGGCTGTGCTTTTATATGAGCTGATTGCTTTCGAGGCTTTAGACAAAACTTTGAGTCACAAAGTGGAAATGGGAATGTGCATCATGATGGAGTGGGTCGTTTTCAGCAGGAGTAGGAACTGTGGATCACCGCTGGTCTGATCACAGACAGACTTGGTCAATGCGATCAGATTGCCAGCAGCGTCGAGCAGACTGGAATTATGTTAGAGGAGACATTCCATCTAGCTTGAAAGCCAGTGGATGTGTTGGGAGGAGAACCTAGGTCCCAATAATTAGTTCATTCATTCATTCAGTTTATAGAGCTGCTGTATCTATATAGGGTACATTGGAGCAAGATAGGTGGTGAGCATCCCCAGCCCTGCAAGTCCGTACTCTGCAGGTAGTGAAAACATACGTGTGTAGAGATACGGGGGGCAGGGAACATAGGCAGGGGGCCATCGCCACCCGTTGATGAGTGCTGACATGGGGCCTGGCAGTTGATGTGGGGCAGTGACTTCTCGGCTGAAATATGAAGAATTAGTTGAAATTACACATGTGAATTTGGTGAAGGGATAGGTTCCATACAGAGACAAAACTTTCATATTCTTAAACAACCTTCTCTTTTCTGCTTCTGTATGTTTTAACTGTTCTGAATTATATTGGGAACCATATAGGACAGACCCTAGCATGAGATAACTGTTCAATTAAGTGTTAACTTTTGTTTTTGTCACCATCAGTGTCTTTATCATTAAAAGCATGTGTATCTTTATGCAGAAAGAATGCTAACACTTTAGAATTTATTTGACAGTGGGTTATCACAGTAAAGATAGAGGTAATACTTAACATTATTTTCATAGATGTGCGTGTAGTAAGACCTGTGTGAATATTGCAATGGATAGCAGGGACATTGGGTCTCTGTAGGGAGATAATCCAGTATTAGAAAATGTACCATCAAGGAACGCCTAAGAATCTGAAATTCAGCATCAGAAAGGTCCCGGTTCCTGGGTGGCTTTGCCACTCACCTGCATTGTGATTTGTAGCAATAATTATATTTTTTTATTTATTATATTATATTTTTATTTATTATATTTATTTATCTATTTATTCTATAATTATATATATATGTTTCAATTTCTTTAACCACAAAATGGGTATAGTTATAGATCACATTCAGTAAATAGTTTTGAGGGTAAGAGGGATCACTCAAGCAGAGCATTAAACTCTGGCACATAGTCTTGAGCTGGAATATTTATTGTTAGTACCTTTTTTTTTTCAATACTCACATAATACATTAATTAAATCAAATGACTAAAAAAGATTACCATTGACCTAGGTGCTTCCCAAGCATCACCTCCAAATAGCATCTGGGAATAGCATCAATATAGGAATTTGGGAGGTATATGAACACTCATCCTAGAGCAGCTACTAATATAGTAACAATTCATGTAATGGCAGAAGCAGGGGTATTCAGTGGATTTTATTCAGGCAGATCCCACAGTGCTAATTATTTTGTGACATCCCCAGTGGTCCAGAGCTTAGGATCCCATTGAGGGTGACCTGCTTGGGGTTAAGCTGCCGCACTTGTGCTCCTTGGTGCCGAGAGTCCTGATGGGAGTTCAGTGAGAAAACTCAGATGACCGGGGCTCACGATGCTTTCAGGACACATGCTTGATGAGGAAGGGGAAATAATGTGGTTTTCTACTGACAGGGTATGAAGGGACAGAGGAGAAGCCATTTACGGAGACATTTCACTGTTTTAAGGGGAAAAGAGGGTTTGTTTTTTTTCATTATAGACTATAGACACTTTTGTGACTTCATTTCCAAAGAAAATGTCTCTTCCACTTTGCAGCCACTTCCCTAGTGTGGAGACGTCCTGGACGTCCTCCCTAAGCATCCCCACTGACGTTGGGGTCTCACCAGGGCCGTGAGAACGCGTGTGGCCACCATAGTCATCTTCCTACAGTTCAGGTAGGGTTGCGTCATCCTCTTATTCAAAAACTTCAAAAGCTCCTCGAATAAAATTTGTATCTCTTAGCCCAAGATTCACAGTCTCTCTAAATTTCGTGACAGCCTTGGCGTTCTTGTGATTTTAGTGCCCCATCTCCCACGGCACAGCCGCATGGTTCCGCTTACCCAATATGCTGTTTATTTTCTCACCTCCGTGTGCTGTTTTCACTGCAGGAAACCTGCACTCTCCTTCTGTCTGTGAATAAACACCTTCTTTATCTTTTGAAGCCCAGGCCAGAATCCTCTTTTTGTAGTGTATGCGGACACCCGTGGTAAAAACATACGTAGCTTCCTCAACAGTTGCTTTAAATTTTTTTTTTAAGGATTTTATTTATTCATTTGAGAGACAGAGATAGAGAGAGAAGAGAAAGCATGAGCAGGGGGAGAGGCAGAGGGAGAGGGAGACGCAGGCTTCCCGCTGAGCCAGGAGCCCGATGTGGGGCTCGATCCCAGGACCCCGGGATCATGACCTGAGCCGAAGGCAGACGCTTAATGACTGAGCCACCCAGGCGCCCCTCAACAGTTGCTTTAAACTTCTAGGATAACATGTCTGTTCGTGTAACCGCTGACGCTTTGAGTCTGAATCATGCTCTTGATTGTAAATTGCTTTACTTTACAGAACTAGACTCTTCTTAGTAGGACCAGCTCTGCAGTCCACATTGCAACTTTGTACATAGTAGATACTCAACAAATACACATTTGCTGATAAAAGATGTAATGAACTGTAATGAACTGCTGATTCATATCTAAAATAGATTTAGCTAAAATGATGTAAAATATTTACTGAGGGACCCTCTCAACTATGACTGTACTGGTAATTCCTGTCTCCTCTGCAGGAAAAATGCTAATTGTGTCCAGTACAACATACTGCGGGACGCTGAGTAGGGTTACAGAGACTCTGAGGACTTGAGAGTACAAGGACTTTTAATGATCACATCATAAATATTACAGAATATACCTTTAAGCTTCAGATGATAAAAGTAAATGGATTTTTAAAATGTTTTCCAGATGATGGATCTATTCGACCTGTTGCTAATTAAATAGTTTGAAAAAACACATTTTATTCCCTTGGTTTAATTTTGCTTCTCTCATATTCACCTTAGTGTCAATAAGAGCTTTTCTCAGAGAAAAGAGCCCTGTTAATAAGATCTCAGTTAAATCAATACAGCGGTGCTTTGAATAAAAGTGATAGATGCTCACATTTATGAGTAAAATATATTATTGAAATACAAAAATGAAGGAAGAAAGAAAACTATAAGACTGTACTATTGGCTCACGGATTCTGAATTTCAGTATTTTAAGATGTGAGAATGTCCAGATTATTTTTGAAATATGTCACAAAAAGTGTGTTACTCAGAGTGAATTTTCAAAGTTTGCAAACATTTTGCCTTTTAATAAATAAGAACAGCTACCCTCATTCAAATGCAGACCTTTATTGAATTTCAAAACAAGGGGTTGTATTTTTAGAAAGGAAGAATTATTGGCAGATCTCAATGCATCATATCCGAAAGAACATTGAAAAACACAGAGATACTATTTTTCTTGCCCCTCAATTCCTTCAGGAGGCTGTGCCTGCCAAAATAGATTGCAGGGTGATTATTGGGCAAATACTATATACAGAAAATTACTTTTCACAAGTAGAAAATGTATCCTTCTATTTGGGATTATTTATAATTTGTTAGAAGTGCTGGAAAAACATTAACAGGAAAATATTAAACTTTCATAAAGGAGTAAATAATTTGCCACGTACAATGTACAGGATGTAATTATCTAGATCTGAAGACAGAAAAATGCTATACCTAAGTCATGTGGACTAACTCTTTGTGCCTTCTTATGGTCAGAAATGAAAAACAGTAAGAGGAAAAGTAAGGAAAGATAAGATGGAACTTTTGTGCCCAGGATTGAGTATGCTAGCCTCCATAGACTTTGATTAATGTGTTCCACTAAAATACAAGCTTCCTTAATTCAAGGATTCAAAGTATGTAATTTACCTCTGGGTAGCCTGGACCTTAGGGTGTCTGGCACAAAATAAGGAATCGGTAGCAGCTCATTGCATGAATGAATGGATGAAAAGTGAGTGTCATGAGGACGCTCTGAAGGCACACACACGAGCTGCCGCTTTCCCCAGTGTCAGCCTTATTCAGCCTTAAAGCAAGGCTAACATAACCAGAAAGCAGTTCAGGATTCCACACTCAGCGTCATTTCAGCACGTGATTACACCTGGCTTCTCCCGCAGCACACAGAGCAGGGCAGAAGACAAACCACACAACAAACTAGATAACAGAAGGATGCGGGAAGTGAACGACCCACACTCGACGTCAGTCTGTGGGCACGTGGTTGATATGAGGCCTCGGTCTGCTCCGGGTCAGCTCTCGGCACTGACTGCTTCTGACGTGCAAGCAGGGAAGGCTCTCGGTTCTGTTCGGAGATCAAGGGGCAGAGCCTTCAGCGGCTGCTGCCCTTTCTGAAGTGGTCAGACATACAGGGGTCAGGTCAAGGAGTCTGACAGTTTGCTGCCCAAATCCTCCCCTTTTTAAAGGGATGTAATTGGTTTTGGGTCCCTGCAGCCCTCCTCTCCTTCTGCTGGTTATCAGTTCCCGGGTGTCAGCTGATGTTGGTCCTGGCGATATCTCAGGATCTCGTAGCTGCAGTACATTAATTGCTCACGCCCTTGCTTGACACAGGCCCCTGCATGATGCGAGTGACTCCATCTTGCTCTCCACCTGAGTGGATGATTTACTTAATGGACTACACTCATGAATTTACTTTTTTTTTTTTTTAAGAGAGAAAGAGCACATGCACATGAGCCGGGGGGTGGGGAGAAGGGCAGAGGGAGAGAGAGAATCTCCAGCAGACTCCGTGCTGAGCGTGAAGCTCAATGCGGGGCTCATTCCCACAACCCTGAGATCATGACCTGAGCTCAAAGCAAGAGTCTGACACTTAACCAGCTGAGCCACCCAGGCGCCCCTCTAATGAATTTACTTTTAACTGTTCCTTGTTTTGCTTTACTCTCCCTGCCCTGGGCAATACAATTTCTGTCTTTCTGTTGTTAAAGTAATTAAACAAGTTGGCCAGTGGATGGAGGTAGCTCTGATGTGCTGGCAGCCTCTGTAAGCCAACCAAAACCTCAGCCCCAGTCAATGCACTAAATCCCAGAAAACAAAACCTAAGAAAAAACCAATCACAAACAGCCAGCAAATTAGGCTTTCCCACAGAAGGCAACTGCTTAAACTATGGCCAAATGATTGCCTTGCTTTGCTTCCCCAGGAACCCTATCAGTTCCTGTTAGTAGAGTGCTCCTGACCACCTTTAGTTCAGGACTGCTCAATTGAAATCCATGTACGCTCAAATAAACTCTTGAAAATTTGATGTTCTCAGTTTACCTTGTAACAGCATCTTCTCCAATATAATCTTTTTATTTCACCTAAGAATATAACCCTAAGCATGTCCCCACTTTATAATCCCAGTCCGAGTGTTGCCCTCCTATGATTCTTCGAACCACTGAATTCACAAGAGAATATTGAAGAATAGAGTGGAAAAATAACATGAGCTAGGTAGGCTAGCAAGATTTTTTTTTTTTTTTTATCATTTGTGTCTTCTTCCCATACATTTGATTGGAATTCATTACAGTTCGGATGTGTCGGACACTTTGGATGTGTTCATGTTAAAATATGGCATGAACTGCCTTTTGCCTTAGCATTTCTGACCAATCTAGGAGAGCGGGTTTAGAAACTATTGAGCTAAGTAGAAGCTTTGTACAAACTCATGCGCACAGGAGTTTTGCCATCTCAAGGAAGTAAACTTCGGAAGCTTTGGGAAGGAACTCTGAACACCATATCCAGAGACTAAGGGTGTATTGAAAAGTAGTTCAGCTCTCATAATACAGCAAACTGTAAACATTGGACTCTCCAACTGTTAAAGGTCACATAGGACTGACTCCTTGTGTTCTAGGCATACAAGGGAAGTAGATGAACATCATGAGAGAGAAAACATCATCTTAGAAAATTATCTCTAAACTCTTATCTATAGCATATAATACCCAATAATGTATAGTCAATCATAAATTAAAAATGACCAACTGGTAGAAAATCAAGACAAAATATAGAAAAGAGAAACAAACAAAAATGAGATAAAAGACTTTATTGGTATACAACCTTGACGTGGCTCCTTATATCCGTACCCTTTTATAATAGATTCTTCCTGAGTTGGGCTGGATTTGGTGACTTTTTCTAGTGACTACATTGTGGTAAAGGGGATGTGATTCCCTACCGGGATTAGGATGCAGGAAGAGCATGGCTTCTTTCTTGGCGCCCTCTGTCATTCTCTGCTGTGCTTACTCTGAGGGAAACCAGCTGTCATCTTTTGATCTGCTCTATGGGGAGTACCATGTGGCAAGGAAGGGATGTCTTCACTCAGACGTGGTTAACCGCGTCCTGCCACTAGCTACTTACGTGAGCCACTTCCTTCTTCTCTTGAACCTTGAAATGGCTCCCGTCCCAGCCAGCTCTTCAATTCAGCCCTGGGAGAGACACTGAGCCAAAGGCATTCAGTCAGTCTGTGCTCAGATTCCTGACCCGTAGAACCCTTTTGAGAGTTAATGTTTGTTATTTTAAGCTGCTAAAAGTTGAGGTGATTTGCTAAGCAGCA
This sequence comes from Eumetopias jubatus, assembly GCF_037043125.1. NCBI lineage: Eukaryota > Metazoa > Chordata > Mammalia > Carnivora > Otariidae > Eumetopias > Eumetopias jubatus. The sequence continues at coordinate 87,155,395 of NW_028274823.1, read as the reverse complement.
ATAGATAATAGAAACTTTTAAACAATATCTAAGAATCAAACTCAATGTAGTGAATGAAGTGAAAGATACGATGCCCAAGTCCAACAAGTGAGAGAGTACTTGATTAGATGAGAATTATAAACTCTGATTAACGTGATGTATCACATTGATTGATTTACAAATATTGAACAACACTTGCATTCCTGGGATATATCCCACTTGATCAGGGTGAATGATTTTTTTAATGTATTGTTGGATTCAGTTTGCTAATATTTTGTTGAGGATTTTTGCATCTCTGTTTATCAAAGATACTGGCTTGTTTTCTCTTTTTGTAGAGTCTTTATCTGGTTTTGGGTTCAGGGTAATGCTGGCCTCATAGAATGAATTTGGAAGCTTTCCTTTCTCTTCTATTTTTTGGAATAGTTTAAAATAATAACTATTAACTCTTGTTTGCATGATTGGTAGAATTCGTCTCTGAAGCCGTCTGGTCCAGGACCTTTGTTGCAAGTATTTTGATTACCCATGCAATCTCATTGCTAGTAATTAGTCTGTTCAAATTTTATATTTCTTCCTGAGTCAGTTTTAGAAGATTACAAATATTTGAAAGCATTAGAGTGTGGTCACAAGTATGCTGAACTTAGGGGAAGGCTGACTCTTGAAAAGGGGGAAGAGATTTGGGTGAAATTTGTTTTAGGTGGGTTTTTTTTGCCTGAGGGTAAATCCCAGTCCATGCTCTACAAGGCCATTCGACTTCACACAGAAAGTCATGGTGCTGCTGGACTGAGGAGTGAAATGATGGGCTTCAGTGGTGTCATAGCTGCTGAATAATGAATGGGGAGTTTGGGAAATGAGGAAGGCCCCCTAACCTGCTTACAAGTTGAAAACATAGCATTAGCCAACCTTTGACGAACTTGCAAAGGAAATGACTCCAAGCAGAAAGCGCACGTGAAAGCTCAGAGAACTTGGGTGCAATTCCAACTGCTGCGCAGTGCAAAGGAAGCATTCTGCAGTTAGAGTCCAGCTAACCTGACTTTCTACTGAAGAGTGTCAACAATCTGCACAGAGTCTTCATAACAGGTCCTCCTCGGTATTCAATATGCAATAACAATTACTAGAGCTGAGAAGATAATAAAAATCGGAAACGCAGATAAAATGGGTGATCCATAGCAGCTTTGTCCAAGAAACTCCAGATGTGTGAATTAAGAGGTTTGATCTTAACACAAGTATACGTTCAGAGAGTTAAAGCAATACATGACGGTGACTGACAAGCAGGTCAGGAGTCTCAGACTGGAGAAAATAAAAAATAGAACAAATGGAAATTCAAGAACTGAAAAATACATCATCAGAAAAAAAAATAAGTGGAATTTCCTCAAAAGAGACTTTTGACAGCAGCAAAAAAGAGGGAATTTGATGATAAATAAATAGAAATTATTTAGTCTACTGAATGGGAAGAAAAAAACAAAGGTTTCGTATATTTTTTGTTTGTTTTATGAAAAAGAAGAGTGCCCTTTGTGTTGGTGATACTGCATCTTGTGAGAAGCAGCTTACAGATTTCATTTGACAACTTAGTGTTGAGATGCACTGGGTTTCAGATGGAGTTCTCAGGCATCTGTGTATAGACCTGACATTGAGAAGAAGCATATGTACTAGTAATACACAGTTAAGGGTCATCTGTGTTTAGGTCAATTGTCGAGTCATGGATATGGATGAAGTCACTTGGGAGGAGTGAGCATTGGGTGAAGAAGAAGAGGACTTAGGACTAAAGGTTGAGATGTCCCATATTTAAAAAAGGGTAGAAGACAACAAGCCTGCCAGGAGTTCTGCTCAGAACTTAACCCAGAGCAGTGGCCAGGAGGATGCACAGAATCTGGGGTGTTGTGCTTTCACCCTAGAACACCCATATTATCAAAGTGTCATCCCCATTTAACAGTTAAATAAACCAAATTTCAGTGACTCATTCATTTTCCGAGTTCCAGTCAATGATTTTGAGTTATAGTGATCATTTTAACCTAGGGTTTTTCTGAGATCTGCTTTATTACCATGGTGGTTTATTGCTTGTAATTATTACCATGAAATGGACTTCCCGGAATTGATGGAGAACAGGTTTGGACTCGAAGTATCAGAGGGGATTTAGCTGAGGACACAGGTTTGAGGTTAACATTTCTAGAAACTGTCTTACTCAGTATATCATCTCCAAGAGCTCCACAACATGGCCAGCAGACAGTGGCCACATAGCAGGTATTTGTCACGTGAACAGATGAATGGATAAGAGAAGCAAAATTGATGAGGTTAGAGCAGGTTAAGAGAAAATATTCAGTATGTATGTAAATTCTAATTTAACAGTTAACAAATTATTAGTCATAAACTACATTTATGTACAGTGACACATAACAGATACTTTACTCATAAAACATGTAGAACTTTAAGGAGAGGATATAGAACAAATTGCAGATGGCAGTATTTCTCAAAGTGCCAGTGATTTCAGTGCTGCTCTTGGAATTGAGCCTGAGACCATTATTACCATGCAGCCCCCAACCATGTTGTAGCATAACTAGGCATATTATCTCATCCGTCTTAGTGATCAATTGCAGTCTTCAGAATCTTTGCTGAGAGCAAATCAACTGTGCAACAATTTATATCAATTATTTAGAGCAGTGGAATGGCTAGAATATCAGTCTTTGAAAAATAAGATTGAAGAGCCAGAACCCTTAGAGCAGGACTTTGTTCTATGAGAAATACCGTTAAAAATTTTCAAAATCCTAAGCAAATGATATTTGAGAATATGCCTGAATGGTAGAAAGTATAAATATTAATTGAGGCTGAGGAGTATTAATCCTTGATAATTAGTATTCTCCCATTGTATTAATCAGGGATGTCTAAAAGTCTATAATCCCAAAGACATCAAAATGCAAAAGCTCTAACAGGATAGTTTCTTTTTTTATCCCGTAATATCATGGAGACGAGGAGAGCAGGTTCCTAAAACAGCTCTGTATCATGAGGTCATGTAGAGACTGACTCACTTTCCTTGAGAGACTTTTCCTCATCTACGTATGAAGCTAGGTCACCTCTGTACCCACATTCCAGACTGGATAAAGAAGGACGAGTGCATGGAAAATAAGTGACTTCTTTTTAAGAAATTAGTGTGGAAAATCTGCACAATTCTGCCTATATTCTATTTATTGAGAAATTAGTCTAGCTATTAGTAGTGTTTAATTGGTTGGCTATATGTCCAGCCCTTACTCTATTTTAAAAGAGATATATCCACAGTGTGACTTCCCAAATAGTGGTTCTTACCTTCTCCCTATATTAAACACACACACAAAATTATGACAGAATGTTTGTGTCTCCTTCCAAATTCATGTGTTAGAGTCCTCACACTCAAAGTGGCTGTATTTGGAGGTGGGATCTCTAAGGAAGTAATTAAGGTTAGAAGAGGTCATAAGGCTGGAGCCCTGATCCAATAGGAGTATTATTCTCATATGAGGAGACATTAGAGTCTCCCTCTTTCTCTCTTCCACACACACACACCAGGAAAGACCGTGGGAGGACATGGCAAGAAAGTGAGCATCTGCAGGCCAGGAGGAGAATCTTCACCAGAAACAGAATCCACTAGAATCTTGATGTTGGATTTCTAGCCTCCAGAATTGTGAGAAAATTAATTTATGTTATTCAAACCCCTCAGTCTGTGGTATTTTGTTACACAGCCCAAGCTGACTAATACACACATACACACAGACACACAGACACACAGACACACACACACACACACACACACACACACACTACTATTCAGGAAGAAAGAATGGAAAACACTCAGCAGGAATCCAGAAAAGCTATAAAGTACACTTGGGCAGGAATTATGCCCTGGCTTAGAAAACATTCCTTGGGCATCCCCTCTGGGTTTGGAAATTGTCCCTTCACCAAGGCACTGAGAAAGGTACTGATGATGAGAATGCTTGTATCCTTCAAAAGTGCAGTAATGGATGTCCTTGAAAACTAGGAACAAAGATAGGAGATACTGCTGTCGCAATGGGCTTCTCAGTTCATTAGAGATGGTTGGATTCTGGAGTGGCTGTGACATTTAGCCAAGAGACAAGGAGAATGTGGTCCCCATCACGGGTAATTGTACCAAAGAGATAATCTTTTGGTTTGACCCACAAGGCTCTTCAGGGGTAGCTAGTTGATCATGATGTGCCGTAGGAGTGAAGTGGATGGGAAGCATCTTTATATCTTAGTTAATAGAAAAGTTTAACAGAAAAGTAGTTTTGGTCTGGAGTTTTCCCCAGTCCTTTAATGCATACTTTAGATAGAATCTTCACATTGGTGATAGACTCTGTGCATTATGGACTAAAATTGAAGGGGGAGTCATGGGTGTTCCTAGAACTTTCCCCAAATATTAGAATTATAACCCAGAAAATATATCACATCTCTGGGGAATCACCAGCATTAGTTTTGCTCTCGAAGACTCGAGAAGTGTAGATCGAATGAGTCTGCATACATCTCATTTTGGCTTACTGTTTGATCTCTGCTGATGTTGGATGAGCCTTGCAGAAGGACTGAGTGGTGGCATAAAGTGCAGGTGCTTTTCAAGGTGGGTTCACGTGTGGGGGTGACCCATACGTATTTGCTGCTATCATTTTGGCAAATGCTTTTTCTCTGTCCCAGTGAACAGAGAACACTGCACAGTTTTCTACACGCTAGAGACAGAGGTTCTCATTTGAGGACCGCATCATCTTCTCCGTGTTGTATGCAGCAGGCTTTGAAGTGCTGTGTGGGCCCCCCGAGAGGCCCTGAGACCTTTCTATGGTGTATGTCCTTAACATCAAAGCCATTTTTATAAAAATATGGACATGCTGGTCCCCTGTTTGCTCTGTTGCTGTTTTCAGTGAGGGTGTGAAACGATATTGGGTAAAGCCGCTGCAGTCTTAGAAAAAGCCACGGCAGTTGCATCGAACTCTGTTAGTAGTGATTGTTCACCGGATGTACTTGTAGGAAAAAAATTGTTTGTTATAGCAGCCTGAAATGACAAAGACATGTATTAATCACAATTTAGTCAAATATTTATATTTTTAGAAGCTAAAGGTAAAAGAGACCTTGATCTGTCCAAGATGGTAGATTCAACTGAAAAGTGTATTATGGAGATTGTTGTGGTAGTATAATGGCAGGAGGAAACTAATCAGGGACAAGGAAAGCTAATTTAGGTAAGTACCATTAATGTGAAATAAAATTATAATGGGAAGAAACATCTGAATAATTCAGAACAAAATACATTTGATTTGATTTGATTTCATTATAACACAAATCCAATTTTTATGTAAATGTTTTCATTAACCATAACCCTTCACATTAATTTCAAAAGATACATAATTACCATGTGCTCACATAAATCCAAGTCGATCCATTCTGAGCCAATAAAAACAGTTCAAGAAATAGTCATGCTTTGAATGCAACTAACATTCAAATCCTGAGATTTGAATTCTTGGCAGAATTCAGAATCCACGTGTATATTATCTTGAGAATATGTAGAGAGTTTATTTGAGAATAGATACTAAGAAGAATTTATTTGAGAATAAATACTATCAAGAACCTATTTGAGAATAAATACTAACAAGGTATCAACTGCTAGCCTGCACTTTAAACTTCAAACACATAGTTGTGTAAAAATTCTCTAAGATGGCGCACGTGCTCGGTGACCAGAGGGCACTTCTCATGTCAAACTGCTGAAATGGTGGTGAAATGACCAGTCAAGTGACCGCTCCTTACGTTCACCATTGTCCTGCTCTTTATCCTCTGATGCGCAGAGAACTGGGAAGGGTTCACAATACGCTTCTATCTCCGTTGATACTTGCATCAAAATGACAAGGGTCGCAAGACAGACACTGAAACCTTCCTGTTTCCACATGAAAGGATCAGTACTCACAAAATTTGATTGCTCAGCATCCGAGAGCTGCTGAATGGGAATGCTCCAAGTTCAACCCAGGTTTGCCCAAGTGTGTGCATTCCTCTGTACAAATGTTCCATGTTCAGGAGCAGTAAGCTTCATGAGTTCAAAGAGATGACATAAACTGAAGAGTATCTGCTTTGTAATCCAAAGAGAGGTTTTGAAAAACATGGAAGCAGGAAAGTAAATGTCACACAAATCAGCCTCAGAAAAGCAATGATAGAAATGTATTTCTCAAGTTGTTTTTGTGATTTGAAAACATGGATCAATTTTCCTTTCAATAAAAATAGGAACTTTTGAACGCCTGTGTGGCTTAGTCAGTTAAGCTTTGCCTTCGGCTTGGGTCATGATCCCAGGGTCCTGGGATCGAGCCCCACAGGGGGCTCCCTGCTCTGCAGGGAGTCGGCTTCTCCTTCTGCCTCGGCCGCTCTCTCTCTCTGTGTCAAATAAATAAAATATTTAATAAAAATAGGAACTTTTATGGGTTAAAAAGAGGAAAAGCAATCTGAGAAATCATTGGGAAATTGTGATTAATTATGTCTGTGTTTTGGGTGATTCCACAATAATTATTACTGGAGGAACTGTCAGATTTGAGCTTCTGTCTGAAATCCAACGCACTTGATGTGTGTGATTGGACAGCTGAGAGAGAATTTGGAAAGTCAGATTGTTTTCCTTTCCAAAGCCAGATGTCTAAAGTATTTATAGGCTTACAAATCTGATTCTAAAATCTCTTGTCTTTCCAGAAGTATAGTGCTTACATCTCTCATCAGTTCTCAAGAGCATCTTCACTGGTCTCCCTTCTGTGCTTTATACCTCTCGGAGCTCTTCCCATGTAACCATTCCCAGCTTTCGAGGACGCTGAGACGGTGAGTGGTGCAGACCTACAGTCAGGTCGCATTCTCTAGGTCTTCTGGGGGTTTGTTCAAAGTCAGGGTCCACGATTCCCACAGTAAACTGCGGTGCATGTAGAGACTGTGAATCTTGTTTCAAGCAAAAACTAGAAAAGAAAAGAAAAGAAAAAGGAAGGAAGGAAAAGAAAAATACTCTACATCTTAGATTATAGAAAAAGTAAAAGGAAGAGAATGGACAAGTTTGCTAAAGTGTGTATGTTATGGGCACAAATACTCCATAATCAAAGATACTCATTTTTGTTTGCTTTTATACTTAATTTTATAAAGTACCTATAATATTTTTCAAAAGAAAGTCTCACTACACACCTAGCAGGATGGTGAGAGTCTGAAACACCAACAACAGCGAAAGTGTTGGAGGGGCGACTGTGCAGTCACAGGGACCCTCAGTCACTCCTGCTGCGAAAGCAGAACGGTGCAGCCGCTTTGGGAAACTGTAGCTTCCTACACGACTAAACAGACTCCTGTCACACAATCCAGCAGCTGCGCTCTTTGGCGTTTCCTGAGGGAGTTGAAAACATGTCCATGCAGAAATCTGCATGTGGATTACGACAGCAGCTTGTTCTCATCGTTGCCAAACCAGGGATGATGGTCTTCGGTATGTTAGAGGATGACTCGGTGGTGGAATGGGAAGAGGCCTGCAGGGACTCCGCTGTGAACCATGAAGGAAGGAAGCCTGGGGAGCTCTGTAGGACTCCAACGACGTGACCTTCTGGAAGACGCAAAACCGTGGAGACAGTAGAAGCCAAGTGGATGCCATGGCTGGGGAGGGAGAGAGAAATGGGCAAAGACGGGGGATTCTTAGGCAGGGCAGTGATTGTGTACGACACTGTAAGGGTGGGTATGTGTCGTTACACATTTTCAAACCCCACAGATTGTACGACACCAAGAGTGAACACGAGTGTAAATTACAGACCGTTGGCGATAATGATGTGCCCGTTTTGGCTCATCAGTGGTAATGAAGCAGCGGGCTGGGGTCGGTGCTGCGAACGCGAGAGGCTGTGTGTGTGCGTGGGGTGGGTGTCCGGCGGCTCTCCGGCCACTGGGCGCCGTGGTGCTGGGAACCCTGACCTGCTCGGAACCAGAGTGCATTAATTTAAAAACACTCACAGCATTTCATAGAATAAAGACTGTGAGGCAAAAAAAGAAATAAGAAAAGAGGAGTCATTTGGGCCATGAGGATAATCAATCTTACGGGAGTACTTTTGTGATCTTAGTTATATCACTGTATGAAAAGCTTTTCACAAATACATTCAAGTAAGATGTTCCATAAATGTGCTTATTCTTTACACTGATTTATTATTGAAAATATTAACTGCCTGTTTGTTCTGCTCTTACACTTAATCATTAGAAGTTAAATTGTAGTCTTTAAAAGAGAAGAACGCCTTGAGATGCATGCGTGGCTCAGTCATTAAGCGTCTGCCTTTGGCTCAGGTCATGGTCCCAGGGTCCTGGGATCGAGCCCCGCGTCGGGCTCCCTGCTCCGCGGGGAGCCTGCTTCTCCCTCTGCCTCTGCTCTCCCTGCTTGTGCACGTGCTCTCTCTCTCCCTGTCGAATAAATAAAGTCTTAAAATAAAATAAAATAATGCCTAAAACTTGTGTAGACTATTAAAGACTCTCCAGTAGCAAGTGTTGGCTGTAATTACTGTGCCTGTACTTTTACCATTTTAAGTTACAATTCCTTTTCTTTCCCTTTTTAAATAGACTATAATTATTCTTATCAAGTCCTTATACATTCCGTCCTTGAAAACACTAATTGGCCACTGGACCAGGCTATATTTTCAGTGCTCATTTAAGATACCATTATAGAACATTATCTGACTACATAAAATATTATTCTCCAAATTGTTCTCCTCCTTCATTTTTTTAAATCATTTCATTTGGTTTCTGATATTATTCCTGAGCAGAATGACCACTTTACTGTGTGCTCATGACTACTCTGGTGTTGAGCTAACAAAAGAGGTTAAATGATACATTTCCCAAAATTGTTGTACAAATAATCAACAGGCTGTAGCAATAACCATATCTTTTTGACCATTTCTCTCTCCAATCTACTGTTTAGATATGGATATTCAGATTGGATAAAGCCCAATCAATAATTTTGAGAAAGTACAAATAAATTGGCTTAGTATTTACATTTAGTATCTTCTTAGAATTTTTTTTTTACAATAACCCAATTATAGAGATCTCTAAAACTTCCTATTGATCTTCAGCACACGGCTTTGGCAAATTGAAACAGTGAGACTTTTAGTAAGTTTGGGTAGTAGGATTTCCATATAAATACTGGAAATATTTTTTTTCTAATGCAACAGCAAAAGGATAATTGTTCACCTTTCTTAAATTTTAATAGCAACACCACTCTATGGATGTCACTGTTACATAGAAAGAATAAAAATACAAATAAAGTTCGTATGTATCGATATGTCAAATTTGAAGGTCATTAGAATTCAGGTGATTACTTACACTTTTTTGAAAATCTGTAGTGTACTAGAAACTAATTTAGCTGTGGCATGATCTGTAAACTTGGTATAAGAAAAGAGAACCCAGTGTTCTTTGTGAAACAGTCTTGAGACCGGCCTTCTTGTCCTTATGAATGTGTAACTCAGAGCATATGCCTAGTCCCACAGTCGATGCTGTTGTGCGACGAAGTGAGAATGTCGACTTCACGTCTCGTGTGAACATGAGTACTGCCGAAAACCCTGAAATTACTCAATTGTTGAAAACACTGATACATAATAAATTGTGTCTGCTTCTTAGAAAAAATGGCATATATAGTATTAGTCATTTAAAAATAAATGTGTCAACACTTAATCTATGCAAATAATCGTTGTGACATGAAATCTTGTGTGTATCTAGTCAGTACTCATGTTTATTTGAATATGTGGTCAAACATGAAAAAGTGCTCAACATCACTAGGCATCAGGGAAATCCAAATCAAAACCTCCATGAGATACCACCTCACACCCGTCAGAATGGCTAAAATTAACAAGTCAGGGAACGACAGATGTTGGCGGGGATGTGGAGAAAGGGGAACCCTCCTACACTGTTGGTGGGAATGCAAGCTGGTGCAACCCCTCTGGAAAACAGTATGGAGGTTCCTCAAACAGTTGAAATTAGAGCTACCGTTCGATCCAGCAATTGCACTAGTGGGTATTTACCCCAAAGATACAAATGTAGGGATCCGAAGGGGTACGTGCACCCCAATGTTTATAGCAGCAATGTCCACAATAGCCAAACTGTGGAACGAGCCAAGATGTCCATCGACAGATGAATGGATAAAGATGTGTTTTATATATATACACACACACACACACATACATATACATACATACACAATGGAATATTATGCAGCCATCAGAAGGAATGAGATCTTGCCATTTGCAACGACGTGGATGGAACTGGAGGGTGTTATGCTGAGTGAAATAAGTCAATCAGAGAAAGACATGTATCCTATGACCTCACTGATATGAGGAATTCTTAATCTCAGGAAACAGAGGGTTGCTGGAGTGGTCGGGGGTGGGAGGGATGGGGTGGCTGGGTGATGGACATTGGGGAGGGTATGTGCTATGGTGAGCGCTGTGAATTGTGCAAGACTGTTGAATCACAGATCTGTACTTCTGAAACAAATAATGCAATATACGTTAAGAAAAAAAAAGAAGAAGAAGATAGCAGGAGGGGAAGAATGAAGGGGAGTAAGTCGGAGGGGGAGACGAACCATGAGAGACGATGGACTCTGAAAAACAAACTGAGGGTTCTAGAGGGGAGGGGGGTGGGGGATGGGTTAGCCTGGTGATGGGTATTAAAGAGGGCACGTTCTGCGTGGAGCACTGGGTGTTATGCACAAACAATGAATCATGGAACACTACATCAAAAACTAATGATGCAATGTATGGTGATTAACATAACAATAAAAAATTTAAAGGAATGAATATATGGTCAATATAGGCTTTTTAAAATGTACTCTTACCATGCTGCTTCTAAACACTTAAAAATAGTATCAAAGGCACCTGGGTAGCTCAGTCAGTTAAAGCGTCTGCCTTCAGCTCAGGTCATGATCCCAGGGTCCTGGGATCGAGTCCCATATGGGGCTCCCAGCTCAGCCAGGAGCCTGCTTCTCCTTCTGCCTGCCACTCCCCTGCGTGCTCTCAATCTTTCTCTCAAGTAAATAAATTAACTCTTTAAAAAAATAAAAATAGTATCAACATAAGTATATCTTACCAAGTTTAGTTTCATTCCTTTTTTATGTAAAAAGACAGTTACTGTTACATACAAAGTCAGAGTAGTTTTAAAATTTTGGTTTCAGTTTTACTTTTATTCTTACTCAACTTTTTGGTATGACCAATTGTGAATATATGAAAACGTGACAGAACAGTACTGTAAACACCCAGGCCTCCCACCCAGACTCGCTGGCTGTGGACAGCTTCCCACGTCTACTGACTGCTTCCCCTTTTATGTGTCCATCTATTCACACATTAACCTACCTGCCTGCCCATCTATCGCGATACGTTTTGAAAATAAATTGCCTTTCTAATATGGTGGCATTAGGTAGGACATATTTTTTTTTAAGATTTTATTTATTTATTTGAGGGAGAATGAGAGATAGCACGAGAGGGAAGAGCTCAGAGGGAGAAGCAGACTCCCTACTGAACAGGGAGCCCGATGTGGGACTCGATCCCGGGACTCCAGGATCATGACCTGAGCCGAAGGCAGTCGATTAACCAACTGAGCCACCCAGGCGCCCAGGAAGGACATATTTAGTAAAGTAAAGGACCTAGTAAATAGGTCACCTGACTTTTCATAGATGTGAAAAGCACTGAGCGATCACGTGGAAGAATGCTAACCTGTGCAACAAACCACTGGATGTCCATATTCAAAAGATAAAAACAAAATTCGATCCAAACTACACACTGTATATGAAAATTAATGAATCCTAGAAACTAGGAACATTTGCACATTGTATATCTGATCATCTGGGAATGACTAAAATTAGAAAGACTGAGCATAACAGGTGTTGGCTAAGATGTAGAGAAACTTAAACTTTCATATGCTGCCCTGAGATTAACTGGTTAAATGGTTCAGTTCAATTATAAAACAGCTTGAATTTCTTAAAAAAATAATAATCATACAGTATGTATTTTTTTTACTCTGTATTTTTAAATCTAAATGTCTTTAAATTTTTTTAAAAGATTATTTATTTTGAGAGAGAGAGAGAGAGAGAGTGAGCACAAGTGGGAGGGGCAGAGGGAGAGAGAAACTCCAAGGACATGGGGCTCGATCCCACGACCTTGAGATCACGACCTGAGCTGAAACCAAGCGTTGGATGTTCAACTCAATGAGCCACCCAGGTGCCCCAAATCTAAATGATCTAAATGTTTTAGCTCATCCTTTTTGTGAGCTTTTTATGAAAGTACCTAATAATGCTTTTATTTGCTTTGCTATAAGCAACACTATTCAATAGAACTTTTTGCAATAATAGACATTTTCTTTATGGGCACTGTCCAGTGTGGTCACCACTAGCTACTTGTGGCTATTGAGCACTTGAAATGGGGTTAGTATACAGGATGACTTAGATTTTAATTTTTAAAAATTTAAATAGCTGTACATGGCTAATTACTACCATATTCAACAAGACATCTCTTATGTTCTGTTTTTATGAATATGCCAAAACATTTAAGTCTTTAATGTGGATATGATTTTAGATTGCTTCCCATTTTTGGTTAATATTAATATTGCTGATGGAAATATTGTGCGTATTTTACATGAATTTGTGCCTTTATTTGTGTTACGCGTATACCTGTGTTATGGAGTGGGTTTTTCTTCAGCTTCAGTAGATGATGCGGAACAGTTTGCCTACTCCCTTGTCCAGCGCGCCTGGAAACCCTCCACAGAATCGAAGTTGTCCACACAACAGCAGCTGGTTGGCAGAGGTGAGGATAAGACAGCTCTACCTTCTGTAACGTGAGAGCTGACTTGGGCTGTAGTTTTGTGTGTGTGGTTAGCATACATCTTTTCATTTAAAAAGTGAGACTAACAGAGGATTGGATGAATTAATTTTTTATTTTGACTCACACAGATGGGCCTCATGCACCACTACTTCTAATCATGTAATGATACATCTGAAATACATTTACAAGGAGTGTATTTCAGATAGAAGAGAGGTGGCAGGATGTCACATTTATGGAAAATAATAATTAGATTATGAATTGTACATGGATGTCAAATAGATTATAGAGTCAGGGATTCCATTAAAATGGAAGCCAAGAGTCTATATATTGGTTAACTCTGACATGTAAGAAGGGGCGTTGGTCCAGTGTCATAAGCAGCACGAGTACCTGATCTCAGTAAACACGGGAAATCATTTTGAGCTGAGAGCCTAACAAGTAAAATAAACATAATAAATAGCACTCATAATAGAACTTATTTAGATGGTGTGAGATAGACTATATATTTTGGATTTGTGAGTCAAAATAAGAGTTTGACTTTCTCCTTATCATGTAGGCTATGCTTGTTTAAAAATTTTGATAGGTGGTAAACATTTGAGTTTTCTTAAGGTCCATCACACTCTTGAAGATGTTATCATGTAGATTATTTAGAAATTTTTAAGAGTAATGTGATGTTTGTCCCTTAGAGTAAAAGATAAAAAGGCATATGTAATAGTTTACAAGGTATTTTGTTTTCTATTCCAATGGGATTGCCAACTATCGGCACTATTTATATCTGCATATTATTTGAGGTCATGAACACCAGGAGCCAGATTCGGATTACTGCATTTTATGCTTGCTCAGATTTGAGTAATCTTTGTCTCCATGGTATCATTTGTATTCGGTTCACCTGTTGGCATTTATCCTGGATGTTGACTCACCCTCCAAAGGAAATTATCAATTCAGGAGGAAAATGGGGGCTCAGGCTCAGGGACAAAGCATAAAGCTCCTCTACCAGGAAAAGAGCTTCAGCCAGAGCACTAATTCCTGCTTGATGATTTGAGAAAGAACAAATTTAGGGCTGGCGACTTAACGGAAAATAGATTTTTTGCATCAGGGGGACAACTCAAGACGTTGTTCATGATATTTAAACTACATGGGAGTTGGGGCACCTGGGTGGCTCAGTCATTGGGCGTCTGCCTTCAACTCAGGTCCTGATCCCGGGGTCCTGGGATCGAGCCCCGCGTCGGGCTCCCTGCTCTGCGGGGGGCCTGCTTCTCCCTCTCCCACTCCCCCTGCTTGTGTTCCCTCTCTGGCTGTGTCTCTCTCTGTCAAATAAATAAAATCTTAACAAAATAATAATAAAAAAATAAACTACATGGGAGAGACAGTGGAAAGGCTCGGTGTGGTGCCTTCACTAAATATCTTGCTATGATAAAATATTTTGAAGATAAAATATTTAACACTATGAAAAGCCACACATCATGGTGTTTTGTAGTGAAAAGCAAAAAAGAAAAAAATAAATGTAAATAATGCGTATAAAGTTGTATGACTTTTTCCTATGCTGAGACCACCGTCTTGAAAAGAAACCTTCTTGCTTATGAATGCATGCGGCAAATTCCTCCTCGCTCTTCTGTGGGAATCCCTTAACGGTGTGAAGAAAACACAAATGCATCTTTGCATTTCTCTTCAATAAAGAAGATTCTCTTTGAATCTTCTCTTCAGTAAATCATGTTGTATATATATCAGCATAATGATGACCTTGAAAATTTAGTTTTGTCCCCAGTTCGCTGTTTTCTTTCCATGGCTTTTGCTTGGAAATTGTTTTTTGTTCTGACAAGGGGTGTGTGTGTATTGTGAACTTGCCTATGTGATTGTGCTTTGTTTCTGTGAAAGTGTTTCTTCACAAGAATTCTGAAGCTAAGGCTGGCCTGCCACAGGAGGGAAGCATGGGGCTGGTATTTGTCCTACCGGAGAAAATACTATAAGGTGCCGGGCTGGCCTTTCCAGTGCTGTCTGAACTGAGTTGACTACATCTTGCATATGGGGCTATTGAAGACTACGTATATGAATATTTGGAAAGATTAGATTCTTTCCTCCCATTGTGCAGCTGAGCTTCTTCCTGTTCTGCTGCTTGCTGCTGAAAGACACCAGAGGTCTTGGGACTTTACTTTCTACTCCTGTGCTTGTGGAATTATTTTCAAAACTCACACCCACACATGCATGCATGCACACCCACGTACATGCACACCCACCACACCCACATGCACGCGCACCCCTACACGAATGCATGCACACCCACACCCACATGCACGCACACCCCTACACGAATGCATGCACACCCACACACACACATGCATGCACACCCACACACACATGCAGACACACACATACACAAGTTGTAAATATATGAACTAATTTTTATTAGTGGATATATCTACATGTTAAGATTATAGACTCTTTTAATTAGCTTATTTTTCTTTATTTCTGCTATCCAGATTTTCCAAAATGAAACTATATTATATTCCCTTATAAAAATTAATTAATAGAATATATTACAAATAAATTATTTCTAGAGTGAAATGGGGACTATGTAAGTATCAAAGATGTGACAGATTGCTGTATTATCATTTCTTCTTGTTTGCTTATTCTGTGTTTTCTTCTCTAAACTGCTATGAATCCTGAGTAAATCAGAGGTACACACATATATACATAAATCAGGGATACACACGCACGCACATATACATATTATATGAATGATTTCTATTTCATATGAAGTTATGCTCCAAATTACTGAATCAAGGAGTCATCAAGTACATTTTCATCACCATAAAATGAAAATAATAATATAAGTAATACTCCTTTTGATATCACTGCAGGCAAATTTGAAATTCTATGAGGCACAGAAGTTTCTGCTTGGAAGAAAACAGGCAATACAGACCTAAGGGATGCAGCTCTTCAATTGTGAAAACATTCTTCTCTCTTTGCTTCTTCTCTGCCACGAGCCTGTTATTATCCCAATAAATATGGTCCAGGACATGTGGTGTCTAGAAGCCACAGGCAGTTAAAAGCCCTGGGCCCTTTTATTACCTGAACCGTGTTTCTTATCTTTGGAATTAATGAAGACACCCCGATGTTTACTCTCCCAAGGAAATTTCTTTTTAGCCTGAAACAAACTAAAAACACGGAATGAGAGATAATATTGAATACATTTCTTATTTCCCACATCTATTTCCTGGATGAAATATAGAAGGAATTTGATCACAATTTCTCTCTGATCACAGTATTTTTGTCTGTAATTAGCCTTGGGTATTATTCTGGAATAACTGACGTTTCCAGAGTACAGGCGTGGAGTGTGATTAATGTTTGCATAATCCTCTCTTGATAGGTTAAAAAATGAGGAGTAAGGAACCCATCTTCAAACTTTGCTTTACCATGTTTTTCTAAAAAAATCGGATATTGAAAGACTATATATATTTGATAGATAACAACATTACAAATAAAAAACAAGTTGCATTGTTATTCCTTAACTCAAAATGAAAATAAAACTAACCTTTTGGAAGTGACTAACCCTGCGTGTGGAGCGTAGGAGCCCCAGGAGAAGAGGCATATGCAAATGAGGAAGTGTGGGTGTGGGCAGCTGGAAGCTGGACTCGGGGGCTTTTGTATTTTAACTATTTGCATGTCTCAATTTCAAACTCCAAAGAGCATTCTCATACTGGCTTTATATTTGGATTTGAGCTACCTTTCAGCACAGGACACATAGTGAAGCAAATATGAAATCTGTTCTTCAGATACTGTTTATTCTTACTCTCAGGCTGTGTCTGTATCATTTTGCTGGTGAATGAGAAGTCCGCTATTTGACCGCACCATTGACTATAACATTTCCCCTTCAGAAGAATGTAATGGGCATTCCTTAATGCTACCTAAGCAACCAGTCTGTGCTTGGGTCCATTTTCCCCTGCTCTGGGGAACTGACACTCTCCTCCAGCTCTGGTAAACCACCCACGGTGTTAAATACCTTTCCCTTTGCTGACAGGCTCCCATCAGCCTTCCACCTAAAGCTCCAACACCTTCCCCGTTCACCTCTGTCTAATAAATTCACACACGTTTGAAAACTAATTTCCTTATCCACCTTTTCAGTGCCCTTTTATTCCTCTGAAATGGAAGAAATTCCCCCAAAAACATTTTCCAAATTCCTAAAATACCCTTTGTCATCAGTCAGATCACATACAACTGCCGTTGTCTTTTTGTGTACTAATTGAAGAACATGGCTTCATGTCTTCCCCTAATATGAAATCTCAGAATTCTAGCAGCCCGACTGAATCATTGCATCTCCTAAGTGGCCTAAGACAGTAATTATTTCATTAGTGGATAGATCGATATTTCATTAGCTGAATAGATATTGACTGAAATAATAAATTATTGGCAGTATAAAATGCCTATATATAAATTTTCATATGCTTCAAAAACTATAATAATCTGTCAACTGTGTTGCATTAATTTGATGGCCAAACAATTGGTGAGGGTTAGAAGAAAGAAAGAAAATGGAATTTGCTGGCAATTTTTAAGATGCTGGGAAAAACTAATTGGGGAGGGTATGTGCTACGGTGAGCGCTGTGAATTGTGCCAGACTGTTGAATCACAGATCTGTACTTCTGAAACAAATAATGCAACATATTTTAAGAAAAAAGAAAAAGAAGAAGATAACAGGAGAGGAAGAAAAGGGGAGTATGTCAGAGGGGGAGACGAACCATGAGAGATGATGGACTCTGAAAAACAAACTGAGGGTTCTAGAGGGGAGGGGGGTAGGGGGATGGGTTAGCCTGGTCATGGGTATTGAGGAGGGCACGTTCTGCATGGAGCACTGGGTGTTATGAACAAACAATGAATCATGGAACACTGCATCAAAAACTAATGATGTAATATATGGTGATTAACATAACAATAAAAAATTTTAAAAAAAAGATGCTGGGAAAAACTATCATTAACGCTTGGCATAAAAGAAGATCTTCACATGTATTGCGTTATAAGACATTGCAAAACCTTAAAATAAGTGATATATAACTCCATTTTCTTTCCAAGTAATGAGGTGCTAATAGAGTAAATATATCCTTGGCCTTACTAATAATAACCCTTGCCAAATATAAGTTTTCTCTCAGATTGCACTGTTGAATTGTGGTATGAAATAAAGGCCTAGGAAATTAAACATCCATTCTATTAGAATATAAGTATAGTAGAAATGTTACAGGATTAAAAATCTAAAACCTGGGCTCTAGTGATACTAAGCCTGTTACTTACCCTTTTTAGGTACTGTGAGTAACATGTATAATGTGCTAGATTTGAGCCTTAAAAATCTCTCTAGGATATGTAACATTGGAGTAAGTTAATTTGCTGTAAATTTGTGGACTGGTCCAATGAAATGCACAATATTTTGATACTCTATTTGATAAAGGTTTGATTCAATCTCTGCAAATAGACACGAATTCAAATTGGATCAAAACTACAGAGGAAATTTGAGGTGGTGTCCAAATACGAAGCAAGAAAGAAAACCAGCTCAACTCATTGTGTTTGGGAGGATGGGCAGGGAAACTTCAGGCCCCTGCATTTTCTCTGCTGACTTTCATCAATCTCTCTATGAGCAGGTGGTAGAAATAGGACTGATCGGATTCTGTACTGTTGGCTACACCATAGTTTGAGGATAATTATGATGTTCTCATTTCTCTCCCTGTTCCTCCTTCTGTATATATAGTTGATGTGAGAATGAACGTACAAGACTTAACCACTTTGATTCAGTGCCTACTGTTCGGCAACAGGCCCCTCATTCCTTTTTCATATCCTTCCACTTCCGTGTTACAGTATGTCCTATATATGCACCTTGCATCATTGTCTTAGGTTTGAGAGCTGGTTGTATAATCCAGTCAGGAGCTCAGTGCAGGGATAGTATTGAGTGCCTACATGGGGACAGAACCTAAACATGCATTTATCACACGATTCTCTGTATTTGACTGCTTTTAAAACTCGAGAATTTGGTTATTTTGGTAAAACTATTTAAATACTATATCATTGAAACATCATCTTTACCTCTTAAAATACCCATTTATTAAAATGCGAGAACACATAAAATAAGAATCCCATAAATAAACCTCTGCTACCTTGCATTGTTTGTGTGTGTTGCATTGAGCTTAAGGTATGAGAGGGATTCATTTGATTTTGTATCAATGGCTATATATCCATGTTGCAAAAGGAAGCCAGAGTGGCAAAAAAATTAGAACATCTAAACATGTCATAATTCTTCACTTTTAGCATATGTATAAATGTATGTCCTAGGATCACTAACCAGATCAATAATCAGTACATATGACTCTTGGCATTTGGCCTGATTACATAATGATATTCTTAGATTAGTTAATAATTATCACAGTTCAAATATCAAATTCAATAACAAATATAATAATAGACATTAAGATAGTGTACGGATGATCTTTTCTTGGGTGTTTGAGAAAGACCACAAGGTCTTGTAGGACTTTAGAGCAATCACGAGGAAAATAATTTAACCTAGTACTTGACAGTTGTGGTATTTTGGTTAATAGAGTGTTCCTGTTGGTGGAAAGCTGGTTATCAAGGAACAGGTTTAATAATAGGCCTCTAATACTTTAACTCTATTGTTGGTATAACCTACTAAGAAGTAGATTATGTCCATGTGTTTAAATTGCAGTCGAGTATAATACATATTTTACAGTCAACCATCGATTACCAAAGCAATAATAATTTATTATTACTCAGTTTCATATTGATCGACACTAAGTCAAGTGGTTTGAAAAAAACTTATACAAGTAGTGCTCTATAAATATTCAGAAGTGATGAGTCCAAACAGAGACAATTCCTAGTAAATATTTAAAATAATTTTAGTAGAAAAACTTAACTGTTCAAGTAAATTAAAGCTTAAGTAGCAATAATGATGCCTATATTTATGTAGAACTTTAATTGTAAAACTCCGTATGTGGATTTGTTGTTTAGCAAAGTTGACTTGTGTTATTTTACTTAACCCTTTAACACCCGTACACACTTTGGGAATTCGGGATATGGGCTGTTGCTCCGTCATACTAGCCATGTTCAAGCATTGGGTGGCCTCATGTGGCTTGTAGTTCCCATGATGGATAGTATAGATGTAGAACCTTCCGTAGCTGCTAAAAGATTTACTAGGCAGCCCTGTTTTAGAACACTTCTAATTTCTCTTCTTCGGTGAAAATTTTCCAGACATTTGCACCAATCTGTCTCAGTTTTCCTGGGGTCTCCCATCTGGGCTCAGCACTTCTAGTCCTTTCCAGTGGTGCTCACTTGAGGTGGATTTGAGTACTAGTCATAATTCTGACCTCATTCTTCTGTAAGTACTACAATGTGTGAATATCCATCTTAATTCCTTGGGAATCTGCCACGGATTTTCAGACATTAGGCCACACTCTCTGACCAAAAGCATTTAATTAGTCATAAGTCAGTGTAAATACCAGTATCATTAAGCATACATTAATCAAGCTTAGGATTTCCCGCATTACTCACATAAAAAAACACATTGTTTTGGTTTTGTCTTTGTGTTCTTCTTTTTTTGGGTGTTCAATCTATTATGTCACCTTAATGGAATTATTGACTTGTGCAGTTGATAAACTGTATTGCTGGTTTAATACCTGGGGTTATGGAACTTCGTTTAAGTAAAGGGACTTAAGAAAAATGCGAAAGAGGCTTAGCAGCTGTGTGTGGAGAAAAGATCTGATCTGAAGGCTCACAGTTGGGTCATTCCCCCATCTCTGAAATTTGGGTTTATGAATTAGGCTACAAATCGTTTAAAAACATTTGTACATTTATTTGACAATATATTTGGAATCAAAATAATACTAATTATTGGGTGAACATCAGTGCTTTGTAAAGTTTCTTTGCTTCCTGAGTGTGTGTGTATAACACATTTGTAGTTTGTGTACATGTGTGAAATTGTATTGCCAAAAGAATGGGTTGTTTCCCTAATTGGAAACAATGTAAAAAGAGGGATTTTCATCATTTGTGTAGGTTGGGGTGTCCATAATAACAGCCAAGATACTAACCATTTCCAATACCACAGGGATGCCTCATGCTGCCATATTTATTTTATCGTGTCTAATAGTAACTGCAGTGTCTAAATAATAGAAAATAGATTAGTGTAACATTTATGAAGCTCACTTTTGTGCATAGGAAATAATGGAGGGTAATGTTCTATCTAGCAACATGAGTATTTATGATTCATATTTAGATTTCAAGATATACATGTCTTCATTGTTGGAAGTAGGCCAGATGTGGTTTTCATGTAAATGTACCTTAACATTAGAATGGTCTCAACCAATAATGGTGATTGAATCTCTGTACTTTATAATAAAATAAAGAACAGGAGATAAAGATCATAGCTAGCCCAAGAGAATTCTGAGGAGCACTGGTAAATAGCATTCTTCTAAAGAATAATGGAAATCTAATTATATGCTTGTGTCCTTAAAACTAAAAAAATGTGCAAGTTTTCCAAGTGTTGAGTACAGTCAGACTTCTAAAAATATTATTGGAGACTTCTCGGTAAACTATAGAAATGCAATAACTTTCATTTAGGAAATCCGTGAATATTAGAAACTGTTATTATAGAATGATAAATTCTTATAAATTGTTATTACAAAGTGGGAAAATTTCAAGATGATTTTTCTTCCATTATCCTGTAACTCTCAAGAAATTTGCAGAATTCAGCGCTCCTTCCATGCCCTTGAAATTGAGGATGTTATGTTATAAGGAAAACAATTTAAAAAGACAAAACAATGTTATTCCTTTACTTGTTGTCAAATTCCTGATGTTATTAAGGAGATTTTGGTAGATTCCTGAGACCCCTGAGAGGGACACCTAGAGAAGGAAGATCTTCTAGTAATTGAAATGAAAACCATTGCTTCTAGAGGAGGACAGGCAGGAAAGAAGATGGAGGCTGAGATGACTCACTGGGTTCTTTGAGCCTCAGGGACTGTGCTCTGCCTCCTCGCACTGCCTCTGGATCCATCCTGTGCACTCCATCCAGGGAAGTTACCACCGCCTTCCACGTGGCTCTTGCTTCCAAAGGCGCGTCCTTCAGAGGAACGTCCTCTTGAACAGCTGTCTCCCACATTACCAGTAGTGCTCATTCTCTTTAGCTGCACCATGAAATGAAGTATTTTATACACAGGTCAAAATCCCATTTAACATACATTTTAGGACGTCTATTTATAAAATGAAAATTAAAGTCTGATGTAACAAATAAGTGGAATGATTTAGAGACAAGTCAGAAAGTTTTTAGACCGTAATTTCATGAGTTCTAGCTGATCTGTTATTTCTTTCATATAGTAGCATAAACTCTGTAAATCCTAAGGGAAGTCTGGGAAAGACTGTGTAAATAGAAGAAGATATTACTATGCATCTTGAAGAAATAGCACAGCAATGTAGCTTACAAATTATCAAATACAGTATTGTTAAATAGTTGATTATGCATATCTATATATAGTATATTACCTAAAGCATCATATATATATATATATCTACATAGTCTAGATAAATATATCTGTATATAAATATATAATGTAGAAATACATAATAAACAAATAATACATATTACACATAATTATATATAATGAAATATAATATGTTAAATATATAGAGAGATACGTATTTAGATATGGCCATATCTATCTAGGCCATATAGATACACATATAGATATATATGTTTATTCTGTAGCTCACATACTTGTCCTTTTGGACTCTATCCTCTTATACAAACTTACTGTTAATGCCTTCATTTGCACACATTTTAGCATCATATGTCTGCCCAGGATTCCCTAAATACCACTATTCTTATTCCTGACTTTCTCTGGAACCTATCTTGCCCACAATTAGGAGGAATTCCTCTTCTAATTTCCTACAGAAATTTATTTTTTATTTTTCCTATAATACTTTTGACTCTGTAGGGTAGTCTGTTAACTACATGCATCCTAATAGCTCTAACAGACTCCAAGTTGATTAAAGAAAGAAATTATCAGGTCTGTTTTTACATGATGTGTGTAGTCTAGCTGGTTTTCAGTGGTGCTCACTACTTATCTGGGGAATGAGTAAAAGAAGGTTATTTCTTTAAGGTAGGTATAACATAGCAAAACGTCAGAATTCCAAAATGGGAAGAAGCATATTTTAACTTCTTTTTTTTGATTTTACATCAAAGAAAGGTGTTTGATGATGCTCAGATTCATTTAGGTAGTGTCCTCCAAAATGTTTTGGAACTTTGTTTAGTTTTAAGGATTTTTTCTGCAGTGTTGACGTATTATCCTTTTAGTCAGGTTATCTAGATTTAATCCATTTAAAATGTAAGATTTATTTTGTGACTTTATAGAATATTCATGATCAGTTTCTGTTGTGGCATCTAATATTTCTAAATAAAATACCTTTTATCATTCCAAAGAAATTCCCACCAGAATGTTTCTTCATAGATTAGGATGAAGAACTCAGCTTGGAATATCTAGGCCCACGGCAGTATCTCATGTCCTTTGGTGGCATAATCTGAGTTAAATATGCGGGTGAATATTGGTTGTTTTCTTTCTCACAACTACACTCTGGGTTTTATGCTTAAGTCTTTGATCCCTTTTGAGGTAATTTCTGTAAGTGCTATGAGATAGGCTCCAATTTCATTTTTCTGTATGTCGTTATCCAGTTTTCCCCACATTATTTGTTGAGGAGGCTATCCTTTTTCCACGGAGTATTCTTGGCTCCTTTGTCAAATATTAGTTGACTGTATATGTTCAGTTCATTTCTGGGTTCCTATCCTGTTCTATTGGTCTTTGTGTCTATTTTTTGCCGGTACCGTGCTATTTTAATTACTGTAGCTTTGTAGTATACTTTGAAGTCAGGAAGTGTGATGCCTCCAGCTTTGTTCTTTCTCAGGTTTGCTTTTGCTATCCAGGACGTTTTGTGGTTCCATACAAATTTTAGGACTGTTTATTCTATTCCTATGAAAAATGGCATTGGTATTTTGGTAGGGATTGCATTGATTCTATAGACAGCTTTGGGTGGTAAAGATGTTTTAATAATATTACTTCCTCCAATCCATGAACATGGAATATCTTTCCAGTTGTTTGTGCCTTCTTCAATTTCTTTTATCAAAGTTCTGTAGTTTTCATTGTACAGATCTTTCCCTTCCTTGGTTAAATTTGTTCCTAAGTATTTTATTGTTTTTGATACAGCTTTGAATGGGATAGTTTTTTTTTTTAATTTCACTTTCAGGCATATCATTGATAGTGTATAGGAATACATCTGATTTCTGTATGTTAATTTTATATCCTGCAGCTTTACTGAATTTGTCAATTGCTTCCAAGAATGTTTTCATTAAGTCTTTAGAATTGTCTATACATAAGATCATACATATCATTAGCAAATAATGACAGTTTTACTTCTTTCTTTTCAATTTGGTTGCCTTTTTTTTCTTTAATCTTGGCTGATTGCACTAGATAGGACTTCTAGTACTATGTTGAAGAAGAGTAATAAATAAGGTTACACATATATCTCTCCTTCGATACAGCAATCTCTCCCTGAGTTATTTACTCAGGAGGAGGGAATATGGGTACATAAAAAAACCTTGTTCTTAAAGATTTTATAGTAGTCTTATAATCCTCATAAACGGTGAACATCCCGGATCCCCATGAACAGGAAATACTAGCCAGCAATACAAGTGAAGGGAGTACTGATACATAGAACAGCATAGTTGAATCTGAACAACATAATGTAGCAATAAGCCAGGCATCAATTATATTCTCTATGATCACATTTATAAGAAGTCCAAGATCCTAGAGAACCATTTTGCTATGATAGACCATCCAGTGGCTGCCACTGTGTGTGAGAAGAACAAAGCTGGAGGCATCACACTTCCTGACTTCAAAGGACACTACAAAGCTACAGTAATTAAAAGGGGAAGAGGGGCAGGGCAAGACTTTGGGAAGTCCTGGCTCATGTTTTCCCGCGGGCTGTGGTTTAGGTGTGTTTATCACAGTTGTCAAGACCTACCATGTTACTCTTGGTAAATAATTCTTTAATGAAATGATTAGGTAGCTAGCTAGATAGCTAGCTCGACCGGTTAAATTAATACAGGGGCTCAGCAGGAATTCCAGGTAAAGGCATTCCCCTTTGGCATCATCATCAGATTTCAGTAATTTAGTGTAAATTAAAATAAGAAACAGATTTATTGCATAATTTATATTTAACTTAAAAACACATAATCAGCTGCTATATATTTTCCATGATATTTTGGCACACGCACATCTGGAACCCACAGCAAATGTATTGCAGAGACCATGAGGGGGAGAGAGGAGGTAAATAAGTAAGTGAAAACAAATTTGATAGGCTGAAAGGAGACAAGCGCCTCCTCTGGGCTAATGATGTCAGTGTGCCGTGAAAAAAAAGAATAGAATTGACTTTAGTATCCAGACAGATGAATATATGTGTTTGTTAAATTAGTGAAGAGAAGATAAAAAATATAATAGAAAAAATTATTCAAGCAGACAATTCATAAGGGGAGAATATAGATGGCCAATATAACCTTAAGAATGTTTTCTTTCTGAGTAATGATCAGGAATATATAATTTAAGATAACATTATAAAAGAAGAATGAAACACTTTTTCTTCTCATTATAAAAACAATAAAAAATTCAAAATACTTGATATTGGAATCTATGAAAAAGCAAATTTTCTTATGGTGTTGAGTTCTGTATTGATACAGGGTTTTTTGGGGCAATAATTTAGCAATATCTGTCAGTCTTAAAATACACTTGCCTTTTCCACATTTGAGAAATGCATAGAGCTACTTAAAGACTTCAATAAGTGGCTTAAATTTTTCTTGTATTTTTTTATGTTATGTTAATCACCATACATTACATCATTAGTTTTTGATGTAGTGTTCCATGATTCATTGTTTGTGCATAACACCCAGTGCTCCACGCAGAACGTGCCCTCTTTAATACCCATCACCAGGCTAACCCATCCCCCCACCCCCCTCCCCTCTAGAACCCTCAGTTTGTTTTTCATAGTCCATCATCTCTCATGGTTCATCTCCCCCTCTGATTTCCCCCCCTTCATTCTTCCCTTCCTGCTATTTTCTTCTTTTTTTTTTTAACATATAATGTATTATTTATTTCAGAGGTACAGATCTGTGATTCATCAGTCTTGCACAATTCACAGCGCTCACCATAGCACATACCCTCCCCAATGTCTATCACCCAGCCACCCCATCCCTCCCACCCCCCACCACTCCAGCACAAGGAAACTGTCTGAAAGCAGGCCTTACCCCCTGTCTTCTCCAGGAAGGTACTTTTATTTCAGTTTTCTTCTTGATGTCATTGCACATCACTGCCTTGCATCTCTCCTCACCTTGCATCCACTCTAACAAGCCCTACTTGAAGCCACATGGACCCCTGTGTGTCATTGGCTATTGTGTAGCCAAACCTATGGGGAGAGAGGCCGGAAAATGAAGGTTTTTGCAATTTTTAAGTGAATAGACAATTGTTCAGCTTTACTGAAAATTTGAAAGAAGACACAGAGTTCCCCCACGCACGCTCCTCCTCCCGCACACGTATATTGCATCAGTGTAGTGCATTCGATACAATGCATGCACCAGCGTCAGTGCATTGTCATTAACTAGTGCGCACTCATCGTGTTGTACACTTCTGTACAATTCACAACACCGTATTTCCACCATTTCCGCCTCATACACAATAGTCTCAACATTTAAAAAGTACCTATGTTCCACCTGTTAACCCCTCTCCCACCCCTGTCCCCTGGCAACTGCAGATCTTTCTACTAACTTTGTAGTTTTGCATTTTTCAAAATAGCTACCTCGACGTAGATCATAACTCACTTGGGAAGAAAGAGATTTTCATTTTTTAAGACATTTCCATTTTTTTTTTTTAAGATTTTATTTATTCATTTGAGAGAGAAAGAATGAGAGACAGAGAGCACGAGAGGGAGGAGGGTCAGAGGGAGAAGCAGACTCCCCGCCAAGCAGGGAGCCCGATGTGGGACTCGATCCCGGGACTCCAGGATCATGACCTGAGCCGAAGGCAGTCGCTTAACCAACTGAGCCACCCAGGCGCCCTTAAGACATTTCCATTTTTAAATAATTTTGTAATGTTTGGACTTTTTTTTTTTAATTATGGGGTTAACTTAATTACCTCATTTTACACCATGAAATAGTACTTTTTCCCATGATTGTAGAAATGCCTCTTGGCATATTGTTCAGAGTGTAATCTCTCATGAGAGTGTACTACTGCATTGGGGTGAAGCCTGATTCTGTCACCTATCCACTTTATGAATTCCGAATATCACCCTGTATCTCTGAGGATGATAATAGTATCTACTGTCCAGTCTCGTTATGGGAAGTTAAAGAGATGTTTACATAGATCGCTTAGCTCAGCGCCTGGAGCACTCGCTGTTGCTCAGCGGTTGTTAACTCTTATTTCAACATGAGGGACTGACGTTAGACATACAAAATATGGGTTCTTTTTTTTTTTTTAAAGATTTTATTTATTTATTTATTTGAGAGAGAGAGAATGAGAGACAGAGAGCACGAGAGGGAAGAGGGTCAGAGGGAGAAGCAGACTTCCTGCTGAGCAGGGAGCCCGATGTGGGACTCGATCCTGGGACTCCAGGATCATGACCTGAGCCGAAGGCAGTCGTTCAACCAACTGAGCCACCCAGGCGCCCAAAATATGGTTCTTTTACTTGGTGTGATGGACAGTAAAATGGACAACTGAAGATTTGGAAGATTTTATTTTTTCTAACGTCTCATAAAATCCCAAGGCAATGTTTGCTTAGGGCAGATTAGATATGTCCTTTTCCTTTAACTAAGCCTTCATATTATAAAATAAGTTGTTATAATTCAGAGAAAAATTGATCAGTCTCTCAACTGAAGGCTCTTCTTTCCTTCTAAAGAATCACGTTGTAATACTTCATGAAATATTAGAAACATCCAACATTATCAAACTGAAATAACTCACATGAGGCTGTAGAATAGGAATAAATTAACACAAGGCCAGAAAAATAATAAACTTTAGGACAAAGGGAATGAATCTAATCTAATGAATGCTTCACCAGAAAAGCAAGCTTTGAACTGAATTCCTGAACAGGTCAATGCTGAAAGTCTGTTAGGGACGCTAGAGATGTAACACAAGTGAAGTCGAGGCTTGGCCCGGCCGAGGCAGCTCCGTCCAGACCCTTTGGCTCCCGTGCATTCCAGCCACTACTTTGGAAGTAGCTGGGTTGAGTACTTTCTCCCCACGATGTCCACATCAGCACAGGGGCAGCCCGAGTGCCAATCTTGTATGGAGAGTTTGCTTGTGTCATATATATATATATCTTCATGCTTTCTTTGTAGATAGAACACATCCCTATCAGGAATCAACCTAAACATCGGTTTGCAGTGTTGAACACAATATTGAATATATACAACATACGGGAAATGGAATAGGAGTTCAATTTCTAATTTTTGTTAAGGAAAGGTATTTCTCTTGTCTTTGAAAAATAAGTTTGGTGACCTATTATTTTTTTAAGAATCTCTTGATATTCTACATTTTACTCAAAGTGAGTCACTGAAAAATAAAACCAAACTTTCATGTAAGAAAACCTTATGATGTAAGATTAACTAACTATATGACTTGCATGGGGAGTTTTGGCCACCTGCTAGTGGCTAAACCTACGTGTGCCATATAAACATTAACCATATCAGATACCAAAAAACAACTCCATTAACTTTTAAAAATAATGAGAGTGTTGAGTTTAAATAGTCATTTCATGAAGGAATTACTCTGAAAGCCTTTTTTATTCCTTGCTAATTAATTAAACAATATACTTTCTACATTTAATTAGCTGCCATATCATATCTTAAAGCGTCCATAAACAAAACCATGGAAACAGAAAGAAAAAGATACACAAGTCTAAAATTCACTCTCCAAAATATTTTTAAATCTATATTATAAGATGGAAACATGTAAGTCATGAAATGATTGATAGAGAACAAAATGAGAACACAACAGCTACATTTTGGCAACATGTAATTTATAAGAAATACCTGATGATATTATTTAAACAGAGAAAGACCACTATGATGGAGTAAAAGACAACAGTGCCATACTGGTCCCAAAGGTGGCACAAGAGAATGGATAAGCAGCTGAAAGCCAGTATTTAAACATTTACATTTGTGCTGCAAGAGCCTAGAGTGGAATGGAAGAGTCCCCAAATGTGACAAAATCATTACAGGAAAGGAAACTATAAAAAAATATATATTTCATGAAAAAGTGTTTTTAAAATATTAGCAAATTGTATGTAGTCAAGTATAAAAAGCATAATACAGAGAGGCCACGTTGGGTTTTTCCCAGGAATGGAGATTGTCTCAAAATTCAATTGAATTTATAACACAAATTGGTGAAAACTAAGAGTTTTTCCTCTAAGATCATGAACAAGAGAAGGATGCCCACTCATGCCACTTCTATTCAACCTAGTACAGCAGAGCAATAGGGAAAGGAAATAAATAAAAAGAATTTAAATCAGAAAGGAAGAAGTAAGATTATCTCTGTAGATGACATTGTCCTATATGTAGAAAATCCTAAGGACTTCACAAACAAACATCTTAGAACTGATAAATGAAATCATTTAAGTTGTGATATACAAAATCAACATACAAAAATTAGTTGTATTTCTATACACTTAACAACAAACCATCTGAAAGGGAAATTACAAAGATGATACCATTTATAATAACATTAGAAAGAATAAAGTAGGAGTAAACTTAACCAAGAGGTAAAAGATTTGTACAATGAAAACATTGATGGAAGAAATTAAGGAGATATAAAAGAAAGAGAAACATTCTTTGTTCATGGACTAAAAGACTTAATACTGTTAAATTGACCATATATGACCCCAAACAACCACAGATTCAGTGCCATCCCCATCAAGATCCCGATGGCTTTTTTTTATAAAAATAGAAAATAACTGTCCTAAAATTCATATGGGACCACAAAAGATCCAGAATTGCCAAAGCAATCTTGAGCAAAATGAACAAAGCTGGAAGTATCACACTTGATTTCAAAATATATTGCAAAAGTACAGTCACTAAAAGAGTAAGGTATTAACAAAAATGTAGTCGTATAGGCCTGTGGGAACTGAATAGAGAGCCCAGAAATAAAGCTCATGTAGAGTCAGCTGATCTTTGATGGTGGTGCTGAGAATATGCAATGGGAGCAGGATAGTGTCTTCAACAAGTATTATGGGGGAAAAATGATATCCATGCAGAAGAGTGAAATTGAACCCATACCTTACACTGTATGCAAAAATCAGGATTAAGACTTACTGTAAAACTCTGGGAAGAAAGCACAGGGGAAGAGTTTTGGTCACAGGTCTTGGCCATGATTTCTTGGTTGTGACACAAGGCACACAAGCAGCAAAAGCAAAAGTACACAAGAGAGACTCCCTGAAATTTGTTTATTTTCTTTAGTACTTACCTGGCGAGTGTTGCTGGTTCGTTATGTTCTCCAGCCTCCTCTGTCATCTGCATTCACGGGTAAGTCCATCCACGTTACTCTTGTTTACTGACTCCTCAACCCAAGTGTAGGAGTGAGGTATTTTTTTTAAGGATTTATTTTTATTTATTTGAGAGAGAGTGGAGGCAAGGGGCAGAGGGAGAGAGATAATCTCCAGCAGACTCCACACTGAGCGTGAAACCTGACCCGGGGCTTGATCCCACGACCCTGAGATCATGACCTGAGTTGAAATCAAGAGTTGGACACTTAACCAACTGAGCCACCCAGGCGCCCCTGGAAGAGTGAGTTTTGAAGAGTAATCAAAAGCTATAATATGAGAATAGCATCAACAACATCGAGTACAAATAAAGGTGACTAAAAATCCTAAGCCATGCTTAGGGCCTTTGACCTATTTTGGTAAATGCTGTTCAGCTTTTTATTCAACCAGTATCTGCTAAGGAAAATATGATGTATAAAAATGAAAGTATTTTCTGATAAGGCCCATTCTTCTGGTGAAAAGGCTAATACATTTAAAGAAAATGCATTTAAGGATTTAGTCTCCAAGTGATTTTCTTCCGAGGACACATTTTTATCAGACTAAATTGCTATAGTTTTTTTTTAAACTGCGGCTGGTGTGGCTTCAAGAGAAGTCTGCACGCAGGATGCACGGTGAGCAGAGGAGGCTAACGGTGCTGCCGGGGCCAGGCTAGGGGCCAGAGGGAGCACCACTATGGGGACAAGAAAGGGCTTCTCGTTTTCAGATAAACCCCACACCAACGTAAGTCATGGTTTCCATCACTGCATTTAACAATACAGATAGTGTTTGAAGAGGATGTACGAAGGAATGTGTCTAATGATGCTCTGAACAACAAGCGTGGTATCGACCTGTGCGTGTACCTGTGGCCTACACAGTTTTTAAACATCAGTGTAAAAAATATTTTTTACACTGGGGTTTTCCTGAATGTACGTTTCTGTGTCTGAGTGTGTCTCCTGCTATGTCTTCCCCTTCAGGAGAGTTTTGCTTTTCTCCCCCCATTTCTCTCTCTCTTTCTCTCTCTCAGTTGTTGATGTAATTGTAGTGTACCAAATAAAAGAAATACCTAAAAATAAACAAATTATTGGAGACCCGGGGTGCTTGGGTGGCGCATTGGGCTAAGCAAGCGACTGACTCTTGATTTTGGCTCAGGTCATGATCTCAGGGTCATGAGATCAAGCCCCATGTGGGGCTCTACGCTCAGCATGGAGTCTGCTGGAGATTCTCTCCCTTTGCCCCTCCACCACCCTGTGCATGCTCACTTGTTCTCTCTCTCTCTCTGTCTCAAATAAATAAATAAATAAGTCCTTAAAAAATTTAATGGAGACCCAACAGAATGAGAAACACTGAAACTCCCACTGAGTTTCTTGGGTGTTCACATTTTTTTTCTTTCCCCATAACTGTGTTTATTTCAGAGGTGGTTTCAGCAGTGTCACCATTCTGGGTCTGGGGAGGGGATTCTGCATGAGTCTCCTGTGAGGTTACCCCGGCCTGACTGATATTCAGCTGGCATCTCCCTGTCAGTGGGAGGCCCAGGAACTCGGATGGTTCATGCGCATTCATTATTTGACTTGGTGTATTTGTGGTATTTCCAGTGCCTGGGTGGTGGCCTCCATGGATGACCTCAGATAACAGAGAAATGCCAGATTGTAGTAAAATTTCTTTAATTGAAGGAGGTGCAAAGTGGGGGAGATGTTCTTTATAATTTCTAGAAAATCAGCTGTATCTTGCACACTGTTTTCTTTAGTTCCTGAATACTTTATACATTTTCATATCATGCATTTTTCTCACCTAACACAGCACGGACACACAGACACATGCACAGACCCACATATAATCAAAGTAAGCGAGGTGACAGGAACCCGGGAGAAAGAGTGCTGCCATCTGGAGACACCGGACCAAGTTCTTCCGTCCAAGAAGGTTCTTTGATGATGGGACTTAACTGCATGAAAATAAAATTTATTTAAAATGAAAGGAATGCTTTATTTTTAAGACGTTTGAAAAATTAGCGGTGGCGGGAGCGGAGCAAGATGGCAGAGGAGTAGGAGACCTGGATTTCGTCTGGTCTCAGGAATTCAGCTGAATAGGGATCAAACCATTCTGAACACCTACGAACTCAACAGGAGATCGAAGAGGAGAGTAGCAACAACTCTCTGAACAGGGAAGCGACCACTTACTGGAAGGTAGGACGTGCGGAGAAGTGAATCGGAGGCGATATTCGGGAGGATAGACGGCGGGGGAGGGGGCCTCCGTCGGCCGCTTCTGGCAAGTGCTAGAGCCGCGGAGCCCAAAATCGGACCTTTTAGAAGTCGGCTCCGCGGAGGGACGTCGCTCCAGTGGCTAAGCGGGGGGTGGAATCCTCGCGGGACAGTGTGGTCTCAGGACTCTCGGGGTCACAGAAAGACCGGGGGTGCGTGAGTGTGGCAGAGCTCCCAGGGATCGGAGCGGGGAAGCCGGCTGCAGAGACGGAGCCGAGGCGCGGGCTCTCAGCTCGGGGTGGCCATAAACTGTGACCCGCGGCCCAGTCGGGCCACTGCGCCTCCAGCAGGGACCCAACAGGCGGCAGAGCCGGGGAGACTCCCCTTCCTCCCCCGGGAGGAGCGGCGCGGGAGCGCACCGCAGGGATCTGCTGGGTTTGGAGACTCCACACGGGGTCGGGTGCCAGAGATAGAAACGCTCGGTCACAGGCCGGGTGAGCACGGAGTGCGGCCGGAGACCGGGGACACGGGAGTGACTGCTTTTCTCTGGGGGCGCACTGAGGAGCGGGGCCCCGAGTTCTCGGCTCCTCCGGGGGGAGATTGGGAGGCCACCATTTTTGCCCTGGTCCTCCAAGGCTGTACCGAGAGCTTGCAGGGAACAAAAGCTCCTGAGATCAAACCCGAGCAGCTCGCTTAGCCCGGACCGACAAGGGCGGGGCAATTCCGCCTCCGGCAAAGACATTTGGGAACCACGGCAACAGGCCCCTCCCCCAGAAGATCAGCACGAACAGCCAGCCAAGACCAAGTTTACTGATCAAGGAGAACGGGAGAACTCCAGCGCTAGGGGAATACTGCACATAGACATCATGGCTTTTATACCATAATTCATTAGTTTTTCAAAGTTAATTTTTTTAACTGTTTTTTTTTGAATTTTTCTTTTTCCCTTTTTCAAACAACATCTTATCAATCCCTTTTTTTAAAAAAAACATTTTTTATTTTTCATTTTTAGAGTCATATATTTATCCCTTCATAGAGGTTACCCTTATTTTTGCCATATATATATAAGTTGTTCTCTCTTTAAATTTTGAGATACAATTTTTTCTAACAGATCAAAATATACCCTAAATCACTAGTGTATGGCTTTGTTCTATTCTCCTGCCTGATCACATTCTCTCCCTTTTTTTTCTTTTTTTTTTTTCTTTTTCTTTTTAAATCTTCTTCTATTTTTAAAAACAACATCTTATCTTATCAATTCCTTCTATAAAATCTTTTATAATTTTCATCTTTACACTCATCTGCCGTCCCTTCATTGTATCAACCCTTATTTTGTACATATATGTCTTTCTTCCTTTAAAATTTTAGCAGGCACTTTCTTCTAACAGACCAAAATATGCCCAAAAGCTAGTCTATGGCACTGATCTATGCACTAGCCTGATCATATTTGATCATATTCTGTTTTTTTTGTTTTGTTCTGTTTTTGTTTGTTTTTATCTTTTTCTTTTTCCTTTTTCTTTTCTCTTCTTTCTTTCCCTTTCTTGTCCCCTGGTTTCAGATCTTTTCTGATTTGTATAGAGTATATTTGCTGGAGACGTTGTTAACCTGTTAGCATTCTGTTCTCTCATTCATCTCATCTGTTCTCCTCTGGACAAAATGACAAGATGAAAAAAATCACCTCAGCAAAAAGAACAAGAGGTAGTACTGTCTGCCAGGGACCTACTCAATACTGACATTAGTACGATATCAGACCTAGAGTTCAGAATCATGACTTTAAAGATACTAGCTGGGCTTGAAAAAAGTGTGGAAGTTATTAGAGAAACGCTTTCTGGAGAAATAAAAGAACTAAAATCTAACCAAGTTGAAATGAAAAAGGCTATTAATGAGGTGCAATAAAAAATGGGGGCACTAACTGCTAGGATAAAGAGGAAGAAGAAAGAATCAGCGATATAGAAGACCAAATGATGGAAAATAAAGAGGCTGAGAAAAAGAGAGAGAAACAACTACAGGATCACGAGGGCAGAAGTCGAGAGATAAGTGATATGATAAGACGAAACAACATTAGAATATTTGGGATCCCAGAAGAGGAAGAAAGAGAGAGAGGGGCAGAAGGTATATTGGAGCAACTAATAGCAGAGAACTTCCCTAATGTGGGGAAGGAAACAGGCATCAAAATCCAGGAGGCACAGAGAACCCCTCTCAAAATCAATAAAAATAGGCCAACACCCCAACATCTAATAGTAAAACTTACGAGTCTCAGAGACAAAGAGAAAATCCTGAAAGCAGCTCGGGAGAAGAGATATGTCACCTACAATGGTAGAAACATTAGATTGGCAACAGACCTATCCACAGAGACCTGGCAGGCCAGAAAGGACTGACATGAGATCTTCAGAGCACTAAAAGAGAAAAATATGCAGCCAAGAATACTATATCCAGCAAGGCTGTCATTGAAAATAGAAGGAGAGATAAAAAGCTTCCAGGACAAACAAAAACTAAAGGAATTGGCAAACAAAAAACCAGCCCTCCAAGAAATATTGAAAGAGGTCCTCTAAAAAAGAGAGAGCCTAAAAGCAGCACAGATCAGAAAGGAACACAGACAATATACAGTAACAGTCACCTTACAGGCAATACAATGGCACTAAATTCATACCTTTCAACAGTTACCCTGAATGTAAATGGGCTCAATGCCCCAATCAAAAGACACAGGCTATCAGATTGGATTAAAAAACAAGACCCATGCATATGCTGTCTGCAAGAGACTCATTTGAGACCCAAAGACACCCCCAGATTGAAAGTGAGGGGGTGGAAAACCATTTACCATGCTAATGGACACCAAAAGAAAGCTGGGGTGGCAATCCTTATATCAGACAAATTAGATGTTAAATCAAAGACTGTAATAAGAGATGAAGAAGGACACTATATCCTACTTAAAGGGTCTATCCAACAAGAAGATATAACAATTGTAAATATCTATGCCCCTAACGTCGGAGCAGCCAATTATATAAGACAATTAATAACAAAAGCAAAGAAACACATTCACAACAATGCAGTAATAGTGGGGGACTTTAACACCCCCCTAACTGAAATGGACAGATAATCTAAGCAAAAGATCAACAAGGAAATAAAGACTTTAAATGAAACACTGGACCAAACGGACTTCACAGACATATTCAGAACATTCCATCCCAAAGCAAAGGAATACACATTCTTCTCTAGTGCCCATTGAACATTCTCCAGAATTGATCACATCCTAGGTCTCAAATCAGGTCTCAACCGGTACCAAAAGATTGGGATCATTCCCTGCATATTTTCTGACCGCAAGGCTTTGAAACTAGAACTCAATCACAAGAGGAAAGTCGGAAAGAACTCAAATACATGGAGGCTGAAGAGCATCCTACTAAAGAATGAATGGGTCAACCAGAAAATTAAAGAAGAATTAAAAAAATTCATGGAAACCAATGAAAATGAAAACACAACTGTTCAAAATCTTTGGGATACAGCAAAGGCAGTCCTGAGAGGAAAGTATATAGCAATACAAGCCTTTCTCAAGAAACAAGAGAGGTCTCAAATACACAACCTAACCCTACACCTAAAGGAGCTGGAGAAAGAACAGCAAAGAAAGCCTAAACCCTGCGGGAGAAGAGAAATAATAAAGATCAGAGCAGAAATCAATGAAATAGAAACCAAAAGGACAGTAGAACAGATCCACGAAACTAGGTTCTTTAAAGAATTAACAAGATGGATAAACCCCTGGCCTGACTTATCAAAAAGAAAAGAGAAATGACCCAAATCAACAAAATCATGAATGAAAGAGGAGAGATCACAACCAACACCAAAGAAATACAAACAATTATAAGAACAATTTATGAGCAAGACTATGACAGCAAATTAGACAACCTGGAAGAAATGGGTGCATTCCTAGAGATGTATCAACTACCAAAATTGAACCAGGAAGAAATAGAAAACCTGAACAGACCTATAGCCACTATGGAAATTGAAGCAGTCATCAAGAATCTCCCAACAAACAAAAGCCCAGGGACAGATGGCTTCCCAGGGGAATTCTATCAGACATTTAAAGAAGAATTAATACCTGTTATCCTGAAACTGATCCAAAAAATAGAAATGGAAGGAAAACTTCCAAACTCATTTTATGATGCCACCATTACCTTGATTCCAAAACCAGACAAAGACCCCATCAAAAAGGAGAATTACAGACCAATATCCCTGATGACCATGGATGCAAAAATTCTCACCAAAATACTAGCCAATAGGATCCAACAGTACATTAAAAGGATTATTCACCATGACCAAGTGGGATTTATCCCTGGGCTACAAGGCTGGTTCAACATCCGCAAATCAATCATCGTGATACAATACATTAACAAAAGAAAGACAAGAATCATATGATCCTCTCAATAGATGCAGAAAAAGCATTTGAAAAAGTACAGCATCCTTTCTTGATCAAAACTCTTCAGAGTATAGGGATAGAGGGTACATACCTCAATATCATAAAAGCCATCTATGAAAAACCTACAGAGAATATCATTCTCAATGGGGAAAAGCTGAGAGCTTTTCCCCTAAGGTCAGGAACGTGGCAGGGCTGTCCATTCTCACCACTGCTATTCAACATAGTATTAGAAGTCCTAGCCACAGCAATCAGACAACAAAAAGAAATCAAAGGCATCCAAATCAGCAAAAAGGAAGTCAAACTCTCATTCTTTGCAGATGATATGATACTGTATGTGGAAAACCCAAAAGACTCCACCCCAAAACTGCTAGAACTCATACAGGAATTCAGTAAAGTAGCAGGATATAAAATCAATGCACAGAATTCAGTGGCATTTCTATACACCAACAACAAGACAGAAGAGAGACAAATCAAGGAGTCGATCCCATTTACAATTGCACCCAAAACCATAAGATACCTAGGAATAAATTTAACCAAAGAGGCAAAGGATCTGTACTCAGAAAACTATAAAATAGTCATGAAAGAAATTGAAGAAGACACAAAGAAATGGAAAAACTTTCCATGCTCATGGATTGGAAGAACAAATTTGTGAAGATGTCAGTGTTACCTAGAGCAATCTACACATTCAATGCAATCCCCCTCAAAATACCATCCACCTTTTTCAAAGAAATGGAACAAATAATCCTAAAATTTGTATGGAACCAGAAGAGACCCAGAATACCTAGAGGAATCTTGAAAAAGAAAAGCAAAGCTGGCGGGATCACAATTCCCGACTTCCAGCTCTATTGCAAAGCTGTCATCATCAAGACAGTATGGTACTGGCAGAAAAACAGACACATAGATCAATGGAACAAAATCGAGAGCCCAGAAATGGACCCTCAACTCTATGGTCAACTCATCTTTGACAAAGCAGGAAAGAATGTCCATTGGAGAAAAGACAGTCTCTTCAAAAAATGGTGTTGGGAAAATTGGGCAGCCACATGCAGAAGAATGAAACTGGACCATTTCCTTACACCACACACAAAAATAGACTCCAAATGGTTGGAAGACCTAAACGTGAGACAGGAGTCCATCAAAATCCTAAAGGAGAACACAGGCAGCAACCTCTTTGACCTCAGCCGCAGCAACTTCTTCCCAGAAACATCGCCAAAGACAAGGGAAGCAAGGGCAAAAATGAACTATTGGGATTTCATCAAGATAAAAGCTTTTGCACAGCAAAAGAAACAGTCCACAAAACCAAAAGACAACCGACAGAATGGGAGAAAATATTTGCAAATGACATCTCAGATAAAGGGCTAGTATCCAAAATCTATAAAGAACTTATCAAACTCAACACCCAAAGAACAAATAATCCAATCAAGAAATGGGCATAAGACATGAACCGACATTTTTACAAAGAAGACATCCAAATGGCCAACAGACATATGAAAAAGTACTCCACATCGCTTGGCATCAGGGAAATCCAAATCAAAACCTCCATGAGATACCACCTCACACCAGTCAGAATGGCGAAAATTAACAAGTCAGGAAACGACAGATGTTGGCGGGGATGTGGAGAAAGGGGAACCCTCCTACACTGTTGGTGGGAATGCAAGCTGGTGCAGCCACTCTGGAAAACAGTATGGAGGCTCCTCAAACAGTTGAAAATAGAGCTACCGTACGATCCAGCAATTGCACTACTGGGTATTTACCCCAAAGATACAAATGTAGGAATCCGAAGGGGTACGTGCACCCCAATGTTTATAGCAGCAATGTCCACAATAGCCAAAGTGTGGAAAGAGCCAAGATGTCCATCGACAGATGAATGGATAAATAAGAGGAGGTATATATACACAATGAAATATTATGCAGCCATCAAAAGGAATGAGATCTTGCCATTTGCAATGACATGGATGGAACTGGAGGGTGTTATGCTGAGTGAAATAAGTCAATCAGAGAAAGACATGTATCATATGACCTCACTGATATGAGGAATTCTTAATCTCAGGGAAGAAACTGAGGGTTGCTGGAGTGGTGGGGGGTTGGAGGGTTGGGGTGGCTGGGTGATAGACATTGGGGAGGTTATGTGCTATAGTGAGTGCTGTGAATTGTACAAGACTGATGAATCACAGATCTGTACTTCTGAAACAAATAATGCAATATATGTTAAGAAAAAAAGAAAGAAGAAGATAGCAGGAGGGGAAGAATGAAGGGGAGTAAGTCGGAGGGGGAGACGAACCATGAGAGACGATGGACTCTGAACTACAAACTGAGGGTTCTAGAGGGGAGGGGGGTGGGGGGATGCGTTAGCCTGGTGATGGGTATTAAAGAGGGCACGTTCTGCGTGGAGCACTGGGTGTTATGCACAAACAATGAATCATGGAACACTACATCAAAAACTAATGATGTAATTAACATAACAACAAAAAAAATTATTTAAAAAAAAGAAAAATTAGCGGTGGCATAAATCTTACACAAGCAATACATCAAAATTTCTCTTTGAAATGAATATTTAAAGGGAACCCAGCTGCATTCATCCGAAATGCTGAGAATAGCAGACTTTTAAATATTTAGGGATGTACGGCCCGTTTCAGAATGATTTATTTTTGTATCCTCTCCTTAGGAAAAAAGGCACATATCCACAGAACTTCACAAAATGTATTTGAAGGCCCTCTGAAGCAAATTTATGGCTTAGTGGTTTGCAGACATCAGATTAAGAATCCTGACATTAGAGGTTATATATTCGAAATGATCACTTTTGCATTTAATGCCGTTCTGCCTTCAGACAGAGTACACCAAATATAGACCTGAATTTCCAGCTCATATTTACTTTTCTACAATGAGAATAATAGCCTGAATGTTTGCTTCTTTTTTATAAGGTTGTCTTACAAATTTAGATAATGTAGGTTATGCTTTTATCCTTATGGTCAGAAGAACAAGCTTTCTAATTTGCAGTAAAGTTAACACAAGTAAATGCAGAAATTAATGACAAGGGTATATTAATATTTCTGTAAGAATTTCACATATTTCCACCAGCAGTGTATAATGGTGAGTGGACAGGAAAGAAACTCACTGGTTTTTCTTTTTCCATTTGCTTTATTACAAGTGACAAAGGTCCCTGGCCCATTTGTACAAGGTGAAAGAAACCCATCCACCACTATGTCTGCACCTCATTGGGGGAAAAGGACAGTTAAAGGATCCTGAGTGTAGGTAGGACAGTGCCAAGCCCTCAGTAGATGGTCTGGTACACTGAGGCGTGGTCCCTGGATCCCGTAACGATCAGGCAGTTGTTGGGGATACTTCACAGCACAGAATGGAGGAGATCTTGGGTACCTGGAACAGCATGGTTCCTGTGGACGTGCTGTAGAAGCTGACCAGGTCATCCATCCCAGTGCTCACCCACCACTGGCTGAGCAGGGGGAACTCAAGACCCAGGAGGGTGCTGTCCTCACACCCCACCATATGCTTCTGGTCCCCCACGGGTGGGCTGCAGGCACTGTTGGCCATTGTCCTCCTGGGGACTTGATCCTTAACATAGTTCCAATATGCTCAATATGGACTTAAGTCTGTGTCATTCCGTAAGCTAGTCTATCTGTAGTGCATACAGGAAAACTGATCTATGAACACATTTTCTTTTCTTTCCTTTTTTTTTTTTTTTTTTTTGAGAGAGAGAGAAAACTTGAGAAAGGGAGGGGCAGCGGGAGAGAGAGAATCCCAAGCAGTCTCCATACTCCGTGCGGAGCCCCACACAGGGTTCCATCTCATGACCCTGAGATCATGACCTGAGCCGAAATCAAGAGTCGGTTGCTTAACTGACTGAGCCACCCAGGCGCCCTGTGAATACTTTCTTTAAACATTGCTTTATTAAGTGTTTTCAGTCTTATCCTAATTTTAAGATCGACTGTTGCCCAAACTCTTTGTATAATTGGTCTCTTCAGCTGGTCTTTTTTGGAGATATTGAAAGTTAAATGTTTCTGAGGCCAGATTTTTTTTCTTGGAAAAGAAAATCCATAAACCAGATTATCTTATTTGTAACTATTTTAAAGAAATTATGTATCAGTCTAAGAACACATTCTTTCAAGAAGCATGAGTCCCGCAATGCCCCATTACTATGACTAGAAAATAGTTACTTTGTGTCCTGTTGCCTTTCCCGCTAACAACAATCACAAGGACAGAAGGAGGAAGCTGATGAGGGTGGCGCTGAGACACAAGGGCAGGTGAGTGTTCACAGGACTAGCACACCCCGAGGTGAAGAGATGCGCTTTTACAGGATCAAACCGCCTTGTCTTGTAAGATGCCTTCATCGGAGGCGTCCAGCACTGCAGCGGAAACCGCACCCTGTCCTTTCTGGACACTTGTTCATGTACTGTGACCACGACAGTCCTGATCCAGACGCTGCAGTCCTTCATAATCCCTTGTCCCCTGCCCTGCCCCCTGCTCCATCAGCTCCGTCAACTTACCTGCCTCATCCGCCGTTGTCACAGCATCAGTCCCTTTGCCCTGAGTCTCTGCGCTTTGTCTGGGTGGACACCCCTCCCTGGATGGGATTTATATGCTTGGCTCTTTCTGAGCATCTGGCATCTGTAGCTGTATAGGGAAAGCAGGATTATATTACCTTACAGTATCGATTAACTGTGTTAAGAAAGTCTGATGCTGGTTTTAAAATCAAGCTATATTTCTGTGG
This sequence comes from Eumetopias jubatus, assembly GCF_037043125.1. Classification (NCBI taxonomy): domain Eukaryota; kingdom Metazoa; phylum Chordata; class Mammalia; order Carnivora; family Otariidae; genus Eumetopias; species Eumetopias jubatus. The sequence goes on along the minus strand of NW_028274823.1, from coordinate 87,113,713 downwards.
TCACCCTGTGCTTCTACTGGACACTCCCTGAAATGTGCAGTCCTTGCCGCTCCCTTAATACCAGCAGAGCCTAGCCTCCTTCCTGTTCCATAGAGAACCCTGCAGACAAACTACTGGAGCCTCTTGAGATTCATTATGCAAAGCCTCAGGCTAAATGTACCTCTGTCTCTTTGTTCATCTGTTTCTGAAAGGCAGTGCCCCGCATTCATGATTAGACTAGTATTTGCCTTTGTTTTGTTTTCAGTTTCAACTCTCTTCTCTTACATATGCAAGTGTTTATATTCAAGTGGATCCTCTCTAGCTGATTAAACCTGTAGACACCTATTTTCTACTTCTTATTTGGAAAACTATCAAAGCTATGGAGAGGTCAAAGAAGACTGCAATGAACATTCCTTGTCTTTCATGCATATTATTGAATCATTTAATGTTTTGCTAATTAAAAAAAAATCCTCTCTTTTTTAAACCATTTAGCATGTTTATCCTGTGGATGAGGCTATCTTCCAACATAACTCCAATAAAACGATCACACTCAGAAAATTTAACAGTGATGCAGTACTATTTAAAAAAATATTAGTACATATTAAAGTTCATAATTGTTCCAGTAAAGTCCTAACAGTTTTATTTTCTTGATTCAGAATTCAGTTAAGAATCATGCAGAGAGGTTCTGGTCCAAGAGGTCAAAATAGGAGCCTCCTGAGCTCACCTCCTCCCATTGTCGCAGGAAATCTACATCTGCACATGCAGCAGTTCCCTAGGAAAGAAATCCAGAAAAGAGCTGGGTGACTTGTACACACGAGCAAATGGGAAAAGCCTGAAGCATCCTCTCTCGTGTTCCCCACCCTCATTATTGTGCAGTACACCTGGGAGGGAACTCACACCTCCCGGCGTCTTCCTGGGGAGCAGAGGGTTCTCATATCGAAGGCCCAAACTTGGAAGATTTCCACCGAAAAACAGGGCCCTAAAGCCCAGGGCTCTAAAAGCTAATGGGATTTGCATCCATGAGACCCACTAGATGACTGCACACGAAGAATCCGTTCTTAACAGGCTCCCTAGGACTTGCCGTGGCTGCATCCGAGGGCTCGGCTGTGCCCGCGGGCTCGGAGCAGGGTGCAGACTGAGAAGCCCTGAAGGAGGCCTCTGGCGGCCTGAGGTCAGCCTTCCAATTTAGCACACATCCCCTGGCTGACTGTGCTTCCTCCTGGAGATCCAGGAGACAGCCCTGCCCTCTCCGCACGGCTCCCTCCTTTACCCCAGGCTGGCAGTGTCTCCTTGGATGGAACTTGTGCACGCATCTGGTGGCCCAGCTTTGGGTGGCTGCCCCCCAGAGAGGCACCCAGGATTGCCTGGCCCTGCTGGCCCGCGGAGCTTACGTTCACGGGACCCACAGGACTGCAGCAAACAAGATCCACTGCGCAGTGGATGACTCCCCAAGGATATTCCCGTTGGAGGATTACCCTCCCGGACGTCCGTGTGGATGATAGCGTTGTCCTTGGTCTGTCAGCCGTGGGTCAGTGTGGCCTTAGTAAAACCTCACGTCAGTGTCACACACTGTGTTTCTGTAACTGAGCGATGCAGTGGCCCCTTTCATAGCTTGCATAGGACTGAACGGTAAAGGGGTCTGGGAAACAAATTTATTAGAAAATATAACACTCATCTGTATTTTAAATTGATCAATTCTTTATTTTTACCTCTCCTGTGACCTTCTAACGAACGAATCAATCTCTTACTCGATCTTCCTGATATCAGTTTCTTCCTCCTTTTGAGAAATATTTTGAGCAGTAAAATGTTAGTCATAAATTTGTAATTAATATGACAGTTATGATTTAGCAGGATTAATAAAATTATAAAATAATTATAATACCCAGCAAAGAAATGAACAAAAAGTAATGACATTGGTGAGCACACTTAATATAATGATAACTTACTCATAGGTTAATTACCATTCTGCTTATATTCATTATATTAAGCTTAAAGTAAATATGTGCATAACTAATTAGTGTAGATGCAACCAGCCATGAAAGTGAAGCATTCCTGTAAAGATTACTGGGTACCAATGAATGAAAAACAGTCATGGCCATACAAGTTAAACTTTGATGTAAAGCTTACCAGAGACCATTAAATGGAAGAGCATTGTGGCCATCTGAAGACTTCAGCGTAAATGAGTAACCACTAGAAATTCTCTCAGGGCTTCCTAAGGATGAGCAGACACTGTCCTGTAAAGAGGATCACAGTGCCACAGAATTCACTATTCCCCAACCTTGAAATTCTAGCAGAATCTGAGGTGTACATCTAAGACCGCATGAAGATCCTGGGTGGGTTGGGAAGGCTTGAGTGGCTGCTCAGAACAGCGAGCTTTACCAGACGCGTGTAACTGAAACTAGAACTGAAGTTAATATCCCTTCACCTTGATGGTGATTGGATTAAGCTTGATTCAAACCAAGAGTTCATGAGAATTTAAAATACGTGTTTGTGTGTGTGTGTTTGTGGCTGTTATTATTACTATATGAATGACTCTTTGAGACAATGTATTTGAAAACCAAAATCCATATGCATTGGAAATTAAAAAAAAAAATCGTCTTAAATCGAGTTCCTTTGGCAACAGAAACTGAGTAGGAAACTTGAGTACAGAAAGTTATGGAACAGTATCTTTGGAATGAAAATCTGCAGGAGTGAAGGCAGCAGAGGAGGGGAGAAGAAGGAGTGAATGTGACGTAAACACGACGGAAGTCTACTCATAATCCCACGGGGTGTGTGCAATAGGGCTGGCCATTACAAGTTCTCCCAAATGGTGGCAAGGGGGCTGGTTCTTATGAGCACAAATTAACTAGTCGTAGGATGAACATGAAATAAAAACTTTTTGAAACAAACAAGAGCTGAGCAGATTTTTGACCAACAACTATGGGCTGCAAGGAATAATAAATGGCATGATTTAACAGAAAGAAAATGCCACCAGTTGGGAACTGGATCTAAGGAGCAAAGAGGGTCACAAAAGATGAATATTGAAGTGTGAAGTGTGCTTTTCTTGAGCTTTTATCTTTTTAGGATTATAATTGTTTAATATAAATTATATTTTAAAAAGGCTTTATGGTGTTTATGATATATAGACCTAAAATGCATAACAGTTGATAATAAACCGGTAAAGGACATGAAATGAAATGTTAAAAAATTACTCAGTTGTTCCAAATGAAGTTAGGTCAAGAGAAGGTAAAGGATCTAAGTAAATATAAGGCATACGGGAAACAGTCATTTAGGTGACACACATAAGCCAACTATACCATTAATGTTAATAACTCTAATGGATTTATGCCTCCCAATGAAGGCAGAGGATTTAGGCAGAATAAAAAGTCGAGATGCAAGTATGCTTCATAGCCATAGATATAAAAATTCCCATCAAATACAAAAGCACTGAGAGATGAGAAGTACAAAAGGAAGACTAAGCAAGCCATGTAAGCACTAAGCATGACAAAGCTGGAGTGGCTACATTAATACCAGACAAGGTAGACTGCAGAGCAAGTTGTCCAGGGCAGATAGAGGCATTTCAGAACAATAGTTCAGTTCACAGAAGATACATAAAAATCACAAATGCTTTAAATTAAACAAAATCAGAGGATACTGAAAGAGAAACAGATAGTGCCACAAATACATGTAACACTCCTCTCTCTGTAACTGACAAGTAGACAGAAGATAAGTAATCATATAAAAAAGTTGAGCAGCACAATCAACCAACTTGACATAATTTATATTTGTGAACCACTGCTCCGGACAAAAGTAGAATTCATATTTATTCTAGCTGCCAAGAAATACATAAAGGTAGGAATTATAATGGACAAAATTATGTCTCCTTTTCATTTAAAAGGGTTGTACTTATACAGAGAATGTATCCTAACCACAACACAAATAAATTAGAGATCAATAAGAGAGAGATAACTGAAAAAAATCCCAAAATAAATAATAAAGACAAGAACAGAAACAAAAAAAATAAAGCCAATTTACAATAAAGACATCAAGTCAATCTAATGACAGTTCATCCAAAAGATCAGCAAAATTGATAAACTCTTTCCAGGATATGCAGGGAAAAAAGAGAGAAGGCACCATTTAACAATATCGTGCAAAATAAGAGCGATCACTCAGGATACTGCAGACGTGAAAAGGATAAATGGAAGAAGTATGAAAAACTTTATGCCAATAAATCTCATATATTAATGGAATGGACAAAATCCTTAAAAGATGCTTGTAAAGAAAATTGACAGAAAGAAAAAATCTGAATAGATTTATGACTGAATAAGTAAATTCACTTTTTTACTGTTTAATAAAGGAAGTACTTATTTATTTTTTAAAAGTTTTTATTTTAATTCCAGTTAGTTAACATACAGTGTTATATTAGTTTCAGGTGTACAATGTAGTGATTCAAAAATTCTATACATTCCTCGGTGCTCATCACAACAAGTGCACTTCTGAATCCCCAGCACCTGTTTTCCCCATTCCCCCACCCACCTCCCCTCTGGTGACCATCAGTCTGTTACCTAGAGTGAAGAGTCAGTTTCTTGGCTTGTCGCTCTCCTTTTTTCCCCTCTTTGCTTGTTTGTTTTGTTTCTTAAGTGCCACATATGAGTGAAATCATATGGCATTTGTCTTTCTGTAACTTACTTTGCTCAGCATAATACCCTTTAGCTTCATCCATTTTGTTGCAAATGGCAAGACTTCATTTTTTATGGTGGAGTAATATTCCCTTGTATATATGTACCACATTTTCTTTATCCATTCATCTGTCGATGGACACTTGGACTGCTTCCATAATTTGGCTATTGTAGTTAATGCTGCTGTAAATGTAGGGATGCCTGTATCCTTTCGAATTGGTGTTTTTGTATTCTTTGTGTAAATACCTAGTAGTGCACTTACAGGACTGTAGGGTGGTTCTATTTTTAACTTTTTAAGAAACCTGTATACTGTCTTCCACAAACTGGCTGTGGCAGTTTGCATTCCTGCCAGCAGTGCACAAGGGTTCCCCTTACTCTGATTCCTTGCCCACACCTCTTGTGTTGTTGATTTTAGCCATTCTAACTGGTGTGAGGTGGTATCTCATTGTGTGTTTTTTTTTTAATATTTTATTTATTTATTTATTTATTTGAGAGACAGAATGAGATAGAGAGAGTACATGAGAGGAGGTAGGGTCAGAGGGAGAAGCAGACTCCCTGCTCAGCAGGGAGCCCGATGCGGGACTCGATCCCGGGACTCCAGGATCATGACCTGAGCCGAAGGCAGTCGCTTAACCAACTGAGCCACCCAGGCGCCCCTCATTGTGGTTTTGATTTGCATTTCCCTGATGATGAGTGATGTTGAGCATCTTTTCATGTGTCTCTTAGCCATCTGGATGTCTTCTTTGGAAAAATGTCTGTTCATGTCTTCTGCCCATTTCTTAACTGGATTATTTGTTTTTGGGGTATTGAGTTTGATAAGTACTTTATAGACTTTGGATACTAGCCCTTTAACAGACATGTCATTTGCACGTATATTCTCCCATATCATCTGTAGGTTGCCCTTTAGTTTTGTTTATTGTTTCCTTTGCTGTGCAGAAGCTTTTTATCTTGATGGAGTCCCAATAGTTCATTTTTGCTTTTGTTTCCCTTGCCTTTGGAGATGTGTCTGGTAAAAAGTTGCTCAGCTAATGTCAAAGAGGTTGCCGCTTGTCTTCTTCTCTAGGAATTTGATGGTTTCCTATCTCACATTTAGGTCTTTCATCCATTTTGAATTTATTTTTGTATATGGTGTAAGAAAGTGGTCCAGTTTCATTCTACAGCATGGTTCTGTCCAGTGTTCCCAGCACCATTTGTTGAAGAGACGTTCTTTTCCCCACTGTATATTCATTACTGCATTGTCAAAGATTAATTGACCATTTAGTTGTGAGTCCATCTCTGGGTTTTCTATTCTGTTGTATTGATCTATGTGTCTGTTTTTGTGCCAGTACCATACTGTCTTGATGATCACAGCTTTGTAATATAGTTTCAAGTCTGGAATGTGGTGCCTCCAGCTTTGCTTTTTCTTTTTCAAGATTGCTTTGGCTATACAAGGTCATTTATGGTTCTGTACAAATTTTAGAATTGTTTGTTCTAACTGTCAAAAATACTAGTGGTATTTTGGTAGAAATTGCATTAAATGTGTAGATTGTTTAGGGTAGTGTAGACATTTTAGCAATATTTGTTCTTACAATCCATAAGCATGGAATGTTTTTCCATATCTTTGGGTCTTCTTTGTTCTAGAGTTTTCAGAGTACAGATCTTTTACCTCTGGTTAGGTTTATTCCTAGGTGTCTTGTAGTTTTTGGTGCAGTTGTAAATGGGATCAGTTCCTTGATTTCTCTCTCTGCTGCTTCATTATTGGTGTATAGAAATGCAACAGATTTCTATATATTGATTTTATATCCTATGACTGTGCAGAAGCTTTTTATTTTGATAAAGTCCCAAAAGTTTATTTCTGCTTTTGTTTCTCTTGCCTTAAGAAATGTATGAAAAAAAAAATTGCTATGGCTGATGTCAGAGAAGTTACTGCCTGTGTTCTCTTCTAGGATTTTTATGCTTTCAAGTCTCACATTTAGACCTTTAATCCATTTTGAATTTATTTTTGTGTATGGTGTGAGAAGTGGTCCAGTGTCATTATTTTGCATGTGGCTGTCCAGTATTCCCAACACCATTTGGTGAAGAGATTGTCTTTTTTCCCACTGTATATTCATCCCTGCATTGTTGAAAATTAATTGACCATATAATTGTGGGTTTATTTCTGGGTTTTCTATTCTGTTCACTTGATCTATGGGTCTGTTTATGTGCCAGTGTCATACTGTTTTGATTACTACAGCTTTGTATTATAACTTAAAGTCCAGAATTGTAATGCCTCCGAATCTGCTTTTCTTTTTCAAGATTGCTTTGGCTATTTGGGTTGTTTGTGGTTCCATGCAAATTTTAGAACTGCCTTTTCTAGTTCTGTGAAAGATGTTGTTGGTATTTTGATAGGGATTGAATTAAATGCGTAGATTGTTTTGGGTAGTATAGACATTTTTGACAGTATTTATTCTTCTAACCCATGAGCATGGAATATGTTTCCATTTCTTTGTGTTATCTTCATTTTCTTTCATCAGTGTTTTATAATTTTCAGACTACATTTCTTTCACCTCTTCAGTTAGGTTTATTCCTAGGTATTTTACTATTTTTGATGCAACTCCAAATGGAATTTTGCTAATTTCTTTTTCTGCTGCTTCATTAATAGTGTATGGAAATGGAACAGATTCCTATACATTAATTTTATATCCTGTGACTTTACTGAATTCATTTATAAGTTCTAGTAGTATTTTGGTGGAGTCATTAGGGTTTTTGATATAGAGTATCATGTCCTCTGCAAATAGTGAAAGTTTTACTTCTTCCTTGCCCATTTGGATGCTTTTATTTCTTTTTGTTGTATGATTGCTGTGGTAAGGTCTTCCAGTACTCCGTTGAATAAAAGCGGTGGGAGTAGACATCCTTGTCTTTTTCCTGACCTTAAGGAAAAATCTCTCAGTTTTTTCCCCCAATAAGGATGATGTTAGCTGTAGTTTTTCCATATATGGCCTTTATTATGTTGAGGTATGTTCCCTCTAAACCTACTTTGTTGAGGGTTTTTCATGAATGGATGTTGTACTTTGTCAAATGGTTTTTCTGCATCTATTGAAATGATCATATGGTTTTTATCCTTTCTCTTATTGATGTGATGTATTACACTGATTGATTTGTAAATATTGAACCACACTTGCAACTAGGGAATAAATCCCACTTGACTGTGGTAAATGATTTTTTTAATGTATTATTGGATTCAGTTTGCTAGTATTTTATTGAGGATTTTTGCATCTATGTTTATCAGGGATATTGGCCTCTAGTTCCCTTTTTTAATGGTTTCTTTTTCAGGGTAATTCTGACCGGATAGAGTGATTTTAGAAGTTTCCCTTCTATTTCCATTTTTTTTGAATAGTTTAACAAGATTAGGTATTAAGTCTTCTTTAAATGTTTGGTAGAATTCACCTTTGAGGGCATTTGGTCCTGGCCTTATTCCTTATCTCTGTGTTAAGGGTTTCACTCATGTGTTTCACTCATTTCTGAAGTCCAGTGAGTATCCTTATAAGCATTACTTTAAACTGTCTATCAGGTATGTTATTTATATCTGTTTTGCTTAGATCTCCATGTTGTCATTTTGTTTGAGTTTCCGTGCCTGTTTCTGTGTGTGTATGGAAAGGCAGCTATGTCTCTTATTCTTGAGGGTAATAGCCTTATGAAGAGGAGGTCCTGTAGTGTCCTGCAGGCAGTGTCCCCTGTTCCCCAGGGCCTGGCATTTCCAGGAATATGTTCTCTGCTGTTTTGTCCTGGCTGCTTTATCCTTCAGGCCATTCTTCTGCAGAGGCTTTCTTTGCCTGTTGTGGGCAATATTTGGTCCCTGGTCTGAATGTGGTGCATTTTTACTAGGTGTATTCTGGTCTGCTTGAGAAATGAGACCTGTCACCACCACCACCAGAACAGGGGCTCTGTAAAACTCCCACATCAGACAAGGCACTGTGCATAGGGGTTTGTGCCAGTCTCCCGGGGGAGGGGGCCTTCCATGCTGGAACTGAGGCAGGTATGATGGGGAGGGGCAATTCTACCTGAGCGTGGGTGTGGGATTGACATAAGCAAGTTAGGTAGTGAGTGTTGGCTCTGCACTGGTTTCCACAGGTAGCTCTGTGTTTATGCTAAGGGATGGGGGAGGAAAAGGGCACTTGCCAGTTCCTTTGTTTCCTGGAGGGGTCCCGTGAATGCTGCCCCTCTGAAACATGCAACTAACCTCCCCACTGTGTGCCCTAGGTGTTCTTCAGATGACTGTTTCCTCACTGTTTGCCCACAAGCTGTTTGTCCTGTCTTTTCTCCAAAGAGCAGCACAGTGTCCTCTGAATTTTCCCAGAACCAAGCACGCTGACCTTTAAAATTCCAGGCAGGAAGCCCTGGTGGTTGCTAGGACTCATGAAATTCGGCCCGTCTCACTTTCCAAGCCAGTGGCTTTGAGGAAACTTACTCCTTATTTGTCCCTCTGTGTGCTCCTTTCTCTCTCGCCTGCTTTCCATGACTACAGCTCCCTCCCATCTGCAGCAGCCAGGACCTGTCCTTCCCCAGGCCAGCCTCTGTACTTCCTACCTCTCTTTATTTGAGGAGTTTGTCTGCTAGTCCCTGGCTTGATTTCTGGGATACTTCAGATGATTTGATAGGTGTCTGGTTGTGTTCATGGGACACGGCAAGTCTAGTGTTCTCCTACTCCCCACCATCTGCCAGTGTGATCTAACTTACTTTTAATTAAAAATCACTCTCTCGGTGAAAACTTCAAGCCCAGAAATCTTTATTGGCGAATTCTGTCTAACATTTTAGAAAGGATTAATTTATCAATTAAATACAGAGTCTTTTGAATAATATAGGAGAGAGGGAACTCTTCCCAGCTGGTTTTATAAGTATTGCTTTACAACCACCTTCGGACCTTCCCAGATCTAATCTGAAACCGGTTCCCATATTTGGAAGTAAAGAAGAGACCAAAGAAGAGATAAGCTAAGAGGTAGGTGGATAGAAGGCTTAATAAGCTTGGAACTTGTTCACGAGGCTTGTCTTGAGTGACCACGCGATGAGGAGTTATCTGCAAAATATATATATAAATATATTTTTAAACGAACGATTTAAAATAAAAACAAGGTATATAAAATTATAAAAAGGACAAACATAAAGGAAAATGTATTATGGAAACTGAATGACCTTATCATTTTGGCTAACCTTTAAATATGAATTTGATATTCCAAGAAAGTAAATGGAAAAATAAATCTTACCTCTTTCTTTAAAAACTTGAGATATAAATAGTGTGGGGGAGAAAGAGAATTTCTTAATGTTTTTTCTTGAGCTCATCAGGGTATTAAAAACCATCAAGTTTTTAACTTGATAAGATCTTACTAGTGGTAACCTGAGACTATTCAGTCCTACTTGGATGGTTGGAGGAAAAAGTGCTTTCCATTCAAATACACCTGAAAATGTTGAGTTATGCTAAATGAAAGGAGTTTCTTCATTTGACATTTCAGAGAATCTCAAACACACTAACACTTGCCAAAAGAGTTTTAAAATGAAAATGTACTTCACTGCATTTCACAAACTTACTTAACCTTGATTCACTTTTCTTCTCAAGAACGTATTATGGGTCTTTGTGTTGGCAAGGAAGACTTTGGGTTATATCACCAAAAAATAAGAGAAGGCTCATTGACAGACCTGAGAACTTGGAAGGCTGTATTGGGTTACATTATTAAATGGAACATCACCTAACCTGAAACTTGTACAATTAAAAATACACCTGGCCCAATGGAACTGAGAGTTGGCAATGAGAGAAATTAAAATTCCAATATTTATAATCATGAGTCAGTGACAACTGACAACAGAATAGCTCCCTAGTCCCTGCAAAAAGTGGGACCAACACTTCAACATCACTTTGATGTGTATACACACGTATATGAACGTGGTGAAGTCATTTATGAAAACAAATTTAGTAAAGCATTCAAGTGTTAAGTGTACACTGTGCATCAAAATGTGATTCCTTATCAGTTACTTTATAATCTGGAAAATGAAAAAGAACATATACACAGAATATCTAAAAAATGAGACAGTATATGATTTGCAGCACAGAAACCAACAGAACTAACAAACACGAGAGTATCAGAGCAAGCATTCGCCTATGAAACACATGGGGATTAGCTTTCCTTTCACAAAGAAATGTGCTCTCTCCCATGTTTCAACACACCTATGTCATGATAGAGACATAATAAATGTATTTCTTGACTCTGTAGAAAATGTAGAAAACAGAGTGCAATTTCAGTCGTAAAGAGCATCTCACAGAGTAGGAAATGATGGATATGGCAAACTAGCAAGTCCTGCCATGTGGAAGGCCAGTCCTGGGGCTGCCAGACATTCTAGTATTTCAGGAGAAACTGGAAGTCAGAATTGTGGTATTAAAAAATTAACCTGCAAAATTATTTTAACACTCGTGGGTAAAGTACACATTACAATATTCAGGGTAGATACAGTCCTGCATGTCACCTTCTTACTAGATGCACACAAATTCAAAGTAGACATATTCAGAGGGGAGGGAAATGCTTTCCCTGCTGGTGGCGGTGCAGGAAATGTATTAAAGAGAAAATGAAGACTCATGCATTCTTCCTGAAGCAAAGAGTGGACAGGGTTTCATCAAGGAAGCTTGAGAGAGAGATAAAGACTGACATGAATATGGATGCACATGGCATTTTGTGCCCCCAAAAAAGACTCACCAAAGTTATGGAAGCAGAAAAATAAAAATATGAAATTACTGTTTATTAATGAGGTTGTATTTGGTTTAATATTGAGATAATATTAAGTATCATGGCAACTACTAATGTTAACTCATACTGTGCAATCACCAGTGTGAGTGCTATGTATGTGCTAACTCATGTAATTGCTATGGCCATTCTGTGATTTGGACAAGGGACAGATCAGAGACAGGATGCTGATAAAATTGTATGCACATACAATGATAAGAGTTCAATTTGGGTGGTAACACTGGAATTGCAGTTAAATAACTGTAAAATATTTCAGAAAATTAAAAATACAGCATTTCTTCAACTTATGTACACATACCTCATTTGGTTTGCAAAAGCACTGTGGAAAGAATTCACAGTCCAGTTAAAATTAATGGAAACATTACAGTGTTTGATTTTACAATGAAATCAGACACATCTGAAGTCTGTGTGCTATTTTGACTTTTCACACCATTTATACAAGTGTGTAAAGCATCATTTTCCTCCATAAATTATCTCTGTTTTCATCTTGAAATTATTTCACCTGTGGGGAAAATATCAATGAATTTTAGGAAAGCACATTATTTTTATGTTTATGGATATATTCTTTAATTCAGTGTGGTCTTCTCTATATTGTTCTCCCTTCTGACACAGCCTCTAAACTCTTGGGGCAAAGAAGCTTGTGTAACCTCTTTTGCACCATGCTACGTGTCCGCCAAAGTCTCACTAAACCACTCTCCACTGTCATGAGGTTTCCTCTTTGTCGGCTGATTTTGACTGATTGCATTAATACCCCAAGTCAGTGTTCTCCTCTACCTCACGCCTTTGCTGTGTCACGATACAGTCCCCTCTCATGACAGACACTTCACCAGTACAACGGCAGCCTACTTTGAACAAACTTGGAAATACACTTGCACATCTTTCCTTCTTCCTTGGACCTTGCCACCAAAATAAGAACGTGCCTACTCTGGAGATGTGAGAGACACATGAATGAGAGCAAACCCACCATAGCTAAGGTGCTCCTACACTTACCTCATCCATCTCTAGCCAGAGATTAAGCTTGACTGCAGACTGTTGAACAGCGCTGCCCAAGATCAAGTGAAGCAGACAAGGCCCACAGCACACACAGCCAAGCCACAGATCTGTGAGAAATAATAAACTTTGAGCTCTAGCCACCGAAGTCTGAGAGTGATTTGTTACACAGCAGTAGCTAACTAGTGTAGCTTCTACTGGAATGCACATATCTCCATATTACTCTGGTCATGTAGTCCACATGCGTTTTGCTGCAGCATTCCCTCACTAGGACTGTGGATCTCTTTGACCCATTGATTTCATCCTCACAAAAAGTCCCCATGTCTTTCAAGGGGGCATGGTCAAGTTTAGCTCTTCTCTAGTCAAGCTCAGGCCATCAGGAAATTCACAGGCTGTCTTGAGCCCACTTTGTTCTGCTGAGACACGCCTAGTCATGAAGTCCCGTCCATATGTCGATATCCAGTCCCTCTGTTCTGAGATAACCATAAATCTCTTGGTCTTCTCTGAATGCATTTACTTCAGACATGAGCCCAGGAGGTTATCACTCAGGAGGTTTTAAGCACCCAAAATGGTCTTTTCTATTCCCCTGACTTTTCTGCATTACCTTCCTTTAGTCTGGGCATAAATTATATATGCCAGTTGTTGGCAGTATAAAGTTTATGTTTCTGCTTTTATAAACCAAAGATCTATAAGGTCTATAAACCAAAGGTTTATAAGCCAAGGTCTCATAACACGTAAAACCTTTTGGCTGTCTTTTCCAGAGTATTTTCAGTGACAATTATAGAATTTTTATACAGGAGAGCCAGGGGTAGCTAGCTGGGTAGAAAATAGCTAGAGCATATGTTATTTATGGTGGTTTCTGTCTTTGAACTACTTTTTGATATATCATCTTTACTTTTATTGAGGTAAAATTTGTATATAACATTAAAATTGTATTAGTTTCAGGTACACAACATAATAATTAGATATTTGTATACACTACACAATGATTGCCACAATAAGTCCAGTTAACCATCCATCACAACACAGTTCACCCCCTTTACCCATTTTGCCCACTCTCCTACCCCCCTTCTCTGATAACCATCACTCTGTCCTTGGCATCTTTGAGTTTTGCTTTGTTGTGTTTTGTGTTTTTTAGATTCCACATGTAAGTGAAATCATACACTATTTCTCTTTCTTTGTCTGACTTATTTCATTTAGCATAATACCCTCAAAGTCCATCCATGTTGTTGCAAATGGCAAGAGTTCCTTCCTTTCTATGGTTCAGTCACATTCCATTGTATCTATATGTATATATGCATATATCCATTCATCCCTATGGAAACAACTCCATATCTTGGCTCGTATAAATAATACTACAATTAGCATAGAAGAGCATATATCTTTTTGAATTTATGGGTTTTTATTGAGAACTATCCAGAAGTGGAAAAGCTGAATGATATAGTAGTTCTATTTTTAGTTTTTTGAGGAAACTCCATGCTGTCTTCTACAGTGGCTACACCAATTTACATTCCCACCAACAGTGCAAGAGAGTTCCTTTTTCTTCACGTCCTCACCAACACTCATGTGCCTTTTCGATAATAGCCATTTTAACAGTCATATCTCATAGGGATTTTGTGTTCCCCTAATTATTAGTGATGTTGCACATCTTTTCATGTGTCTGTTGACCATTTGTAGGTCTTCTTTGGAAAAAATGTCTATTCAGATTCTCTGACCATTTTTATTTTATTTATTTTTAAGATTTTATTTATTTGACAGAGAGAGACACAGCGAGAGAGGCAACACAAGCAGGGGAAGTGGGAGAGGGAGAAGCAGGCCTCCTGCGGAGAAGGGAGCCTGATGCGGGGCTCGATCCCAGGACCCTGGGACCATGACCTGAGCTGAAGGCAGATGCTTAACAACTGTGCCACCCAGGCGCCCCTCTCTGACCATTTTTAATTGGATTCCTTTCTTATATTGGGTTATTTGAATTCTTTATATACTTTGGAAATTAACCTCTTATCCGATTTATGATTTACAAATATCTTCTCCCATTCAGTACTTCGCCTTTTTATTTTGTTAATTGTTTCCCTTGCTCTTCAGAAGCTTTTAGTTTGATGTAATCCCCTTGTTTGTTTTTGTTTTTTGTTGCCTTTGCTTTTAGAGTCATACCCAAAAATTCAAAGCTAAGGCTGATGTCAAGGAGCTTACTGCCTATGTTTTCTTCTAGCAGTTTTACAGTTTCAGATCTTACATTCAGGTCTAATCCATTTGTTGTTGTTTTTAAAGATTTATTTGAGAGAGAGAGAGAGTGAGCATGCATGAGTAGGGGGAGGGGCAAGGGGGGAGGGAGGGAGAGAAAATCTCAAGCAGACTCCTGCTGATTGCAGAGCCCCACACGGGGCTTAATCCCACAACCCTGAGTTCATGATCAGAGCCGAAATCAAGAGTCAGAGTCTTAACTGACTGAAGCCACACACACGCTCAGGTCTAATTCATTTGAATTAAGTTTTGTGTTTGTTGTAAGACAGTTGTCCAGTTTCACTCTTTTGCATGTAACTGTCCAGTTTTCTCAACAGCATTTACTAAAGAGACTGTCTTTACCCCATGGCGTATTCTTTTTGTTTTAATGTTCAGTTAGCCAGCATATAGTACATCATAAGTTTTTGATGTAGTGTTCAATGATCCATTGCATATTCGTGACTCCTTTGGCATAAATTAATTGACCATATATGTGTGGGTTCACTTCTAAGCTCCATTCTGCTTCATTCACTTTTGTGTCTGGGTTTTTTGTTTGTTTTTTGCCAGTACCATGCTATTTTGATTACTACAGCCTTATAATATAGTTTGAAATCAGGGAGTGTGAAGCTTCCAGCCTTATTCTTCTTTCTTGAGATTACTTTGCTATTCAGAGTCTTTTAGTGGTTCCACACAGATTTTAAAATTATTTGTTCTAGTTCTATGAAAAATTATATTGGAATTTTGATAGGGATTGCACTGAATCTGTGGATTGCTTTGGATAGTATGGACATTTTATTTTTATTTATTGATTTTTTTAAATGGAGTCCGTGCATTTCTTTATTTTTCATTGTTATGTTAATCACGATATATTACATCGTAGTGTTCCATGATTCATTGTTTGTGCATAACACCCAGTGCTCCACGCAGAATGTGCCCTCTTTAATACCCATTACCAGGCTAACCCATCACCCTACCCTCGTCCCCTCTAGAACCCTCAGGCTGTTTTTCAGAGTCCATCGTCTCTCATGGTTCGTCTCCCTCTCTGACTTACCCCCCTTCATTCTTTCCCTCCTGCTATATATTTTTTTCTTTTTTCTTAATATATGTTGCATTATTTGTTTCAGAGGTACAGATCTGTGATTCAACAGTCTTGCACAATTCACAGCACTCACCATAGCACATACCCTCCCCAATGTCTATCACCCAGCCACCCCAACCCTCCCACCCCACACCACTCCAGCAACACTCAGTTTGTTTCCTGAGATTAAGAATTCCTCGTATCAGTGAGGTCATATGATACATGTCTTTCTCTGATTGACTTATTTCACTCAGCATAACACCCTCCAGTTCCATCCACGTCGTTGCAAATGGCAAGATCTCATTCCTTTTGATGGCTGCATAATATTCCATTGTGTATATATACCACTGCTTCTTTATTCATTCATCTGTCGATGGACATCTTGGCTCTTTCCACAGTTGGGCTATTGTGGACATTGCTGCTATAAACATTGGGGTGCACATACCCCTTCGGATCCCTACATTTGTATTTTTGTGGTAAATACCCAGTAGTGCAATTGCTGGATCGTATGGTAGCTCTATTTTCAACTGTTTGAGGAACCTCCATACTGTTTTGCAGAGTGGCCGCACCAGCTTGCATTCCCACCAACAGTGTAGGAGGGTTCCCCTTTCTCCACATCCCCGCCAACATCTGTCGTTTCCTGACTTGTTAATTCTAGTCATTCTGACTGGTGTGAGGTGGTATCTCATTGAGGTTTTGATTTGGATTTCCCTGATGCCGAGTGATGTTGACCACTTTTTCATGTGTCTGTTGGCCATTTGGATGTCTTCTTCGGAAAAAGGTCTGTTCATGTCGTCTGCCCATTTCTTGATTGGATTATTTGTTCTTTGGGTGTTGAGTTTGATAAGTTCTTTATAGATTTTGGATACTAGCCCTTTATCTGAGATGTCATTTGCAAATATTTTCTCCCATTCTGTCGGTTGTCTTTTGGTTTTGTGGACTGTTTCTTTGGCTGTGCAAAAGCTTTTTATCTTGATGAAATCCCAATAGTTCATTTTTGTCGTGGCTTCCCTTGCCTTTGGCGATGTTTCTAGGAAGAAGTTGCTGTGGCTGAGGTCGAAGAGGTTGCTGCCTGTGTTCTCCTTTAGGATTTTGATGGACTCCTGTCTCACGTCTAGGTCTTTCAACCACTTGGAGTCTATTGTTGTGTGTGGTGTAAGGAAATGGTCCAGTTACATTCTTCTGCATGTGGCTGTCCAATTTTCCCAAAACCATTTGTTGAAGAGACTGTCTTTTCTCCATTGGACATTCATTCCTGCTTTGTCAAATTTAAGTTGACCATAGAGTTGAGGGTTCATTTCCTGGCTCTCGATTCTGTTCCATTGATCTATGAGTCTGTTTTTGTGCCAGTACCATACTGTCTTGATGATGACAGCCTTGTAATAGAGCTGGAAGTCCGGAATTGTGATGCCGCCAGCTATCCTTTTCTTTTTCAAGATTCCTCTGGCTATTCGGGGTCTCTTCTGGTTCCATACAAATTTTAGGATTATTTGTTTCATTTCTTTGAAAAAAGTGGATGGTATTTTGAGGGGGATTGCATTGAATGTGTAGATTGCTCTAGGTAGCATTGACATCTTCACAATGTTTGTTCTTCCAATCCATGAGCATGGAACTTTTTTCCATTTCTTTGTGTCTTCTTCAATTTCTTTCATGAGTGTTTTATAGTTTTCTGAGTACAGATCCTTTGCCTCTTTGGTTAAATTTATTCCTAGGTATCTTATGGTTTTGGGTGCAATTGT
Organism: Eumetopias jubatus; assembly: GCF_037043125.1. Classification (NCBI taxonomy): domain Eukaryota; kingdom Metazoa; phylum Chordata; class Mammalia; order Carnivora; family Otariidae; genus Eumetopias; species Eumetopias jubatus. The sequence continues at coordinate 87,096,303 of NW_028274823.1, read as the reverse complement.
AAATGGGATCGACTCCTTGATTCGTCTCTCTTCTGTCTTGTTGTTGGTGTATAGGAATGCCACCGATTTCTGTGCATTGATTTTATAGCCTGCTACTTACTGAATTCCTGTATGAGTTCTAGCAGTGGGGTGCTAGAGTCTTTTGGGTTTTCCACATACAGTATCATATCATCTGCAAAGAGTGAGAGTTTGACTTCCTGTTTGCCTATTTGGATGCCTTTGATTTCTTTTTGTTGTCTGATTGCTGTGGCTAGGACTTCTAATACTATGTTGAATAGCAGTGGTGATAGTGGACATCCTTGCCACGTTCCTGACCTTAGGGGAAAAGCTCTCAGCTTTTCCCCATTGAGAACGATATTAGCTGTAGGTTTTTCGTACATGGCTTTTATGATATTGAGGTATGTATGCTCTAGCCCTATACTCTGAAGAGTTTTGGTCAAGAAAGCTACTTTGTACTTTGTGAAATGCTTTTTCTGCATCTATTCAGAGGATCATATGATTCTTGTTCTTTCTTTTGTTAATGTATTGTATCACGTTGATTAATTTGTGGATGTTGAACCAACCTTGCAGCCCAGGGATAAATCCCACTTGGTCGTGGTGAATAATCCTTTTAATGTACTGTTGGATCCTATTGGCTAACATTTTGGCGAGAATTTTTGCATCCATGGTCATCAAGGATATTGGTCTGTAATTCTCCTTTTTTGATGGGGTCTTTGTCTGGTTTTGGGATCAAGGTAATGGTGGCCTCATAAAATGAGTTTGGAAGTTCTCCTTCCATTTCTATTTTTTGGAACAGTTTCAGGAGAATAGGTATTAATTCTTCTTGAAATGTCTGATAGAATTCCCCTGGGAAGCCATCTGGCCCTGGGCTTTTGTTTGTTGGGAGATTTTTGATAACTGCTTCAATTTCCTTAGTGGTTATAGGTCTGTTCAGGTTTTCTATTTCTTCCTGGTTCAATTCTGGTAGTTGATACATCTCTAGGAATGCACCCATTTCTTCCAGGTTGTCTAATTTGCTGTCATCGTCTTGCTCATAAATTGTTCTTATAATTGTTTGTATTTCTTTGGTGTTGGTTGTGATCTCTCCTCTTTCATTCATGATTTTGTTGATTTGGGTCATTTCTCTTTTCTTTTTCATAAGTCTGGCCAGGGGTTTATCCATCTTGTTAATTCTTTCAAAGAACCAGCTCCTAGTTTCGTGGATCTGTTCTACTGTTCTTTTGGTTTCTAGTTCATTGATTTCTGCTCTGATCTTTATTATTTCTCTTCTCCTGCTGGGTTTAGGCTTTCTTTGCTGTTCTTTCTCCAGCTCCTTTCGGTGTAGGGTTAGGTTGTGTATTTGAGACCTTTCTTGTTTCTTGAGAAAGGCTTGTATCGCTATATAATTTCCTCTCAGGACTGCCTTTGCTGTACCCCAAAGATTTTGAACAGTTGTGTTTTCATTTTCATTGGTTTCCATGAATTTTTTTAATTCTTCTTTAATTTCCTGGTTGACCCATTCATTCTTTAGTAGGATGCTCTTGAGCCTCCATGTATTTGAGTTCTTTCTGACTTTCCTCTTGTGATAGAGTTCTAGTTTCAAAGCATTGTGGTCTGAAAATATGCAGGGAATAATCCCAATCTTTTGGTACCGGTTGAGACCTGATTTGTGACCTAGGATGTGATCAATTCTGGAGAATGTTCCATGGGCACTAGAGAAGAATGTGTATTCCTTTGCTTTGGGATGGAATGTTCTGAATATGTCTATGAAGTCCATTTGGTCCAGTGTGTCATTTAAAGTCTTTATTGCCTTGTTGATCTTTTGCTTAGATGATCTGTCCATTTCAGTCAGAGGGGTGTTAAAGTCCCCCACTATTATTGTATTGTTGTCAATGTGTTTCTTCACTTTTGTTAATAATTGCCTTATATAATTGGTGGCTCCCATGTTAGGGGCATAGATATTTACAATTGTTAGATCTTCTTGTTGGATAGACCCTTTAAGTAGGATATAGTGTCCTTCCTCAACTCTTATTACAGTCTTTGTTTTAAAATCTAATTTGTCGATATAAGGATTGCCACCCCAGCTTTCTTTTGGTGTCCATTAGCATGGTAAATGGTTTTCCACCCCCTCACTTTCAATCTGGGGGTGTCTTTGGGTCTCAAATGAGTCTCTTGCAGACAGCATATGCATGGGTCTTGTTTTTTAATCCAATCTGATAGCCTGTGTCTTTTGATTGGGGCATTGAGCCCCAATCAGGGTAACTATTGAAAGGTATGAATTTAGTGGCATTGTATTGCCTGTAAGGTGACTGTTACTGTATATTGTCTGTGTTCCTTTCTGATCTGTGCTGCTTTTAGGCTCTCTCTTTTTTAGAGGACCTCTTTCAATATTTCTTGGAGGGCTGGTTTTGTGTTTGCAAATTCCTTTAGTTTTTGTTTGTCCTGGAAGCTTTTTATCTCTCCTTCTATTTTCAATGACAGCCTTGCTGGATATAGTATTCTTGGCTGCATATTTTTCTCTTTTAGTGCTCTGAAGATCTCATGTCAGTCCTTTCTGGCCTGCCAGGTCTCTGTGGATAGGTCTGTTGCCAATCTAATGTTTCTACCATTGTAGGTTACATATCTCTTCTCCCCAGCTGCTTTTAGGATTTTCTCTTTGTCTCTGAGACTCGTAAGTTTTACTATTAGATGTCGAGGTGTTGACCTATTTTTATTGATTTTGAGAGGGGTTCTCTGTGCCTCCTGAATTTTGATGCCTGTTTCCTTCCCCACATTAGGGAAGTTCTCTGCTATTAGTTGCTCCAATATACCTTCTGCCCCTCTCCTCTTTCTTCTTCTTCTGGGATCCCAAATATTCTAATGTTGTTTCGTCTTATCCTATCGCTTATCTCTCGAATTCTGCCTTCATGATCCTGTAGTTGTTTCTCTCTCTTTTTCTCAGCCTCTTTATTTTCCATCATTTGGTCTTCTATATCGCTGATTCTCTCTTCTGCCTCATTTATCCTAGCAGTTAGTACCCCCATTTTTTATTGCACCTCATTAATAGCCTTTTTGATTTCGAATTGGTTAGATTTTAGTTCTTTTATTTCTTCAGAAAGGTTTCTCTAATAACTTCCACGCTTTTTTCAAGCCCAGCTAGTATCTTTAAAGTGATGATTCTGAACTCTAGGCCTGACATCGTACTAATATCCATATTGAGTAGGTCCCTGGTTGACGGTATTATCTCTTGTTCTTTTTGCTGAGGTGCTTTTTTCGTCTGTCATTTTGTCCAGAGGAGAACAGATGAATGAGAGAACAAAATGCTAACAGGTTAACATCGTCCCCATCAAATATACTCTAAACAAATCAGAAAAGACCTGAAACCAGGGGAAAAGAAAGGGAAAGAAAGAAAAAGAAAGAGAAAAGAAAGAAAAAAAACAAAATGAAAAGATAAAATCAAAAAGAGAACAATACAAAAAAAAAAACGAATATGGTCAAATATGATCAGGCTAGTGCATAGAGCAGTGCCACACACTAGATTTTGGGCGTATTTTGGTCTATTAGAAAAAAGTGCCTCCTAAAATTTTAAAGGAAGAAAGACTGATATATGTACAAAATAAGGGTTGATACAATTAAGGGATGGAAAATGAGCATAAAGATGAAAATTATAAAAGATTTTATAAAAGGAATTGATACGATAAGAGGTTGTTTGAAAAAAGAAAGAAGATTTAAATAAAAACTAAGGAGAGAATGTGATCAGGCAGGAGACTAGAACAAGGCCATACACTAGTGATTTAGGGTATATTTTGATCTGTTAGAAGAAACTGTATCTCAAAATTTTAAAGAGAGAACAACTTATATATATATGCCAAAATTAACGGTAACTACTATGAAGGGATAAGATATGACTCTAAAAATGAAAAATAAAAAATGTTTTTTTTCAAAAAGGGATTGATAAGGTGTTGGTTGAAAAAGGGAAAAAGAAAAATTAAAAAAAGACAGTTAAAAAAATTAACTTTGAAAAACTAATAAATCATGGTAAAAAAAAGCCATGAATTCTGTGTGCAGTATTCCTCTAGCGCTGGAGTTCTCCCGTTCTCCTTGATCGGTAAACTTGGTCTTGGCTTGCTGGCTGTTTGTGCTGATCTTCTGGGGGAGGGGCCTGTTGCCGTGGTTCCCAAATGTCTTTGCCGGAGGCGGAATTGCCCCGCCCTTGTCGGTCGGGGCTAAGCAAGCTGCTCGGGTTTGCTCTCAGGAGCTTTTGTTCCCTGCAAGCTCTCGGTACAGCTTTGGAGGACCAGGGTGAAAATGGTGGCCTCCCAATCTCTGCCCGGAGGAGCCGAGAACTCGGGGCCCCGCTCCTCAGTGCGCCCCCAGAGAAAAGCAGTCACTCCCGTGTCCCCGGTCTCCGGCCGCACTCCGTGCTCACCCGGCCTGTGACCGAGCGTTGCTATCTCTGGCACCTGACCCCGTGTGGAGTCTCCAAACCCAGCAGATCCCTGCAGTGCGCTCCCGCGCCGCTCCTCCCGGGGGAGGAAGGGGAGTCTCCCCGGATCTGCCGCCTGTTGGGTCCCTGCTGGAGGCGCAGTGGCCCGACTGGGCCGCGGATCACAGTTTATGGCCACCCCAAGCTGAGAGCCCGCGCCTCGGCTCCGTCTCTGCAGCCGGCTTCCCCGCTCTGATCCCTGGGAGCTCTGCCGCACTCAGGCACCCCCGGTCTTTCTGTGACCCCGAGGGTCCTGAGACCACACTGTCCCGGGAGGATTCCACCCCCCGCTTAGCCACTGCAGCGACATCCCTCCGCGGAGCCGACTTCTAAAAGGTCCGATTTTGTGCTCCGCGGCTCTAGCACTTGCCAGAAGCGGCCGACGGAGGCCCCCTCCCCCGCCGTCTATCCTCCCGAATATCGCCTCGGATTCACTTCTCCGCACGTCCCACCTTCCAGTAAGTGGTCGCTTCTCTGTTCAGATAGTTGTTGCTACTCTCTTCTTCGATCTCCTGTTGAGTTCGTAGGTGTTCAGAATGGTTTGATCCCTATTCAGCTGAATTCCTGAGACCAGACGAAATCCAGGTCTCCTACTCCCCCACCATCTTGCTCCGCCTCCTCCATTCATTTTTTTTTTTAAAGATTTTATTTATTCGACAGAGAGAGACACAGTGAGAGAGGGAACACAAGCAGGGGGAGTGGGAGAGGGAGAAGTAGGCTTCCCTCGGAGCAGGGAGCCTGACATGGGGCTTAGTCCCAGGACCCTGCGATCATGACCTGAGCCGAAGTCAGATGCTTAATGACTAAGCCACGCAGGCGCCCCAATATCCTGATTTTTAATCATGGACTAGTCTTGCAATCCTTTGAACTTCAAGAGCCTAGTGGTGTAAGAGGCGAGCACATAAATTTTGTGACTGGTTCTTTTCATTCACGATTATGTCTGTGAGATTAGCTATATTGTAGAATATACTTGTCACCACTCATTCTTAATCACGGCACAGCATTTCATTCTGTGACTATCCCACAGTTTATGTAGGTATCCCCACGGCTGGCCTTCTGTAGACTTCCAAGGGGTGGCCACTTTGGCCACTACTAGCAGGGCTGCTATGACACGCCTACCTGTGTTCTGGGGAGTAGATATGCACTTCTTGGAGACAGAGCCATGGAATTCCTACACCATTGGTTTTATATCTGTATCTGCAGGCTCCTAGGACTGCTAATTTCCCAAATTCATTGAGTCATGTTGAATTATTTTAGACTCTGAAAGCAGTATATAAGAGTTGCCAGTTCTAACTATTCTACGCAGTACTGAGTTATTAAAATTTTATTTTATTTTTTAGCCATTCTAGTGGCTATGTGTTTTCATTTCAAATATCCCTGATGACTAATTAAGCTGAACAACATTTTTTATATTATTACCCAGTGGATATCTTCTTTGGTGGATTGCTCTTCCATATCTTTTGCTCATTTTTATGTTTATAAATATATATTTTTTTGTTGCTTAGATTTTCAAACTGAATGACAATATATCCATTGTCTTTGCAATTTTGCAATAAATTGGTTTTTGACCAACATATATAATAAATATTATTAAATTAGTAAGGAAAGCTTACTCTCCTAAAGATTTTCACAAAAATAATAGAAGTTCTAGCTTATTTTTTTCTGTAATTAAATTCCTTGAACACAGATAAAGCTGATGATCTCAGGAAGCATGATTATCAACAGGAACAAATGTCATAAAATGACAATTCAAGTCTCAATTTGATTTTTCATTTCCTTTATAATAATTCTGAACATTTCGTCATGTTCAGACATGTGTCAGACATTTTTCAAAGAACTATACACAGGGCAATACACAAATTCTTGCCCTCGTTATAAAGAGAAAACTCAAACCAATTCAATTAGCATGATACTTCTTCTGCATGTTTGTGTGCTTTTTAATTAGACATCTAAAAAGCATGATCTCTCCAAAACTTCTCTTGATGCCATCATGAAACACGTTCTGAGTTGAAGGGAATCAGAGCTGTCTCATGTATAATTTTCTGAAGTGTTAACACAATGTATCTCCCATAGTTTCACATAAATAATTTGATTTCTGGGAGAGTGGTTCCGAGGCTAAGGATGCAAGGTTTTGCATTCATATTAATTTTCTGTGAGCAATCACTTCTGATGGGTTATGATCATGAAGTACTTCCAGGTCAGAGAAGAAAAAGGCTTCTTTTGCTCTTCTTTCTTGACTATTTGACAAGTCCCTATGTTACAGAGTCCTGCACAGATTGCTAGATGCCTTTCAACCAAATGTAAGCTGTCTCTAGCTCTAAACTTCATCCTGGGAAAGGAAACACATCTAGCTGGAAGAAAATAACCACAAGAGGAATTAAAGAAGATTTCTGCCCAACAGCAAGGTTGGCCACGGACTTTCTGGGTCATTAAAAGTAATTAGTCTTCCCATAACAACTAACAATTTGGCAGCTATGTTTTAAAGAAAAGATATAAAAGTGAGGTAATAGAATATATTAAAGGAAAATAGGAATCATCCTCCCCTAGGATGTATAAATTAAAATACTGATCTTAAATGTCAATTTTTTTTATTTTCTTAATGTTTAAAATAGCCGACTGATTTATTCTGCATGGCACTCTCAACAGGTCCTAGAACCCCATGAGCACGTTTTTATAGATCACACCTTACTTTGATTTGGTTCTTTTGCTTCTAGCTGTGTTTTGGCTGGTTTTCTTACATAAGGAGTATGCCATTATGATGATCTCAGCTTCTAAAAACCTAAACTAATAGACCTGTATGTAAGTTTTTTTTAAAAAAAAAAAAAAAACACCCTCAACTCCTTTTAATCCTTGACACTTGAGCAGAGCAGCCAGCGAGGGCATTTTAGGTGTGTGCCCCAGGGCTTGGTCATTACTTCAAAAATGCTGGTAAACAGTGCGTTGATACATAACTTTTGAATTTCAAAATTAATCTAGGAAGATAAATCAAAGACAACAACAGTAGTAGTCTTCTGGAATGATTTGTGGGTGCTCCTTACAAGCAACCCCTTACATCCAGGCCACCACATGGAAAAATATAATCTACGTAAAAATCTCTTGCTTTGAAAAAAGAATAGTTCAATAGAGTCTTCATGGTTTTCCATGCAAAGTATCCTGTCATCTACAAATAGTGACAGTTTTACTTCTTTTGCAAATTTGGATGCCTTTGATTTCTTTTCTTGCCTAGCTGCTCTGGGAAGCATTTCCAATACTATGTTGAATAAAAATGACAAGATGGGACTTCCTGCTTTTAACTGTTGAGATAAACTCCCCCTGCTTGTGTTCCCTCTCTCGCTGTGTCTCTCTCTGTGAAATAAATAATAAAATCTTTTAAAAAAAGGTATTTGTTACACTCTTAGAGAAGTAAACTAGTAGAAAATACAAAAGGGGCTAGTGTTGTGCTGAAAAATGTCCAGTAGTTGTTCTGGGTGCTGATTAAGCAAGCATTCATTTTGTATAAATTCATCAAACTGCACTATTTGTGTGTGTGTGTGTGTGTGTGTGTGTGTGTGTGTATGTTATGTATCAATAAAAGTTTAAAAATTATAGGTAGACAAATGGCAATAAAGGAAAGCTAGCAATGTGTGCATGACAAGGAATCTTGTTCCCAGAATCAGTATCCTCACAAGAAGCATGAATGAGACGGTGGATTACATAATGTCCTTTCATTAGATTCACTGCATTAGTATTATAAGTAAACATTAAGTGAATTCAGAAATGCTGCAGCTCTGCTTGGCATTATCTCTGCATATGGCAGGAAATGCCCTGCAATGTGGCAATCATATTTACCGTGACAGCAACATGGCATGCAGACAACTCGCCCTGTTTTCATTCCTATTACACGCACCTTCCTGTGCCCAATATTCATCCCAGCTAGTCATTTTATCTTAAATAATTCTAGAGAGTTGGAAGGCTGAATTGTGTTCTCTGTTGATTTACGTGCTAGTCAGTGGTGCCTGCAGTAAATTACACAGTTGTAAGTTGGGTAAAGTTAAATTGCTCGTGATGGTCATAGCTTCATGATTTAATTTGGGTTATACAAAATTCATTTTCAATATGAGAAGCTGAAATTTCTTAGCCTGTGGACTAAATGTGATCACACACATGCACACACGTGCACATGCACGCATGCACACACACACAGATTTACGTGTGGCCCTCAGAGTGAATGAGGCTTTAATATTGCATTTTCAAAAAAAGTCTTTAAAGATAGATGTTTCTTATTTCAAAATCTCTATTTCTGGCTTCTCTAGAAATACTAGATTTTCATGCAACCCTCAGATCATATTTTCACATGGGGAAGAGATGTTGGACAGTAGCGCATGCTACCCCTTTAGAAGGGACATGGGAATTCCGTTCAAGGTGTTCCCCAGGGCTCCTTTGTTAATTCCTCAATATTGATCTCAAGTATAAGTTGAATTTGTCATTTTTATTTTTTTTGCTGTTCTTAGAGTGGAAAAACATTTCTCTATTACCCAGTATTTTAAAATAAGGAAAATAAGATTTGGTTCTTTTGTTTCTAGCTGTGTTTTGGCTGGTTTTCTCACATAAGGAGTATGCCAGTACGAGGATCTCAGCTTCTAAAAACCTAAGCTAATACACCTGCATGTAAATTTTTTTTTTAAAAAAACCCTCAGTGGGCATCCATGCTGGGCGGGGCGGGAGGGACACTTGCCGTCCGTAGAGCTCAGAAAGGGTCATTTACCGGCTTTGTTGAAATGTGGGGAGGGGATGAGACTGGCCCCTGTAGTGAATTCAGACTTAAACTCAGTCAGAACAAAGCAACACCAGCCCCTCCACAGATCATCTCACTGATGCCCTTTGGAGGGTCTTTCTGAATCTGCAGAAGTCCCCGCTGGTACCAGCGCTTTATTTCGGATGCATCTCTTGGGTCGGATAAGGCTCTGCGCGCAGAGCACCTGGTTGGTCACCGGGGTAGGGAAAGTACTCAGGATGCATTCAGTTTCTCATTATCCTTGTGAATATAGCAGTAAAAACGTACTTACTGAGAATTTTTAAACACTCAGTAGTGTCAAAGGGGCATCCGCTTTAGTTTATTTCCTCAAAAAGTTGAAATACTGGAAAAACAATATTTAAGTGTTTGGAATCAGAAAACTAGAACTATAATCTTGACTCTGCATTTAATAATCACTTGGATAAATTAAAAAAATTGTTTTGTTTTTCCGTAGAGAATTGCTGTTAAAATTAGATGAAATATGCTGTGTGAAAAATGCTAAGTAAGATACTTACAAAAAGCTACAGAAACATGACTTCCTTTTTAATTTAATATTTAAGAAGAAGAGGTTAAGCCACATATTCTCAGAACTCTGATACTGGTGTCAGCAACTTCTCTCTTCTTATGAAGTGGTCTTTCCATCCCCAAAACAGAACTGGCAAGACACCATCGTCAGCCCCGGGAGGCTTGCATCCCCCACCTGCGAACTGAGGGGGCATATAGCCACCCACCATCAATGACACATGGCGCTCGTGGGTTCTCTCAGACGTGGGGTGTGAACGTTCTTCTGGCCAGTCACAGATGTCCAACCCTGAATAGTTGTCAAGTGTTAAACCCCAGAGGACGTTGAAGCTCTCCTCCCTGCCCTCCCGGATGCACTGTGAACTGGGAAGGGCCCACGCAGACAGGGGAGGCCATCTGATTCTCTCTTTCCTTGTTCAGCGTTTTTGACTGCCGTCCCCGGCCCCTCGGGGACTGGAAGGGACAGGGAGGTTCTCACCTGATGGGCGCTCATGAGAGGTGACGTCCGGAAATGTTCAGAGCTGACATTTGCTCAGGAGCCTGTGGGTCAGTCTGCATCACAAACAGCCCTGCTGCTGCAAAAGTCTCACCGGAAGTTCTAAGAGGGTGACTCTGCCTCTCTCTGTCTCATCGTCTGAAACGGCATCTCCTCCTCTTGGGCCTCCTGGAATTCACTGTCAGCTTCAATCTCCTGAGGTCTAACTCGCCCTCCAGGCAGTTCTCTTGGCTTGGGTCTAAAACAAAAATGGCCAGGTTTCTACAAAAACGGTCAGGATAAATAGAAATCCTTTTTTTCTAGGTTATAATATCTCTAAAAATAAAATTTGATCATTTAAAGCAAAACCAATTAGCAGTAAATTATGGGTTGTATATGGAGGTAAAATTCATGACAATAAAATAAAGACAAATTTAGGGGATTGGAAGTATGATGCTGTAAGCTTCTACTGAGTGGCGGCGTTTCTCAGAATTCACTGTCCCCCCTGTCTCTGGTGAGTGCGAGCCACGCTGAGATTCCTGTGGGTGATTTGGAGGGGAAGTGAAGTCTCAGCCCTGCTGTGGCTCACGTGTTTTGTTTATCTACTGGTGCCCCTCTTGGGGTAAGGCAGTGCTCGGCTGTGCAAATGTTCTGTCTTCTGTTGGACTCTTCTTGGGCTCCCCCCGGACTGGTGGAGCAGTGAGTGTGCGGTCGTCCCACGAGTCTGGTGCTTCTGGGGGACACGTGTGCGGCTGAGGACCGAGGCAGGTTTCAGCCCATCCGTGTGGGCTCAGTGTGTGCACTCCAGCCTGCCTCTGTTCCCCTCCTGTTTGCCTCCGTCTTCTCTTCCTGTCTGTCTGCCCTGTGGGTCTCCAGCTCTAGCATCGGTCGCAAAGGTTCTGACAGTCAGATCCCTACCCCCCAGAACCCCACCCCCCCGCACAGGCATATGCATGCAGGGACTGGTGTGTGTGCACACATTCACGCACACACATGTGCTCACATTCCCATTAATATGTATGTCTGTACATATACCTACATACAAATATTTGAAACTTGATGAGAATATGGTTATTTTAATTTTTTTATTAAAATGCCTCTTCTTCATTTATATTTTACACCTCTTATTTCCCATATTGTTACCAGTGCTGTGGAGAAAATATTTGCAGGTCAGCCCCCTACCCTATCATTCACTGCTTCCTCTGACACACTGGTTAGGGGAATGGTTATTCCATGTGGCTTCTGTCTAGTCGGTACTTTGTGCCAGTTGCCCACCCCACACACCATCAGGTGTAAGGTGTGGACAACCGTGGTTATCAAAGCCTCTTTTTAAGTAACAGGCTGTCAGTGGGGCACCTGGGTGGTTCAGTTGGTTGAGCCACCGACTCTTGGTTTTGGCTCAGGTCATGATCTCAGGGTCTGTGAGATCGCGCCCCGAGTTGGGCTCCGCACTCAGTGGGGAGTCTGTACGAGATTCCCTCTCTCCCACTGCCCCTCCCCCACCTCAAATAAATACACAGATATTTAAAAAAATAACAGGCTCTCAAGCAACTTGCCAATGTGGCATCATGATAGGCAATGGATGACAGTCGTGTGTCAATCAAATACAGTTGTACTCAATTGTTAACTACTTGATTACTTGTTATATGACGGTATGATCATGACATGTAGTAATTTAGACGATGCAGCCATTATCATTCTTGACTTGCACTTGAAAAGGCTGAGGCTGGGGACACACAGGGGTACCCAAAGTCACTAACCTACTGCAGAGCCTCTTCCAGTTTAATCTTATTTCAGATCGTTGTCCATGAAGGTTGAATGCCATTCTTGTAATGTTAGCCCTTGGCTTTGGGTGAGGATGTGTGCTTTTTAATCTGATTATCTTTGAAATGATATTCATGATCAAGTAGTGATTAAGGCATCTTCTTTCCATATGTCTTTGAAACCATCAATGATGCCCTAAATGTAGAGATCAAGACATTTGTCTGGGATTGGGAGATGGAGACATCTTCCTTCTGCTTTTGTTCACATTGAAGCTCACCAGCTTATTAAGGTTTGTGGCTTTCTGCTTTCTTTTTTGAAATCTAAAATGAAACATATTTCCCTAAATAAGTTTGGTAATTCTATTTTCATATTATGCCTGTAAGGAACTTTGTTTGTCTCCAACAATCAGTTGTGTAGAATTATGTAGTGGCTTTTCACATTCTAAGTTTTAGAAATGGAATTTCTTCTAGTCTAATGTTTCCACTGTTTTTATCATTAGGACACATTTTTGATATGTTCATTTTTTTAACAAGGTGAGGAGTCCAAGGTTTCTATGAATGGTGAAGTGGTGGGTAAGGGGGAGTCAAACATATGGGTACATTAGTTGTTCTTATCAAAGTTCAAAAACCGGTTGCAATAGTCACCTGTGACAGCTTCAGTTCTCAATGTTAGTGTGAGGAAGAAGAGACACCTGTGGTGTAAGTCATCCAGGAAGCGTTTTTCAGATGACTTTGTAGATAGCCATGTTTAGCTCCATCCTTCTTACCCCAGCTTTCCTGGACCAGCTCTGTTTTTTCACTTTGCAGTATAAAAATCTCTATCAGTAAACATTACCAGAATGGAATTTACATGAACAAGTCAGTTGTTACAATCACAGAAAGCTGGATTATGCAGAGCATTTATTTAAAACTAAATAGCCCATGTGTATCCTTCACTGTGGATTGGGAAAAATACTTGAGCAATGATTTTTATATTCAATGAAGGGATTTTAAATGTTTTACAAATACTAATCCTTTTAACACCTCAACAGGTAAGGATCATAAATGACGCTTCACTGAAAGAGACTCTAGGAGATGGCGTGTGAGTTTCTCGGGTCATCATGGTACGAGGCTAAAACCACAGATAGATTTTCTGGGATCATAGCTTATTAGCTGCTCTGAATAGCGGGCCCCTGTGCCTCTCAGGAAATGCTAGCCACCAAAATATTTCTATACTTCAGCAACCAAACTACAGCAAGCCCATGTTTTCCCACATAAAGGTGAACAGTGTGTAAGGCAATTGCTTTTACAAATTTCTGATTAAAGGGGAAAAAACAAATTATCTAAATGTAGAGTTTAGAGGATTTTTTTTCCCTTTAATTATTTTCTTTATCTTTAACCTCTGAGGTATCTATTCTGTTGATTTGATAGGCAAGTAGGTCAAGGATAAGGAGATGTTAAATGTCTTCTTGTAGCAAATCTGAGATCCAAGCTGGGTCTTCTTACTCTAGTGTATTTGCTTTTATCACTTTTCATTCTGTTGTCTTTGGGACGATTTGTAGTGTAACCATAAGCTCAAAGCATTCAGTATTTGTGTTGTTATTTACTGATGTCCCGTCTTGTTTCTAGTTTGATGTTCCACCCCCAAATTGTGTCAGCTAGCAGTGACTAGGCATAAGTGTTTCTACTTCCAAATTAAAGTACCTTAACTGTTTCTGCTAATTCTTCTTCAAGAAAACCACAATTTAAAGCAAACACTGGTGCAGTAACACATCATTTATCCAGAATTAGGCTGTTTTACAAATTTACCAGTTAAAACAGAGTAATAGTCAAAAAGCTTCTGAGTAACAAGGTGTATGTCACAATTCCAGTACAAAAATACAATAATTGTGTAAATTTTAGAAACGTCAGTGGTAAAATGAGAAATACCCATTTTATGGCAGAGTAATGCAAACGTACCAACAACAGTACTGCACTTAAAATGCTGACAAATAAGAGTTAAATGTAAAAGCAAAAGAAAATGCTGGATAAATTATACCAAGTTATTCTCAAATTACAATAACTCAGGGTCATTCATACAAGAAATTAATTTACATTGATAGAAAGTATTTTAATCTTTGAAGAGCATAACCTAATAATGGAAATTTCCAATAGTGACCTGGGTTTAAATCAATTGTAAACAACGTTAACAGTTTTTAAAAGGTAGTTATGTAGAGAGGTTTATACTCTGAACTATCTGGATATTCAAGGAATATCACAGGAGGTTTATTGTGTATAAATGAATACAATATGTATGTTACAGATTTATTAAATTTTAATAATTAATATCTATATATTCAATATAGACTGTTGTAATTTTGTGATTAACTTATAAATTATTTATTGTATTTGAATATTAAATTTAAAAATAAAATTTCCTCCTGCGGGAATTTTATGTTGCTTTCTAAATTCACTTGTGTGTTGGCTTCATCATTTATTTCTAAAAAGTAATTTCACCAATTCTCATCTTCATGCAGTAAAAGTCCAGTTTAATTGAATGTTCTGATTGACTTAGCTAAGCAGAAAATATTTTTTCTTTCTCTTTTTATTTTTGTTTTCGCATTGTTAGAAATTTAAAGACATCAGTTTACAGTATTAAGGGTAATTGAACATTTTCTTGATTGCGAAAGAATGCATGTTCTTAAAGTGTCAGCTATCACTGCTTCAGCTGGGGTAGACTGCAAGGAATACGTGCGCCCCGCAGCGTCCTCTGTGAGATGAAGAGCCAGGACAGCCGCGCGTGGAGACGTGGGATGCGTAGGGATCGGGGGACCTTGGCCTCCCCAGAGTGGCAGTAGCTCAGCTCTGGCTAGTTGTTGTCATGCTGAAAATATGTTGCCAAATCTTTCAATTCTTATCAAGAGAGCCTAGCATTTTTATATACCTGTATGTGTGTAGCTATGTGTATATTCTCATATGTATTTCAAACATATATTCAATTTAGACTTTACATTTCATGATTAACTTATAAACAGTATTTATTGGATTTAAATATGAAATTTAAAAATAAGATTTCTTACATATAAAATATATTTCTGGAATATATATTATATGTAACATATATATTATGTGAAATACCCCATTTTTGGAAATATACTGCAATCCAAAAGCGGTGTGAGCTAAACAAAACCTTTGTCCTCACAGGATGTGGTTTATAATACACTACCTTGCAAATTCTGCTCCTAAAAGGTTAAAACAACAGGAGCATTTACCAACTAATATTTGCTGTGATTTTTCTTTTTCAATCATTGATTACAAAGCTTTCCAGACTGAGGGCTGAGAAACACATTTTTGTTATAAATTTTAAATAAGCCATATGAAATTAGCTTGTCACACATTTTATGGAAAAATCCTTCGACTTGAAACACCCAGGAAATCGATCTGAGCAACGGGAGCAGGATCTCCAGGATCTCCACGGCTGGAGGCAGACAGCTTGGCAGGTGCGAGGTGCCAGGAAGTGAATTGGGGGCTGGGGGCGGGGCGGAGAAAAACTTTGGTGTTTGGGAGGGGACCCTTTCTGTGGAGAGAGAAAAGGGAGAGAAAGACAGAGGGGTTGAGAGAGTGTGGCGTCCTATTTCATGGTGGAGCTATTCTACTCGGTGCATTTTTTAAGTCAAAATGCCTGAATATCTGTCCTAACTGACCTATTAAAAGTTTGGATAGTTTGCAAGTACTGTGTAGATTGGACCAGTTCCACTTCTCTACTACTTTTTATGTTCTTTAAAGAAAAAAGAAAACAGTTTTTGCATGAATATTGTGTGAAGGGCTATATAGGAAGGGCTTGTGGAAGAGTTGGAAATGGATGGGCTTGGCGTAACCTTGGGCTGTGATCCAGATCTGGTGTTACTGAAACATGTGAAGTGTAGTGAATAATACAGTACTTCAGACCTCTCATTGGCAAAATAGAAGTTTGATGTGACATTCTGATGACTCACCCCTAATGATGTTGACATTGAGTGGTAGTTTAGATTTTCCTTAAATAATAGAACTCAAGTTCTTGCAGGAGGTATGTCAGCTGGAAAAACACGACACATATTGATCTGATGGTTATAATTGCTAGCTGAAGGTTACCAAGGGTATTAACAGAAATCTTTAGAAAGAGATTTAAATTTCTTCTATTACAGTCCAGCAAGAGAAGGAGCACAGGGCTGGATAACATGCAAAGAATGCCCCTTTTAGTTTGCAAGATTTTTACTGATAGTACCTTTCACCACACCAGACTGTATTTGAAAAGGTCTTTACCTTCAAAGCTTGGTGAAGTGTGATAGCTGTGGATCATTGGGATCTCTGAAGAATTATTATTGATTCAGTGGAGGGAAAACTAGGAGGAAAAAACAAAATGCTGAATTCTATTTGCAGACTTTTGTTCAAGTCAAAATTTTAAGGCCCTTTTTATTTCTTAGCTTATTGAGTTAAGCTAGTAGAATTATATAAAAATGTGATTAGGTGACAACATATTGACAGGTGAAAGCTGAAGGAGGGCTTGTGCACAGAAACAAGTGATGAATGTCTCTACATTGGTGGTAACTTATGCTTTCAAATGACATTACTTGGAACATAATGTAAATTTGGGTATCTCTTTAAAGTACCCCTTTTAATTATTAGTAAACCTCCATGTTGGGGTCATTCACAGAGTTACTGGAGACAATATCTTAGTAAAGACAGCCTCCGCCTAGCATATGTCTGCTACTCATGCTTAAGAAGCCAGACCAAAAATCCCCTTAATATAATTTAAGCCTTATTTTTCCACATGTCTTTTTTCTCTAAAGAATATTCTATTCCCTGAACAATTTGGAAGGTTCAACTTTGTGTTTGTTTCATTTGATCTTATTGAGGAATAATTTACAAATCTAATTGTATATACTTAAAGTGTACAGTATGGTTATTTGATATACATACATATTGTGAATTGATTGCCATGATCAGGATGATTAACACATCTGTCTGTCAATTCACATACCTAACTTTTTTTTTATTTTTTAACACGGTGAGAATGCTTAAGATCTATTCTCAACAACTTTCAAGTACATAATACCATATTATTAACTGTAGTCACCATGCTGTGTATTTGATCTGTTCTTACTACAACTGAAAATTATACCGTTTGGCCTACATCACCGCATTTCCCCACCCCTCCCTTGGTTCCTGAAAACCACCATTCTGTTTTTCTGCTTCCATAAAATCAGCCCTTTTGTTTTGTTTTGTTTTGTTTTTAGATTCCACATATAAATGATCCAAACAGTATATAGCTCTCTCTTTGGCTTATTGTACTTAGCATAATGCCTTCCAGCTTCATCCATGTTCTACAAATGGCAGGATTTCCTCTATTTTATGAGCAAATAATACTCAGAGTGTGTGTGTCTGTCTGTGTGTTTGTGTGTGGGGGGGTGTCTGTGTATGTGTGTCTCTGTGTGTGGGTGTATGTGTGGACACGACACATTTTCTTCATCCATTTGTTTGTTGGGGGACATACAGGGTCTTTCTGTACCTTGGCTATTGTGAAGAGTGCCACAGTGAACATGGGTGAGCAGGTGTCTCCTCAGGAACTGATTTCAGTTCTAGACGTACAGGCAGGAGAGGGGTTGCTAGATCATGTGGTAGTTCAATTCTCATTTTTTGAGGAAGCAGCATACCATTTTCCACAATCAGCTTTTCAATGTATTGACTGTTTCCCTTGCTGTGCAGGAGCTTTTTAGTTTAGTATAGTCCCACTTGTTTATTTTCACTTTTGTTGCCTTTACTTTTGGTGTTTTGTCCAAGAAATCACTGCCCAGACCAATGTCAGGATCTTTTCCCCTATGTTTTCTTCTAGGAGTTCTATGGTTTCAGATCTTACATTTAAGTGTTTGATCCATTTTGAGTTAATGTTCGTAAGTGGTGTAAGAATGGGCCCGGTTTTATTCTTTTATATGTGGATATGCAGTTTTCCCAGCACCATTTATTAAAGAGACTGCCCTTTTTCTGAGAGTGGTCTTAGATCCCTTGTCAAATATGACTTGTCTGTATGCTGAGGGGCTTATGTCTGTGCTTTCTGTTTTGTTCCACTGGTTTATGAGCCTGTTTTTATGACACTATCACACTGATTGATTACTATGGCTTTGTGATATGGTTCAAATCACGAAGTGTGATGCCTTCAAATTTTTTCTTTTTTCTCAGGCTTGCTTTGGCTATTCAGGGTGTTTGTGGTCCCATACAAATTTTAGTAGTTTTTTCCTCTTTCTGTGAAAAATGCCTTTGGAATTTTGGTAGGTATTCCGTTAGGACTGTAGGCTGGTTTTAGTAGTGTGGGCATTTTCACAATATTCTTCCAATCCAAAACACAGGCTACCTCTTCATTTATCTGTGTCTTCTTCAGTGGTTTCCATCAGTGTTTTATAGTTTTAGTACACAGGTCTTTCACCTACATGGTTAAATTTATTTCTGAATATTTTATTGTTGTTATTATAAATGAGATTGCTTTTTAAATTTCATTCTCAGATATTTTGTTTTCATTGTATAGAAACAACTGTTTTCTGCATGTTGACTTTGTACCCTGCAACTAAACTGAATTTATTAGTTCTAACAGGTTTTTCTTGGAGGCCTTAGAGTTTTTTGTATATAAGGGTGTGCCGTTTGCAAACAGATTTAGAAGTCTTTTATTTCTCTTCCTTGCCTTGTTGCTCTGGCTGGGACTTCCAGCATTATGTTGACTAGAAGTGAGGAGAGGGAGGGTCCTTGCCCTGTTCCTGGTCTTAGAGAAAAGGTTTACATGTTTGGTGGAGTATTGTTCGCTTGTGGTATTGCCCTCTACTGCCTTTGTTATGGCGAGGAACATTCCTTCTACATACAATTTGTTGAGAGTTTTTATCAAAGGATGTTGAACTTGGTCAAATGCATTCTCTGCAACTACTGAAATGATCTGGTCATAGGATATTTACCCATCATTCTTTTACTACGTGTATCACACCTGCTGTTGAGCTAGGCTTGCATTCCAGTGACGAGTACCTCTGGATCATGGTGTGTGCTTCTTTTAATGTGCTCTTGAAATTTAAGTTCGTCTGTCTTTTGTTGAGGATTTTATCAGGGATATTTGCCTATAATTTTCATTTCTTGTAGTGTCTTTAACTGGCTTTGGTCTCAGGGGAATGCTGGCCTTATCAAATAAATATGGAGTGTTCCTTCATCTTCAGTTCTTTGGAAAAGCTTGAGAAGGATTGGCATTAAGGCTTCTTTAAAAATTTGTTAAAATTTACCTGTGAAACCGTCTGGTTCTGGACTTTTATTTGTCAGGAGATTTTTAATTGCTGATTGAATCCCCTTGCTCATTGTTGGTCTGTTCAGATTTTCCATTACTTCGTAATTGTCTTTTGGTAAATTGTGTTTCTGGGAACTTATCCATTCTTCTGTTACCCAATGTTTTTGTATATAATTGTTCATAGCAGTCTCTTATGACTGATTGTGAATAATCAGTGGATCACTTGAAATGTCTCCTCTTTCATAATTTTATTTGAGTCCTCTCTCTTTTTCCTTAGTCTGGCTAAAGTTTTGTCAATTTCACTCGTCTTTTAAAACAAATTTTAAGTTTATTGATCTTTTCTATCATCTTTCTAAGGTCTGTTTCATTTATTTCTTCTCTAACCCTTATTATTTCTCTCCTTCTGCTAAGTCTGGGCTTAGTATGTTTATCCTTTTCTATTCCTTGAGGTGTAAGATTATGTTGTTTAACTGAGATCTTCCTTTTTCCTTAATGAAGACATCTGTCATTATAAAATCCCTTCTTAAAATGGTAATGCTTTCACTATATCTCTTAAGTTTCAGTATGTCATGTTTCCAATTTCATTTATCTGACGTGATTTTTTTTTTCTGAGATCTGAAGATTTCTCTTTAGATTTCATCATTGATGTATTGGTTTTTCATAAGTGTATTGTTTAATTTACACATATTTGTGTATTTTCTACTTTACTCCCCTTATTGGTTTTGTAGTTTCATACCATTGTGGCTAGAAAAGGTACTTGACATGATCTCAGTCTTTTTAAATTTCAGACCTGTTTTGTGGCTAACCTGAGACCCGTCCTGGGAAATGTTTCACATGAGCTTGAGAGGAACGTGTATTCTGCTGCTGTAGGATGGAATGTTCTGTCGGTGTCTGAGAGGTCCGCCTGCTCTAAGGTACAGTTCAAGTCTGTTATTTCCTCGTTAATTATCTGGATGACCTGCCATTGTTGAAAGTGGGGGGTATTGGAGTCCCCTGCTGTTACCATTCTGTTGCTGTCTCTTTTTGCCTTCAGATCTGTTAATAATTGCTTAATATATTTAGATGCTACAATATTGGGTGTGTATATACTTACAGTTGTTATGTCCTTTGATGAATTGGCTTCTTTATCATTATATGCAGATCTTTTTGTCTTAAAGTCTATTTTGTCTGTTACAAATATAGCTACCCTGGTCCCTTTTGGTTTCCGTTTGCATGGAATATCTTTTCTTATCCCTGACTTTCAGCCTCTGAGTATCCTTAAAGCTTACGTTGTAGGAGCACCTGGTGGGTTCAGTCCGTGAAGCGTCTGCCTTCGGCTCAGGTGATGATCCCAGGGTCCTGGGATCAAGTCCCACATCGGGCTCCCTCTCAGTGGGGAGTCTGTTTGTCCCTCTCTCTCTGTCAAATAAATACATAAAATAAATGCATAAAAGAAAGCGTAAGTTGTTGGCAGCATATTGCTGGATCTTTTGCTATTGATGTCGTAGCACAGTCTGTCTCCAGTGACTTGTTATTTCACTGTGCTTTATCCAATTATTAAATCCTAGTGATGGGATGAGTTTCATCTAAGTGAAATGTAAAATCCTAAAAGGGGTGATGCTGCTTGCATATGTATCCAGTAACAAATTCCCTCTAGTTAAGGGCCTTTCAGACTTCAGAAGATAACTGTTCTCTTTTTTAGTGCCACACTTTCTCAGTAAACTGAGTCAGAGATTTCACTCTAGCATAAAATGGCAGCCAGTGCAAATCTAGAAATCTCTGTAGGAAGGGGTTAGGAGTAGCAATCTCACTTGAATTGGGCTGGATGCTTCCCTGTATTATGATTGAGAAATTATCTTCCCCCTTGAAGATTGATGGAGAAGAGATTAATGGAGATTTTGGGGTGATTAAAGATCTTATCCAAGCTCTGCTTTGTCACTAACACTGATGGCAACAAAGTTAGGAAGTGAATTTAAAAAGCATGTATGGAGGAGAGGGAGATGAGTGATGTACAAAAACATCTTAACCTGGGTCTGCTTCCCTTCTTTCCTTAGGACACTAAAATGCTAACATTCCAAAAACTAAACTAGCATTCCCAAGTCATGCATCTGGATGAGGGGGTGAAAAGACAGGCTTATAACAGGAGAATACTAATTCCTCCGAGTTCTGCCGCATGATGTGTATTATATAAGACAAGATGAATCTAATTTCAAAGAAGAAAGAGTTGAGTTTGCAAAAGATTAAAATAATCGTGTACTATCAGACTTTGCTTCGAGCTCGGGGAAAGTGGCTGGTATTGGAAGGAATATTGTCCCTGGAAACAACTATTAAAACTAGATTAAAAACACAACAACCAGACAGACAAAATAAGGAAGACAGGCTGAAAGTACAAAGAACAACTAAGGCAGCAGGATTTTTTTCCCCAAAGGATATTTGTCAACTCACTTCATGGGCCACCATTTGAAGAGAAAGCAGCAGAATAGGACTTGCAGAAATCTCACTAGACTGGGGGTGGGTAGACATTTGCATCCAGGGCTTTCATGGAGTCATCAGTTAAAGGGCCAAGAATGTAGATCGAGGCTGTGCAGGAAGTGCACCTGCTCTCCTAGGAGTGACTTCCCATCAGGCAGCTGTGCAAGGTAAACCCTGGGGTCAAACACATGACGCATGCCGCTTGCTGTCATGGTCTGTATAATCCCTTCCCCTTGAGTGGAGGTGAGGCCTACGACCTGCTCCTCACCAACGGGACAAGGTGAAAGAATTCTGCAGGTGTAATTAAGCTTTCAAATCAGCTGATTTTGAGGTCTTCCAAAGGGTGATTCTACTGGGTGGTTGTCCCTTAATCAGGTGGAACCTCTAAAAAGGGACTGGGGTCTCTCTGATGGAAGGATTTCCTGTTGGCTTGAAGAAATCAGCAGCCAAGGAGAAGCCCAGATGGAAAATTCTTCCAAAGACTCTAGGAATGGGGAGTGTCTGTTAGAACAAGCAGGCAGTCTCCTTTTGACAGCCAGCAGGGGGTGAACATATCATAAATAGGTTGGACTGGAGTGGATTAAAGGGTGGATTCCTTTCTAGTGTAATATTACACACTCACACTCACACATGCAAACACAGACACACACTGAGACAGAGACAGAGAGACAGGGAGAAATGAGTAATAGTAATTCAAAGTGATCTAGATGTTGTAGTTATAGGACAGACATTTAAAAATAACTGAAAAATATGTTACAGAAAATATAAGACAGACAATTGTGTCTGAGAGCTTGAATTTATTTAAAAATATGGTATTCGATGGTTATGTCTAAAAACAGTTTAGACACAATAAAAAGATTGTTGAACTGGAAAGTAAGGGGTAGAAAACATCCACGTTAAAATGCAGAGAGAAAATGTGTTACAAAATATACAAAACATCCTAAAAGTAACATAGGAAATAGTTTAAAATTCTAAGATACACATAATTTGTGACTCAGAGGATGTGAACACAGGGAGAATTAGGTACAGAAATGTTTGAAGAGATACTGCCTGATTAAAAAAAAATTCAAAACTGACAACAGACGTCAGACCAAAGAGTCAAGATGGTTTATAAACCCAATGCTTGTATGTGCACATGCACACACGTGCACACACACACACGTGCAGACATACTCCACATACCTAAACATCATAGTGCAACTATTGAAAACCCAAAGAAAAAAAGAAAGTTATAAAAGTATCCAGAGAAAGGAAGACACTTTATCTTTAAGGAACAGTAGAGAAAGGGACATATGATTTTCACAGAGACAATGGAATCCAGAAGATAAAAGAATAACATATTTAAGTTGCTGAGAAAAATAAGTGTAATGGTAAATTCCATAATGTAGCCTTCAAAAATGAATGATATCACACATTATTTCCTACATTCTGTATAGTCATTATTATGTTACTGTTTTTTGTTTCCTACCACTAGGTTGCTGTGGGGGGAAACATTGATACTGGTTTGAGAAACATTTTTCTGTGTTTTGTTTGCTTTCATTACTGTATCCCCAGGGCTTAAGACATTGCTCCTTGATAAGGTCTCAAGAAATATTTTTTGATAAGTGCATGCATCATCCAAAGTTTTCTTTTTTTTTTTAAAGATTTTATTTATTTATTCTAGAGAGAGGAAAAAAAGAGCGGGGGGGAGTCAGAGGGAGAGGGAGAAGCAGACTCCCCTCTGAGCATGGAGCCTGACATGGGACTCTATCCCAGGACCCTGAGATCATGACCTGAGCTGAAACCGAGAGTTGGACGCTCAACCCACTGAGCCACCCAGGTGCCCCCAAAGTTTTATTTCTTGTGTCCTTTTATCACAACACATTTTTACACTGGAAACCATACAATGGGTATGAATATTTAGTGAGTATTTTTTTCTTTGAAGTTTGCTTTTGATGACTTCTAATGTGAGTCCTCCTAGTTTATGTGTTTGATGGTGATAAAGAGCACACATGGATATAGAAACTTCTATCCTTCTAAGTCATGGTTCTCAAATGTCAGTATATATTAAATAACCTGAGGAGCTTGGAAATGTTTTAAATTCCTGTGCCAAATTCTAGTACTTTTGATCAAATCTGTCTGAGGTAGGGCCAGATGATCTAACAATGAACATACAAACCGTGCAGTTCTCATGAAGTGACCGTAGACGATAATGAGAGGAGCGTGGCTGTCAGGGGGGTGGGCCCGGCACTTACAGCCATCTCCCAACAAGTGATGAATATCACCGTGGTATGACTGCAGTTATAGAACTAGTAAAAATGTAACACATTTGCCGGATGCCTTTAAGTGGGGTAGATTAAAACAGTTAAAAGTCTATTGGTTTTCTGCTGCACTTACTTATTCTTCATATTGATTTATGCTGTGACCACATTAAAATTAGCCACACAGTTTCTAAGTTCACGGGTAATTTTTTATTTTTTCTGCCTTGTCGCATGTTCATTTGTAAGTGAAAGTTAAGTCCAGCATTCAGCCATAAACTTTGTAATTTACCCAAATGACACTGTTTGGAGTTGATAATTAAAATGCATTTATTTTCCAGAGAATACCAGTGATTGGTACGTTAAATCTAAAGATAGTCCTGTCAAGGCTGCTTTATCTGCATTAGCACAATTCAGACTCTCATCTCATTTTAAGTAGCAGTTCCCAAAGTCCTTATGCTTTATTTTTTAGGCAAAATCCCTCTTTATGTGAAGCAATAACAATTGTAATGAATCTTGATGGCAAGTCTGCAGACGATTCTCCCTGCTGTAATAGATAACTTGTCATAAAGACATACACAAAATATATGTGTCTTCTGAGTTTTTCTTTCAAAACTTATTATACTTGTTCCAAAATTGGAAAAATACTGGAAAATATATAACTAAAAAAAAAAAAGGGATAGTATGTGAAGAGTGAAATGGTGTGTTAGAGAATGTTCTATTTCTTCTTTAAATTCCCTATATCTGACTTAAATTTTTATTGTAATAATCTAGGAGATGTGGGGACTCTCAAGCCATGACATCTAAAAACAAAAATGAAATGTTTTTGGCTGTGTATTGACTTCCTACTGACTATGGAAATGAAAATACTTTCTCCACAGTGAAGAGACAAAAGAGAACAATTCTCCTTAGAACTAAAATCACACAGAAATCACCTTACGCTGATACACCCCATTATTGCTGAAATGGTATTCAACTTGCAGCGTCTGTTTGCCTGTGTGTTCAGAGACAGCACACTGTGAATGATAAATTTCAAATACCTGGAAACATATTAGTCCTCCATGTCATAGAAAGATCACGCCATTAGTTTGGGCTTCATTTCAGCATTGGTGTACATCTGTGTACGTTGTGCTCAATGTTGTGTTGGGAAGTGGGGGGGAGGAAAAAGAAGAAGTCAACATAGGGTACCTACAATTAGAGTATTTATGAATTTTAGAGAAACAAAAATAATTTTTAAAGATTCATGGTCAAATGATTCTCATCGAGTATGTATGTAAACAAAACCTGTAAGTCAAACAATCCTTGTTTCCATGTTTTATTTCTCCTTCACAAATTTCTTCAGCACAAAAGTAAAAGAGACCCAGTAAGAGTAATGGGTGCATTTTCAGATTTGTGTTCCAGTTGGAATCCAGACTGGGCTCCCATCAACAGAGTAGATCAATCCTGAGATTAAGTGAGAGAGGCGGAATGAGAGACCCTGGAACAGTCACAGTTCTGTGCAAGGAGTAAAGATGGAGCATCAGATATGCATTCCCACCGTCTCGCACATCCTCTCTTATCTTTGCTCTCTCTACATTTCAAGCCTTAGGTCAAGGATATGCTCCTCCTAAAAGTATTCCAGTTCACTTTCCTGTGCCTTGTGTTTGCCACTCTAGATTTGGGTATATCACTCTAGGTTTGTGTATTCTGCTCTGGATTTGTTTATGTGCTCTAGGTTTGTGTATACATTCTAGATTTACATTTGCCACTCCAGATTTGGGTATACTGCTCCAGATTTGGGTATACTGCTCTAGGTTTATGTGCACCGTTCTAAGTCTGTGTATATTACTCCAGGTGTGAGTGTACAGCTCCAGGTTTGTGTGTACTGCTCTGGATTTGGCTATCCTGCTCTAGGTTTGTTATGCTACTCTAGATTTGTTTATACTACTGTACATGAAAATTGATGCAAGTCATCCCCTCACGGGCCTTATCATCCCTAAATAGATATTTTTTTCATTAATATAGAGCCACAATTTAGTACCTGGAAATTAGTTGGTTTCCCATTAATATTTTTCTCAAAAACAATGAGGGGCAACAGAATATCCCAGACTTCATCCTTTTAAAAAAGAGCTCAGGAAGAAAGAGGAATAATTAAGTAGGATTTAAACAGCCGAGAATAAGGTAATTTGTGACTTGAAGAGTTGTAATAGAGTCCTGCTGCCTGAAGTTAGATCAGAGGGAGGGGCTTTAAAAGGGAGTCGACAATGGAGACCAGCTGTATCTGCCTGACAGTGTAAAGAAAGGAAACGGAATTTAGAAAGGGTGGCAAGGTCATGCCTGAGATGTTAACCGAGGAGCAGAAGAAGAGGAACCGGTCCAGGGACATGAGTACATCCTGGAAAGATCTGATTTTAGCACAGGAGGAACACGTGTTTTCTAGAGAGATTTAATGCTAGCTAATAATAATGAGAGCCGCAGTAACAGTAATAATAGTAGTTACACGTCCAGAGAGGCGTTTCTACGTGCTACAGACAGGTGTCATCCTCTCTGTAACCAACGTGGTAGATAACAGTTTTCACATTGTAGAGAAGACACCCTTTGAGATTCCAGAGCATAAATGAGCTAGCTTCCTGAGCTTTGACATCTCGGACTCAGGAGATGTGCACCGAGCCACCACTGTTCATTACTGCGGTGTGCCAAGTGCCCAGTGCAAATCTGAGGGAGCTGAATTTTCCTGAGGCCCTGACAGCCCGGCTCTGGTTCCCACTCCACTAATGGGAGGTACTCTTGGGATAGCTCAAAGGCATCAGAAAAGCAGATGCCGTTTTTTCCCTCCCACAGCCCAGTGCACAGTTGGTGGAATGTTGTTGATCAAGACTGTGCTTTGACAACAGTCGTTCTGATGCAGATGGTTCCTGTTGGGCCATGGGCACTTCTGGTCATGAGAAGGCCCTCAGGGTAATCCCAGAGCACTGACTGTAGCACCTTCTGAGCTTGCTCCTTGAGTACTTCCAAGAGTATTGTCATTGTTTGTCGCTGTGGAAGATTTACCACACATTTAGCAGCTTCACGCCACATGGATTTATTATCCCATAGACTGTAGGGGTCAGGAGTCTGTGCATCTCTTAGACATGCCCTCTACTCTGTGCACTGGTCGGCTGTATTCTCTTCCTGGGGAAAAGTCTAATGGGGAAGAAGAGTTCAGGATTATCATGTTGACAGCATTACTATTTCCATGAGCTTCAGCTCTCTGTGGCCTTTTGTTCTGTTAGCTGGACACCATCCCCAGGCCCGGAGGCCCCCTTCCAGTCCTGAGAGCCATGTGAAGGTCTTTGTGGGGTAGGCTTCTGCAGCACGGCTTCTGATTTCATGGATCCCCTGGAGATTCTCCCTCAATGTGCAGGACAGTCTGCTACATAATGTCACGTGTGATGGACGTGGCATCCTATCCGCTTTGCATGGCCTGCTGATGAGAAGCAAGTCATAGGTTTTGCCTACAATCAAGTGTTTGGAATGAGATAAAGATGTAGACATCAGAAGTCATCAAACTGTGGGGTCCCCTTAGTGTCTCTAAGGCTGTAAACACTTCTTGCCTTGTGTTAAATTTTTTTTTCCTGCTTGACTCCCTCTGGGCATTCAGATTTTCTGATCCAACCTTGACACCGATGGAATATGAAAAATATTTTACCCCTAGTGAATACTGTATTCAGAAACTCGCAGGTCATTTACAGACCTACACATTTACTTTTCCTCTAGAAAATGCATAACAATAGGATCATCCTTAAATCCATGAGTTCATGGTAAATAAATTCATTTATTTTGACAAAGCAGGAACAAAAGGTGTTATGTAGTTTGTGCAAATAACTGCAAAACAGTAAGTTAACATAAAATAATAGTCAAATAACCACCTTTATTAGTCCAAATTAAACCTTTGGCCTCAAAAGACTATTTTGCCAAAAGATTAAGAAAACATTTTAATTTAAATATATTTTTATCAAAAGAAAATGGATAGAAGTGCATTTGCCTTCAGATACTACATCCATGGACTTTACTAAATTTTATCTGTTCTTCCAGTTAAACTCTTCAGTGATATCAGAATATGTCCAGTGAGGTACATTGAACATAAATACAGAGTGTTGGGTTTGAGCAGATTCTCAATGTAATAGTAAGTTTGATAGAGAAGTAAGTTAAACAATAATATTTTGAATGTTTTTTGGATAAATTGTTGATTAGGAAATGTTAACAGTAATATCAATACAAAACACACTTAAGAAGTATTATTTTCTAACACCACATATTAAATATTTAGGATAAGTTTATGAGCCATCTTTTTGTTGCCTTACTGAGTGAAGCTCTAGGACTCACACCCCCTATCTGTTCTAATGGTTTAAAACCTACATTGTTCTGTTGGCAAACATTTTGTCTGAGAGGTTCTAATAGAAATGATTGTGTGTACTTTACATACACATAAGAACAGTTATTCTCAGTGTCCACACATTAGAGATTTGGAATACTTCTTTTAATCTTTAAAGCCCCAGGATTTTTGTTCCCTTGTGACTTGATGCTGACTGCATGGAGTTGTTGACAGTTTGGTCGTAGAGCCACGGGATGCGGCCAGTGTGGATTTCCTGAAAACCAGGCACTGGCAGAACAAGAACATGTGGTAAACAGATGATGCAACAGAGCCTTTTGTGGTGACTTGGCCATAAATTGCAGCAAAGGGAACACGAAGTGTATGGATTTGGTTTGCCGTTGTGCTTCCTATAAATCCTCCATATGAGGTGATTAACAGATCAGTGCTTTATATGTCCCTTACTTCAGTGTTTGAGGTTCTTTATTATGACTTCTGGCAGTGGCTGATTTTGTGTATGTGTATAGGGACGTTTTGTTATTATGACAATTATTTTCTTATTTGAAAAAGAAAGGATACATAACCCGAGCCGTTTTAAAGCAAGTACAACTTATGCAAGGTCCTTGTTATAACAGGAATATTAAAATAATAATCTTAATTGTAGTTAAAATAACTTGAGTTTTTGAGTAAAGTTCATTTCAACATCAGATTTTACAGTCCTTTATTTCAAGCAATATAGCTTTATAAAATGAGACAATGATATCTTTTATAAGTGTATTTATCATGCTTTCTAAATAATTTACTATGTATATGAACTAAAAATAAGAGAATAGTTCTACATAAAACAGCAGCTTGAAGTGATCTTCATGTACAAGGGAAATGTGTATGTGCATGTGTGTATGTGAATGTGCACATCTGTGTGTGCATGTGTGCACGTGTGCATGTGTGTACGTGAATGTGCACATCTGTGTGTGCATGTGTGCACGTGTGTACGTGAATGTGCGCATCTGTGTGTGCTTGCTTGTGTGTATGTGCTTGTGTGCATGTGAATGTGTGCATATCTGTCTTTGCACGTTTACATGTGTGTATGTGTGTGTCTCTGTGTGTGAATGTGCACGTGTGTGTATGCATGTATGTGAACGTGCGCATCTCTGTGTACATGCATGTGTGTGCATGTGAATGTGCTCATCTGTGCGTGTGCATGTGTGTACATGAATGTGTGCACCACATGTGCGTGCGTGTGCATGCAGGGGGATAGCTGGGAAGCTTGGAAGCCCAGCTCCCAGAGCACCTCCATGTGCATACCACAGCTTGAGAAAGCTGGCACCGTACTCAGGGTGTTTGATAAGGGTGTTATAGGGAACATGCCAAGCAGTGTTAAGTGATGAAGGAAAGTTGAAGGATCATTCACATTTCATAGAAGAGACCCGTGTTCACGGTCAGGCTGAGGTGAGCATCATCCTGTTGTGATGTAACGATGGGCATTTGAAGCAAGCTTTTGGTGTCTTTTGAACAAACAAGTCATGCCTTACTTCGTGGTGTTCTGGCCCCATGTTTCACAGCAGGAAATGGGCTTCTGGCACTCACAGGTGAGGCCACCTTGGGCCCACATAGTAGGAGATGTCATGCTGGGCACCTGGGTTGGTGTCCGGGGCCACTAGAGACCCATTTCTGGGCGGAGAGCCAGGCCTCTCATCAGGAGGAAGGAAGGAAAGGCATCCAGCACGTCAGCGAGCCCCAGATTCACTCTGCCAGTGTTAGTGAGGAGGGTGACAGGTGCCTGGATTTGGTAGTCTGCCCTTGGCAACAGTAACACCTGCATGTGGTTTAGTACTGCTTAGGGTGTCCGTTTGCCTCTTCTCTCCAGGAAAAGCTGTTTCTGCAGTACAGGCAGGCTTGGTGCAGTCAGGAGGTAGTCATGGGCTTTCTCATTAAGAATATTTACTGTGATTTTCCCATTTCCTTCTACCAAACATGTCTTTTTCTCTTTAATCATGCAACATGTATTTATTTTAAAATGTGTAGAGTGTATAAGGGTTTCAGTAATGGGATTCCCACGGTCCTGCCATTTCCCTGACTTTTGTTTGCATTTCTGTCTTCTCAGACCTCTCTGTGTTTGCCGTGTGCTGGTGCCGTGTGCTTGTGCATACCAGATAGTGTGTTTTAAATCCCAGAATACAGTTCCTTTCTTTAAAGGGATTTTCATTTGTTTTTGGCAGGTAGCGGGCATCAACCATGTGGGATCATGTGAATTTCCTTTGAGTGGTTGAATTTTTCTAGAACACCCAACTGATTGATTACTTTCAGTTCCTGGTCGAATCCCAATTCTCAGTACAAGAAGTTGGTCGGTGCGCCCAGCTTGACCTGTCTGGCCATGTGCATCGTGGTCTGTTTCACAGGTGTCTGTTCAGCTGTGTGAGGCTGTCCGTGGACATCCTGTATCTGGACGTAGTGAAAGGTCCTCGGGAGGAAAACAGCCTCATGTTGGATCCACTTTTTTGGGTTCCTCTCTTCTCTGTGTTGGCCTAGTGGCTGTGGCCCACGTGGTGTTCTCCTGTCCATGTGCCTTCAAACAGGGGTGTGTGTGTGCGTGCACACATGTGTACACGTATGCACACACCCAATATACAGTCTTGGCGAGTTTTTCCTGGTAACAGAATCTTCACTTTGAAAATATGAACACTTAGACCTAGAAAAATAAAATAACTTGCTCCTAAGGGCATACATGATTATGATAGCTGGGGAACCAGAATTTGTTCCAGCTTCTGTAGTTCTTGTCCTGATCAGAAGACCAGTTGGTCCACGCGTCACTTGCTGTGGGTGGGGGAGGCTGTGGCATGGGGCCTTCAGACGCGTCCAGCACCAGGGCCAGGGAGACAGGGCTGTGGACCGCACTGTGTCACTCTCGGCAGGCATGTCACCACATCACCCTGTGGCCAGGTCCCGCTATGACTCTTGCCGAGAGCCTCTCTCCCCTGGTTCCCCAGATACCTAGTCGAGCCTGTGGACAGTCCAACAGGAATTGTCAGTAATGAATTCCTGCATCACACAGATCGAGTCCGTGGCAGAGCTGAGATTAAAAACCTCAGGGATTTGCCAGTATCTGCATCAGCCTGGGAGTTTGGGAAGAATGTGTCAAAATGCTTGGGTTAAAAATAAAAGGGAAAGAAGGCTAAATCATCACCCCCACAGCAAAAACAAGAAATGTGCTTCAAATATAGGAAGACAAGCTCTAACGGCAGATTTATTAAATATCTAATTAGATGAATTAACTGTCTCTTAGATCCTGACGTAATTCACCAGCTCGTCACCTGCCGCGGAAGTCTGTGGCGGTGCACAGATGACATTTAGTTTGGGCTGAGGAGCTCTCGTAATGTGATACAAGTTTATTTGCTGAAACTTGGTGTTTATTATCTACAAAGTCTTCAGTACCGTCCAGTTTACGTTCATTTAGAATCACAGCCGGCCGTGTGCTTAGATGAAACGTGCACTTGCCAGGAAATGCAGAGGATCAGGCCTCCACAGTGACGGCACCCACCCTGACACCACAGACGAGCTGTGGCTCCCGCATCCTTTCTTCAGAGCTGTGTTTTCAGGGAAACGTAGTTCACGAGCCAGGGAGTGAACGTGGCTGTCCACAGGGAGTGGACATTGTATGGCAGGTTATTTTGGGTGACTTTCCTCGATCAGGGACCGCACAGGGCGGGGGCGATGGGGCGTCAGTGGAACACAGCGCTGTGGGAGCACTGCCCTGCTGTGAGCTGCTGTGAGGCATATCCCCCGTCTTCCCACACAGGACGATGCTCTGTTTTCTAAGCGGTTTGCCCCTGAAAGCCGGATGACTTTGGGAAAGGGCTTAACCGGATTGCAGCGCGGTGTCCTCACTGTCAAACTCGTGACAGTGGACTTGTGGGAATGCAAAGTAGTCTCAAACTGTACGGATTAGATACTTTGTACATTGAAGGAGTGGGGCTCAGTGGGTGTTAATAGAAAATAGTTTCATTCTTTTCTTTCCTATATCTGTCATTAACCACGCTGTAGGGCTGATCTTTCCTTCTGTCTTGGTTGAAATCGGGGTCTACCCTCGTCGATTTTTTCCTGATCATTCCTAGGTAATAAAATAATGTGTTTATCTGTTTTAGATTCCCAAACTGTTTCATCCCCAAACCTAAATGTCCAACTGTTCAGGTTTCACCTTCTGCTCTGGGCGGGCCTGCCCCAGGCCGGCTGCTGGGTGGGGACAGGGACAAAGGCTGGAGGTCGGCTTCGTGCCCCCCCCCCCCCCCACTGAGGGTTGAAGCCCTAGTGACCTCCTGCGGCTGTTGGGCGGCCTGTGGACTGCCGCAGCCTCGTCTCTCCTAGCTCATGGTGGTGCTTGTGTACTTGGGAGACCCTCCTGCCATTGCTGAGGATCTCCTCGCTGAGAACCCGCTACCTGAGTGGAGCAGCGTGCGTGTCCATTTCCGAATGCTTAAAAGCCCCCCGCAGAGCTCACAGTCTCCGGGGCGTCTTCCTCGGGAGCGGCCTCTCTGCTCTGCTCCCGGCCCCCAGAAAGGTTGTAAGTGGCTTCTCTCTGCCTCCCTCTCCCTGTGGGCCTCAGTGCACACACGTGTGCGTGACTTGCCCTGGTCAGTGCTGGACTACAGCCTGCACCCCAGTGGTGGTGTCACTGCTGTGCTGTAGAGAAGCTGGTCATCGCTCAGGGTTTGTCGAGACGAGTCACACGCCCCTTCACGTTGTCACCTGAGTTTGAAGATACACGCGTAAAACTCTCCTAGTGGTCTTCCTGACACGCTTTCTCCACGTGTGAGTGTCTCAGAGCACAGGACACTCTGACCGCCCGGCTCGGCCCTCCCAGCTCCTTCGTAAGTGTGCTCAGGCACACGAACTGTGCAGGCCAGCCCTCCGCTGAGCTGCGTCACATCCTGGCGCGAGAATTTCACACCTCCCTCTGTACCCCGGGACCTGGAGGGCCCGTGCTCTTGTGACCCCTAGCCAAATGGAGGCCTCCAAAGTTTAGCTTGCTCTTGAAACTGCACACTCTTTAACAGCTTTCAAAGTGTTCTTGCCAGAATATTTCATGTGTGTTTTCCTTAGAATCACTCCTGACTTTGTATGGAATAATGTGGCTTTCTAGAGAGTACTATTTTGAGACCAAAAAATCTGAGAAGTTTTCACTCATGTCAAGTTTCCTATTTAAGTGATTTCTACTCTGATAAAGCCGTGTTGTTAATATCAGGCTGATATATGGTGGCGAACGACATTAATTTAGGGTGTATCTTTAGCTCAGAACACCGAGATATTGTAAAAAAATGAATTCAAGAGAAGATAGCCTTTCCAAAATCACATACCCCTTCCTCACCACACACAGACACGTTGCAGAAGATCAATACATACATTTATTTATTCCCTCAAAAATACTTGAGTTTTTACTGTATGTTCTACAACGAATAAGGAGCTAGACATGAAGTTTAAGCTTCCTAAGAGTCATATAACTAGTCTAGGAAGACTGGTAAAAAGTGTTTTAGTATAGTGCCACATATTGGGCTTTACTGACACTTTACTGAGAATGTCCTGGGAAGGAAGGGCATGCACCATCCCACTGAATTATTACAATCACCATGTAATGTGCATACCAGGGTGGCCTCAGTGACACATTAAGAAATTCAAATTCAAGGAGGACTAGCAACTGCCAAAGTCTCATTATGAGCAAGGTTCGGGAGAAGGATACGATTGCTGTTAGCAAAGGAAATGGACCTAAATTTGAGGGAAATAGCCCTAAAATCGAGGAAAATCTTTGTGTTTTTTTTTAAAGATTGATTTCTTATTTATTTGAGAGAGAGAGAGAGAGAGAGAGAGCATGTGCATGTGTGTGAACAGCAAAGGGAGAGAATCCCAAGCAGGCTCCACACTCAGCGGCCCTGAGATCGCGACCTGAGCTCACACCAAGAGTCAGACGCTCAACCGACTGAGCCACCCAGCCAGCCCTATAATTGAAAAAATCTTCGTTTTAAAATTGAGTAGGCATTTACCCAAAGATCAAGGATTTCCATGCCAAGGTGAAGCGTGGGTGAGGCTAGGAAGTGACAGACCCCTGTGAAGATCAGAACATTTGGTGGGACAGGCTGGGAAGAAATCTTGCTCAGGAAGAAGTGGGTGTTGTCAAGGCTGTGGAAACAAACTGTAACAAAAGAGGCATTGTGTTCATGTACATCAGCAGTTGTTCTGGGAGAGGTTTAGCTTATAGGGGGCATTCTTGAGATGTGATCCGTGTGGCGGGCATCAATCACGGGGCCTGTGTTCCTGACACAAGACTGTAGGGCCAGGGACACATGACTTGCCCAGTGTGCGATAGTCCTGCCCCAGGATGAGAAGACCTGGCACGGATTTCACCCTTCTCCTCAGACATCCTTGTCACACACATGTTTATTTATCTCAGTTTAGAATCCAGCTCTTCAGTATATGTCATTTTAATATATACTAACTTCTTCAGGATGGTGACTTCGGTGTAAATAAAGAGAAACCACAGTTTATTTTTGTGGACCTTTAGAAGAGGTCCCCCCCCCCAATTTCAGATCACATCAAGATGGCAGTGCTGGCTGACTTGCTGACGTCATGGGTTGTCTGGGCATGGGCATGTCTGACTGTGATTCTATGTGTAGGGTGAACGAAGACTCATTTATTGTGACTTCTAAGGTAACTATAGTTGAGTATATATTATTATAGTTAATCTCCTTTATTTCTTCTTAGAATAATGGTTAGAACTAATTTTGGCCATTGTATTGATTTATTTTTATGTCTTATGTAACATATACAACTCTTTCGGAATTTTATTTCAGAGTAATAAAGGAGGTATTACAAATATTTCTTAGGAAAAAGGGTACTGGGTTGGGTGAGGGTGGGCTGCAGACATCTGCACCTGGATGGCTCAGTAGAGCATCTGACTTTTGATCTCAGGTCTTGATCTCAGGGTTGTGAGTTCAAGCCCCAAGTTGGGCATGGAGCTGACTTAAAATAAAAATGGGGGTTGGATGTGATAATGAGAACCATGGATATATTCTCAACACTGATAAAATGAAAAGTACCCCATGTATAGCTCAATCCTTTCTCCTCTACGAAGGATTTCTTCAGAAAGGCAAAGTGCCCAATTAATACGCTCTGCTCCAGAACTTCCTTGAAGTTATGAGAGTATATAATACAATTATGGCCAAAAATATGGCCAATAACCACTGGTTGAGGAAAAAATTAGTATTTTTAAGGGCTACAGATATGTCCCCATACTCCTTTTACTTTTTTTCTTCTTTCTTTTTTTTTTTTTTTACTTCTTTCTCTTTCTTCCTGGCTGCAACACAGATATATTGCTTATTACAGTTATAGCAGACATCCAAGATCAGCCACATAATTTGTAGGACCTGGTGCAAATGAAAATGTAGCCCCCCCATTCCAAAAGCAGGCGTAAAATATATGGAGAAAACTAGAAAATGTCCTTTAAAGTATTTCATTACTTTAGTATGTAAAAGGCTTAGTACGAATACAGAAGTAACAATATCATGGCAGAAAAATATTGCAAATGGCATAAAATATTTTCATCCATATATTTATAGAACACAATAAATAATAATTTATTAATATATTATTTGATTATCATAAGATTTTTTGTCTCATTTTTCTGCATGTCTATTCATTATGTTATCAAAATATATACTTCTAGCAACTTCATTTTTAAACAGTATGGTTGAAAATGATACCAGTTTCTCTTGGCAAATGCCAGATCATAAATAATTATTAATAATTTTTAATTTCGAGCAAGGTCTTTCCGCTGATGCCATTGTTACTACAGCTGTTAAGTATATTTTATAGGACGTGAAAACTTTGTAATACTTTTCTCCTCAATTATTTCAGAATAACAATTTTAGTACATCTATTCCTGATGACTCTTACGGGACTTTTTCCCCCAAAAATACTTAACTCTTCCAACAAATTACTTTTTTGTAAGTCTGCATTTAATTGTGACTTTATAAAATGGCATTTCAGTATTCTCTCTAACGTCTACTGTACCTTGAGACCACCAGGTGGCCGGCCGATCTGCTCGGCACAGGATCTGTCTGTGTGTAGCTCTCCCCGCCTGAAGGCCGGAGCGTGGGAGCGCTCATGCTGCCCCCTAAGTATCTGGTCTGTTCGTGCACCTGCTCTGTTCTCCGGTGGGCTTCAGGTACCAGAACAGAATCCCTTCTGAGAGTAGGGCTTTGTGTTACTACACAGGTCTCATGCCTAGGAAGTCAGCCCTGCAGATATCTTAAAAGCATGATGGGGGCGCCTGGGTGGCTCATTTTGTTAAGCACCTGCCTTCAGCTCAGGTCATGATCCTGGAGTCCCAGGATTGAGCCCCACCTCGGGCTCCCCACATGGGGAGTCTGCTTCTCCCTCTGCCCTTCACCATGCTGTTGCACTTCTCTCTCTCTCTCTCTAAAATAAATAAGTAAAATCTTTTTTTTTTTTTAATGCATGATGGGAAGGGGAATAAGCCTATGCTAGGAATAATGGAGAGACGGAAAAAGTAGGGTCCAGGGTCCTTGACATAAAAATGGAGTCACCATACAGCTCTTCACAGCCCACTCTTGACTTCTTACCAGGTTCTAAACAAACAAGCAAATAAATACTTACCCGATTAAATCATTTGGTGGGGGGTATTGTGTTTTGGCATCTAAGTGCATTCATGAATACAGAATTAGTTCCCCAGGAAAGGGTTGTGGACGGTAACAGAATTGAATATATGGAAGTGCAGTCTGGAAGAGGGTGGGCTGCAGACATCTGCAAACCTTGATATGAAGCTCTCACGTGCTGATCACCTTTGTGATGGTCGGGCAGACCCGTCAAACACTCCAGGCGAGCTTTCGCATCCGGACAATTGAGCAGGATCCCTCATGCTGACCGACCTGAAGGAGCAAGAGAAACAAAATCAGACTTGCTTTCTTGTTCATCTTACTGCTTCCATTGAAGGCCTCCTTGACAGGGAAGGTAGCATGAAAGAGGCCCAGTTCCTTTGCAAGATGAGGAAGAAGGTATACGCAGGCTGTGACGGACAATACACATTCCCAATGCGTGTAAACATCCCTGATTCAAAGAATGTGGCCCTTGCATGCCTCAGGGAGGGGGCTCTAAGTAGCTGTAAAGAAACAGCCTCAGCATGAGGAAAGGGTAGGATCTCAAGCACTTTCTGTTAAATTTCCTCTGCCTGAATGGGACACTGCAGCCCAAATCCGGTTAAAGATGAAGTCTCTCCAGTTAGATGTTACCATGCTGGATTCCTTCGAGAGAAGGTCAGTTTCCTTAAGGGCTAGTGAGATGTGTCGACAGAAGAATGTATCAGGAAGACAGAATCCTTTATGGTTACTAAGCACAGCCGTCGCTGGGAGGTAAACGGTAGGACATTTATAATGTTTCTCAGGAAATTGTATCACCATAGAAAACCTGAAAATTGGTAGTGATAATTTGCAAACCTTAAATTCCTAGAGAAATCTCCAGAATACTGAACACAGTGCAAAAGGAAGAAGTCTGGGAAAATAAAAATACTACTATAGAATACCAAACCTTGTAAGATTTCTAACATTTATATAACCACCGTTTTTTTATTCCAATTTGAGGGAGAAACATGGATTGTAAGAAATCAATTTTATCAACAACATTGGAGAATAGTGAAATAGAAAATAGGTGCCTCAGGCATGAATTTGCATCAGGGTAACCCTGAGAGGTTCTGGTTTCAGTGAACTTTGAACAAGGAACATGGAGAAAATGACAGACCTGAGGTAGAAGAGAATGTATGATTTTTATGCTATTTGATGTCATTTTATATTTGCTGTTTTATTTTTTTCCTCCTATTTTTCAGGGAATTTTTATTTTGTTTTACTTTGCCTATTCATTTTAAATAAGAAGGAATTATCAAACCAGCACCTTGAAATAAATGGATTTTGTACACAAAAAACAATCCGTGGAATATTGAAATGAATCTGTTATCTTGATGCAACAAATAATGGGAAAAAGGGATAGTATATGTCACTTAGATTCTTCCTATATAATTTTAATGATATTTTGATTGTCAGGTTATTTTTCTTTTCTTTTTTTATTAGGGGATACCAACAATCAAAACCTACCTTTATAGTGTGTGTGTGTGTGTGTGTGTATACACACACACACACACACACACATACACACATATACACACACACATATATACACATGCACACATATATACACATACATATATACACACATACACACATGTACACACATACACATGCACACACATACACGTACACACATATATACGCACACAGACACATATACGCACACACATATATACGCGCGCACACACATATATACGTACACACACGTACACACATATGTATACACATATATGTACACACATGTACACACACACACACACACACAGGTGCTTAAAACATACCTTTTGAGTATACCTTGAGTATACACCTTTTTAGACTAACCCCTAATCTGAATTTTAGTCTTCACTCTGATTTTCTTTCACCTATGCAATTTTAGTTAACAAAGGCAAGGATAATATTGCCTCTACTCCATCCTGTTAATCAGTGTAAATCCTGGAAATAAAATGATTTGGTCCTCACAGTGTAGCCAGGGAGAAGAATGGTGTAGGGTTTCCTTCTGTCCTGCAGCACAGGGAGGGGAGCCAAGAAGAAAGGCCTTTCTTAGCGCACCAGCTTTGTTGGATAGATACAGATCGATCAGAAGTGTGCTGAGTGACCCTTCTGAGATCAGAAAAGACTTTAAAAGGCAGCTTCTGTCCCTCCACAGAAACGTTGAGAAAATAAGCAGACTCTTCCACAACCAACTCTATCAGAGCTCTGGAAAACAGTCAGAGGTTTTCAGCATCCAGGTGAATGCTGAATCAAGACAAGTGCCATTCCGAAAGGGTAGGAAGACTTTGGAGTGGCCCTCTTATTTGTGTTGCCCAAGCCCCTCTCTGTCATGGCGGAGACGGTGTTTGCAGAGACAAGCCTCTATTCCTGATGTGAGCCCTGGTTCTTGTTTGGGAGGAAGAGAAAAAGACTCCATTTGTGAAAAATTGTGTATGTCTGTTCTAACGTGTGCGGGGACTACACAAAGAAATTTGCAAGGTGCTTAACTCTGTTTTGCCAAACTCTGAAGTTAGGCTGGAAAAACCATGGCATTTTGAAAATGCAACAAGGTGAAGTAAGCCCTGTAAATTTCAGAAGCAAAATACTGCCATTGAGTTGTGCAAGGGAGTGCCTGACACCTGGGAGGAAAAGCTGGGAGAGTTTGGGAAATCAGGCCTTTCAAAAGCATCCTTGTATATGGGGGAATTTAGAAAGCTGTGCACGTGACTAGAGCAAGACACATGCTCAGAAAAGATCCAAAAATCCTAAATTTTCACTTTGGGCTGCTGCCTAGGCTCGGTGTCAGGCTGACCAAGTGGCGGAATGTCCAGCACAGAGCCAGTCTGCAAAGAGAGAGAGCAGTGTTTGGTTGTTCTGTTTTTCTTTCTTTCTTTCTTTTGTTGCTGTTTGGTGTATGTTTATGTTTCTGTTGTATTTCTTGTTATTTTATTGATTTCTTCTTTTACTTCCTGTGCAAGGAAATCTGTCTAAAGGTAGAGGGATAGAGACTTCAGTGGTCACGCAGAAAGAGAAAGGCAGTCTTTGCAGAACTAGTTAGAAGACGTCATTTACAAATGCACTAGTTCAAGCCTTCAGCAGTCAACATCGTGAGGAAGGGGAATCCGATTTCTGCACTTTCCACAATTATCATACTCAGATGTCCAGTTTCCACTAACAACGACAACAATAAAAATCACAAGGCACACAAAGAAACTGGGATGTATGTTCCACTCAGAGCAACAAAATAAAATGACAGAAACCATCCTTAAGAAAGTCCAGACACTGGATTTAACTGACAAAGTGTTCTGTAAAAACTCTTAAAT
The DNA here is from genome assembly GCF_037043125.1 of Eumetopias jubatus. Taxonomy (NCBI): domain Eukaryota; kingdom Metazoa; phylum Chordata; class Mammalia; order Carnivora; family Otariidae; genus Eumetopias; species Eumetopias jubatus. Next base: position 87,056,078 of record NW_028274823.1, on the reverse strand, counting down.
ATTCTCAAAGAGCTCAATGAATAGATGGACAGAAGATCAAAGAAAATCACGAAAACAGTGTATAACAAAAATATAAGAAATCAAAATTATAAACTAAACAGATTATCATGCTGAAAAGTACAACAGCTGCAATGGCCAGCGGCCTGTAGAATTCAGCAGCAGATTTGAGCACGTTAAGAAAAGCTGACGACACACAAGAAGCAAATAAGTAGCAAAACAACAGAAGTCTTTTTTTTACTGATAATTAACTTCAAGTATAAATGAATTCAGCTCTCCAATCCAAAGACAGATTGGCATAATGGCTTTTTTACAAAAGTAACTCATAAAAAAAAAAAAAAAAACCATAGCGGTTAGAGCACCTGGGAGCTCAGGTAGTTGAGCCTCCAACTCTTGGTTTCGCTCAGGTCATGATCTCAGTGTCCTGAGATCAAGCCTCCCCCTCCCCCCCATCAGGGCTCAGCGTGGAATCAGCTTGAGATTCTCTCTCCCTCCCCTTTGTCCCCCCGCCCCGTGCTCTCTGTCTAAAATAGACAACTAAATCTTCAAATAACCAAACAAACAACGTAGGGGTACATCTTCAAGACCTTGGACTTGGCAGTAGATTCTTAGACATGACACCGAAAGTATAAGCAACAAAAGAAAACTAGTTAAATTGAACTTCATCAAAATTTGAAATTTCTGTGCATCAAAGAACATTTTCAAGAAAATGAACAAACAACCCATTTATGAATGGGCAAAGAACATGAGCAAAAATTTCTCCAGAGGAGTCATGCAGATGACCAGTGAGCACCTGCGAAGTCAGCATCGTAAGTCGTTAGGGAAAGGGAAATGAAACCACGTCACACCCACTAGAATGGCTATAGGAAGCAAACAAGCGGGTAGTACTTTAACTGGTATCACATACCATAACCATGGGCGTAAAAATGAATCCATTTTCTGTGATGTGGAAATGAAATTAGTATCACATTTGACACAAATAGAGAAAGTCTGGAAGGAAGAGAACAGGAGAAATGGATCAGTTAGAGAAA